>NW_008350320.1:87920-115872 GCF_000622305.1 Nannospalax galili | reverse complement strand
ATCTCATTCAATTTTATGTCTTATAGGGTTTATACTGAGTACAATATTGTATAACTGTATTAATTCAACTGTAAAACCTAAAAATTTACAGCCAATTTTGAAAGAGATGCATCTTAGCTCTGGAAATTGTTATTGAATATGTCAATGCTGTTGTAATGAAATGCGTCTTCTAATTATATGGTTATTAAATAAATAATTAAAAAGATATATACAGGATTACACCTATATTTATATAAATATACAGCCTATAGATTTCTGTAATAATGAATGAAGAGAACACAAAAACACAACCATTAAAAGCTACCTGTAATGTTTAGTGAAATTTTAGTCATATATTGTGTATCATAGCGTTGTTTCCAATACAGTTTCTGAATTATATGGTTATTAAATAAATAATTAAAAAGATATATACAGGATTACACCTATATTTATATAAATATACAGCCTATAGATTTCTGTAATAATGAATGAAGAGAACACAAAAACACAACCATTAAAAGCTACCTGTAATGTTTAGTGAAATTTTAGTCATATATTGTGTATCATAGCGTTGTTTCCAATACAGTTTCTGTACTATGATTAAATTTTTAGTTTTTTATTTTTGAGAAATTTGTACATTTATATTATGTGTTACAATCAAATATACCTCCATTCCATGTCTTGAATTCCTCTATTTTCTCTCTAGCCATTTTTCACTCAAAAAGTCATATGCTATTTTAAAAAAAATCCCACTGAGTCCTGTTAGTGCTTCCTTTATGTGCTTGGTTGTCGGACCATTCAGTGTAGCCTGATAGGAGCCCAGAAGCCTCATCCTGAAGAAAACTAACTCTTCTTCCCTCAGAAACTGTCGATTTCATCAATTATTAATAGTTTCTCAGCTGGGGTTGGGATTTCATAAGCACTTTCTCCATTCATGCTGGAATTGTTGAAGGTTTGACTTTGTGCAGGTCTTGTGCATGCATCCATAGAATTGCGTTCATGTGTCTAATAGCATTCTCATGCCTGCCGAGTACTGCAAACATCCACTACCTCTGGCTCTTACAGTCTTTCTGCACACATTTTATGTACTACTTCTTGAGTCTTGGGAGTGGAGAGCTTGATACAAATTTCCTATTCAGAGCTAAATACTCCATAGTTTCTCATGCTTAGCATTTTTGGTTTGCATTCATCTGTTTCTGTACTAGTAATCAATCATCTACTGCTTCTCTCATGAGAGCTGAGAGATGTTCAAACGTATGAGTATAAAATTAAGAACTTAAGAGGATTTCTTAGTATGTACATTTAACAGAATAATTTTTTAGTGATGCTTGCTTTTCTGTTTAGAATTTCCCCACCATCTTTTCATTCTTTGTAGTAGAATATAAGTATACATTTATAATCTAATCAGTACATGATACATCATAGACTAAAATTTTGGATCATTATTACTGTTTCATCTTAAATATATTATGCATAATTTTATAGTATAATTAACATTATTCCATAAATTCTAAAATTGTTGGTTGGAAAAGCAATTAATCTTTTAGAGAATGTACCTTTGAAATTGTAATGAATATTGTTTAGGACTTGTAGTTACCACTGCAAATGTTACTTTATCTAATTGATGTGCTGGTATAATGTAGATATAAAATAAATGTATGTGAAGACACAGCAATTCTTTTTTTTCAAGTACAGCCACAAACACACAAATCAATAAATGAACTCATTCTTTATTGGTGAATTTGTGTCAAAGTAAAGAGATAGACTATTTTATAAAAGGTGCTAATCAATTCAAATTAATTTCAATTTCTGTGGCATAGCAAAGTCATAACTAAATTTTAGGCCTTAAGGGCCTCAGAAAATGTTAACTATACCATTTCTTCAGCAAAGACAATACAGGTTTTAATATCTAGACAGAGTCAACTTAGTCCAGAAAGAAAATATAGAGAAATAAAAAAATGATACAAAATAACCAACATGAGCATCTGAAAATAAAATTTTAAAATCATGGAAAATTAAAACTGTACCTCAAGACAAGATTAGGAACATACGCACTATATCATTCAAAGAGCATTTATTCAGTATATAACAATTTGATTTAATTAAAAATAGTCACATCATAGGAAAGGAAATTTTTGACACACTATGTATAACTCATGATTAAATTCACATTAAGAGAAATGTGAATTAAAGTCAATGTTTGTACTGATTTAATTGACCATGTACATGAAAATATTTGGAAGAGAAGAGATGGAAGACTAGGGGTTTCTGAAACAAAGCCGATTTGTGTGTGTGTGTGTGTGTGTGTGTGTATGTTACTTAGGAAAACACTGGAAATAACGAAAAATTAGAAATTCAGTGTGTTAGAGCTAATAACCACACACCAGTATAAAATTCTCTTTTATTTCCTTCAGAAAGCACAGAGAGCATTTCAATAGCATTACTTACCCTAATGAATACATATAGAAAAATTTTGCCACCATTAGAAAGTCCAACACCTTAAATGTCACCATGCATGTAGTTTCACACGTAGCATTCATAATAACTGAGTAACTGAAAAACAAAATATGTTTGAATTTTTAGTACAATGATAAGCATTGAAGGAAGATAAGGATGTTTTCCATTAAGTATTAATTTAAGAAGTTTTGCAAAAGTACATTTATTAAATAAATTGACTGGACATATCTCTAAGGCCGTTAGAATTAGATTACCGTACTTTTAAAATGAGACCTGATTGACTAATAGCATCAAACACTGGATAACTCAATCCAAAATCCATCTCCATGACTAATACAAATCCTGATTTACTTACTGACTTCTGATGTCTGTTTTTTATTGAATGATATTATTATAATTCTGTCAAGACATAAAATCCAGAAAAGGTCTCTTCTCTCAATTCTCTGGATCCTCATTATTTAATATTCAGTATTTATCATAAAATAAATCACCTTTTAAAGAGACAAATTTTTCATGCCTTTAGGATATACCAATCAGTTTAGAAGCTAGAATTAGTCTGGTAATTATACCTATGTTAAGCATCAGTGTATGAAAGAAAGGCCTGCATGTTTCCATCTTTGGTATTATGACAACTTAACATGTACATTTTCTGTAAACACCTGGGTGCCTTATGAGAACCAGTCCTATGGCAGTAAGACTTTATGGGGAAGAGAATGATGTTAAATTCAATATAATATGGTATATGAATATGCCAACCAAATAGTAATTTATATTTTTAGACTGAAGTCACATTCACTGTTCAATTTCAAGCATCGTGCATCTAAAATCACTTATATTTTTCAATGAAGAAAATGTTATTGATGATGACACTTAATATAATGGACACCCGTATTGTAACAGAAGGATAGTTTGTCATTAAGTGTCCACTTAATTTCTGAGAATTCAAACAACTATAGTTGAAATTTTCAGGGCACCAGAAATATCCACATAGATGGCAGTTTAAGTAGTAACCATACTCTGTATACATTAAGAACTTCAGATAATTTTGAGATATCAACAGAGAAAATATGACATGACAGCTACTAATTTAAGCTGCCGTTCTGTGTATTGTGAATAAAGGAACAGTGGTCCAAGAACTAAATTAATAAATGGAACATAACACAGATAATATGAAATAGTCAAAACTCAAGTCAAAGAATAAGTTATGATGCAATGTAGCTATTTTAGAAAAAAAGATATAGTGGCAGGGGAATCAAGTATTTTGGCTAAACAATATTTTAATTTCTCTGAAAATCCGCTTACATGGTAAAAGACATTTCACATTAGACAAGCTATTCTACTAACAAGTTTCTTTAAGGCCTCTTTCAAGTCTCTGTTCCTTAGACTATAAATAAATGGGTTGAGCAATGGAGGGACCACACTGTACATCACAGAAGCCACTGCAGTGTTTCTGAGAGAACTATTCAATGCAGAGCTAATGTACACACCAAAACCTGTTCCATAGAACAAGAAAACAAGAGAGAGACAAGAGGCACAGGTGGAAAAAGCTTTGTGCTTTCCTCCTGAGGGTGGCATTCTCAAGATTGAAGACACAATGTAGATGTATGACAGCAAGATTCCACAGACAGGACCACCCCCAAACACAAATGCTGCAACAAATATCAGAAGGTTATTCATAAATGTATCAGAACAGGCAAGCTTAATAATCTGAGCTAGTTCACAGAAGAAGTGGGGGATCTCTAGGTCTTTGCAGAAGGACAGGGCTAGCACCATCAGACTGCGGATCAGAGCATCAGCAATGCTAAAGAATTGAGAGACTAGCACCAGCAGGACACAGTAACAATGGTTCATGATGATAGTGTACCTCAGAGGTCTACAAATCGCCACATAGCGGTCATAGGCCATCACTGCAAGCAGAAAATTTTCCATACCACCAAAAATGGAGACAAAGCAGATTTGAGAAAGACATTGCATGTGAGTGATACTGTCATCCTGTGCTTCAATGTTCATCAGCATCTTTGGGATTGTGGTTGTGCTTAAACAGATATCATTAACGGACAGAAAGGAGAGGAACAAGTACATGGGTGTGTGGAGGTGAGAGCCAGAACTGATGGCTACTGTGATAAGCAAGTTTCCCAGAATTGTGACAAAATACATAGACAAGAACATGCTGAAGACAAGCGGCAATAGTTTATGATCATCAGTCAGTCCAAGGAGATGAAACTCTGTAGCAGTTGTTTGGTTTTTCAGTTCCATATTTCTGATGAGGACTTTGAAAAAGATGAACTAAAAATAAAATTGAACGCATGAACACCAGTGGCATGCAGAATCACTTAAGAATGTGTGAGAAGATGAGATATGATTTATTTTACTGGTAAACTCCTAGATTATTATTTTGGATTCACCTAATGCATAATAGTTTCTAATAGTACTTAAGGAATGCTCAAAACTTCCCATCAACATCATTGCAAAAAATATAGACAATGCCATAGTACTTTTAATGCCATAGTAATTTTGATTAAGAAGGAGCATATTTTTCAATAGAGGAAAATCAGACCTGTGCTTGTACAGACTATGATTCCAAGTAATAAAACTTGAGTAAATGTTGAATTGAGTAGGTATGATGAGAAGTTAAAGAGTCAAAAAGGGGTTGTACAGAGGACAGAATGAAATAAATAAGACATAGTATAATATTGGGTCTAGGAGATGGTAGATATGGAACAGAAGTCACAGAGACACCTTACCATCGTATTTCTATCTTCGTCATTTATTTGACTCCTCATGGGACCTCAGGATGAAATTCTAGGAATATATTTGCCTTAGTTTTCAAAACTCACCTGAATGTTCAAGACTAACTATCAGTCCTCTAGAATTGTGCATGGATAACTGAGTCCAAAGACTGATGTTTAAAAGAGAACATCTCTGAGAACATAGGTGTAAGTGCTTCTTACAGTTTAATATTTTTAACCGAGATCACAGGCCAATTCAGTCAGTCTGCATATCTCATGAGGCTCAAATGCAAAGCTCTTAATTAGCCCAGTTATCTCCTGTACTATTATTCTGGTCCCATATGTACATATTTTTAAAGAACAATGCTGTACAACATTAATATTCTCTAGGCCTAATTCTCTGACTCTGGAGGCCAAGTGTGTAACAACCCATTCTCTCCAATTATTGACTCATCCTTATTTCACATATGTGACATACAAAAGACACATTAGTTTTCAAATTATTTGTGTTATCAACACTGACTACAAGTCACATAAAAAAGATAATGATTTTCTGGTTAGAGTATTAGAACATTTAAAAAAAACTATCACAAAAATCTAAAGAGTTTCCCTCCCTAGGATGGAATTTGAAATATTTAATTGACATGCTGTCTCAATTACAAAATCAAGAAAAGACATTACTATTTACATGTCCAGAACACTTATAACTGCTTAGTTAGTTATCTCTACAACCCTGATTCTTGGTTCTTTTTAGAGACAAGCAATATTAGCAAAATTTTAGGCAACATAACAAAATACAGAGAACTAAAGAAAATTCTCAAAAAATCATTTGCTTAAACAGATATCATTGCAATACAGATCAGTGTTGGGGAACGTTTTTGCAATATTTGTGGGATAGACTCAGTTTTCTTTGAGTGAGGCCTTGGTAGGCTGGCTACTCTACATTAAATGGCCACACATCCAAGAATACATGGCAGCACAAATTAGATTAGATGAGCATTATTTTTAAAAGAACACATACGCCATGTTCCCCTTCTACCCCTGAGCACAGGTCCACTCTTGCTTGTTGCACCCCGTCTCTCTGGACTACCCTCATAGTCCAGATCCCCCACTGCATCCTGATGTTGTACACTCAGATCAGCTCAATTTTCCAGTCTAGCTTGTTAAACCCTTCATAGGCTCTCCCCACTCCTACTTGCTTTGGACTCCTGTGACCAGTCTTCTTCCCTGGCAGTCACCACTGCCACCTTGCCTTAGATTCCCAAGACCAGCCTTCTTCCTTGGTAAGTTAGTTGTCATGCCCACTGTGCCTTGATTCCTCTGCAGAATGAGCAACTCCAATTACCCTGCCCCAACATCCCATCCTGTTCCCCTTGTACCCTTGCTATTAGTGCCCCAGATCTCTGGACTATGCTCTTAGTCCAGACTCACTCACTGAATCCTGATACCCTGCACTCAGATCAGATCAATTCTCCAGTCTAGTTTCTTAGACCCTTCACAGGCTATTCCCCATCCTCCTTTCCATTGAATTCCTGAGACCAGCATTTTACAGTGGATTCCCCCAGCCACACCTTGCCTTTGACTCCTGAGGCCAGCCTTCTACCCTGCCAGACTACTGCCCTGGCCTGCCCACTAGCAAGACCACCCTGCGAGAACCTGGCACACACATCAACTAACCTGTTATACCTAGGCAAAAAGCAACCCAGATTCATCAACAATATAAACAGAACCAAAATTCAAATATACAAAGGAAGAATATAATTTCCTATTGGAAATATAACCAACAAAAGATATCACTATGCCCAAACAGCAACATAAAAGCACATATAATATGAAAAACCAAGAGAATATGTCACCAACAAAATCCACCTGTCCTACAGAGGTATACTACAATGAGAATCACACTGAGGAATCCCACAATACCTAGTTTAAGAGAACAATTATAAGAAGTGATCAGAAAACTTAAAGAAAACAACAACTCAAAGAACTAAAAGAGGATAGATATAAAATTGTCAAGGAAGCTCAAGGAAATACAAATGTTCAGGTGAATGAAATAACAAAAATTTAGGACTTGAAAAGTGAATTCAAAAAAGAGAAATATTGAAGAAAACCCAAGTGAAATGGTTATGGAATTGAAAAATTCAATAAGTCATTTTGAAACAACAGGAGAAAACCTCACAAGTAGAATAAATGAAACAGAAGACAGAATATCAAGACTGGATGAAAAAGTTGAAGAACTAGACTCCAAGCAAAGACGTGAAAAATTAAAAGAACAACAACAACATAGGAATGTAACATTCAGGAAATGTGGGACAGTGTGAGAAGAACAAATCTATGCATCATAGGCAAACAGGAAGGAGAAGTATATCAGGCCAATGGCATTGATCAGATCTTCAACAGGAGTATAGAAGAAAACCTCCCTAAATTAAGGAAAGACATAGCTATACAGATTCAAGAAGCACATAGAACACCAATTAAACAGGAACAGAACAGAAACTCCCCATGGCATATCACTGTAAAAACATTAAATGTACAGAACAAAGAGAGGTGACTGAAAGCTGCTAGAGAAAAACAAGTTACGTTTAAAGGAAAACCCACCAGAATTACAACGGATGTTTCAACACAAACTATGAAAGCCAGAGAGCATGGACAAAAGTATTCCCAGTTCTAAATAACAATGGGTGCCAATGCAGAATACTTTATCTAGCAAAACAATCTTTAATAGTTGAAAGGGAAAGAAAAGTTTTCAATGACACGAAAGGCTGAAAGGATTCATTTTCACTAAACTATCCCTACAGAGAATACTGAAAGCAGTAAATATAAAAACATAAAATAAGACCAAGAACACAAACCAATTAAAATGACAGTAATCAATACATACTATTCAATAATAACTCTTAAATATCAATGACATCAACTCTCCAGTCAAAAGACACAGGCTAATATAATGGATTAAGAAAGAAAAATCTCTCTTTTTGTTCTCTTCAAGAAACTCATCTCACCATCAAGAATGGACACCACCTTAGGGTGAAATGATGGAAAAAATATTCCAAGCAAATGAAAATAAGAAGCCAGAAAGTGTTGCAATTCTAATATACAACAAAATAGACTTCAAATTAAAACTAATCAGAAGAGATAAAGATAATCACTTAATTCTAATCAAAGGAACAATTGAACAAGAACAATTGAACAACCTATCTATCTATCTATCATCTATCATCTATCTATCTATCTATTCATCTATCTATCTATCTATCATCTATCTATCTATCTATCTATCTATCTATCTATCTATCATCATCTATATGCACCAAACTCTGGTGTACCCAATTTCATGAAAACAGTACTACAGGACTATAAAGCACAGATTAATCCCAACACAGTAATAGTAGTTGATTTCAATACTACACAATCTTCAATAGACATGTCTACTGGACAAAGAATACACAGAGACACATCTGAATTAAATGACATCTTACATCAAATGGACCTAATAGACATCTATAAAATATTCTCCCCAAGAAACAAAGAATATACTTTGTATTCAGAAGCCCATGCAAGTGTCTTTAAAATTTACCACATGCTGGGACACACAAAAACCCTCAACAAATACAGAAATTGAAACAGTTCCTTGCATTATATCAGACTACAGTGCTATTAAGCTTATTGTCAACAGCAAAAGAAACCCTAGCAATCCTGGGCAAAAAGAATAAGGTTGAAGTTATCACCATACCATTTCTCAGATTGTATTACAGACTTAAAGTCATAAAATCCAAAGGCCACAGGCACAAAAATAGACAGTGGACCCATGGAACAAAATAGGAGACCCCAAAATGAGTACATGCAATTTCAGTCACCTGATTTGACAAAGGTACCAAGAAAGCACAATGGAGGAAAGACAGTATCCTCAATTGATTATTCTGGCAAAAAGGAATCTCCACTTGTAGAAGAATGAAATTGGACCCTTAACTTTCGGTCTGCATAAAAGTCAACTGCAAGTGGAGCAAAGACCTCAAAATAAAACATGAACCTCTGAAACTGCTAGAAGAAAACATAGGCGGTATTCTACACAATACTTTCTATATCAGACTTTCTATATCAGACATCAGTTGCCCAGGTATTAAGGTCCATAATCAACAAGTGGGACTTCATTAAGCTACAAAGCTTCTATACAGCAAAAGAAACAACCAAGGAAGTGAAGAGGAAACCCGCTGAATAAGGAAAAATCTTCACTTGCTACACATCCAACAGAGGATTAACACCCAGACTACACAAAGAACTCTAAAAGCAAAGATATGAGAAAAAATAGCATTCAATAAAAAAAATGGGCTATACATCTGAATAGAGTTTTCAAATGAAGAAATAAAAATAGCTAAGAAACTCCTTAAAAAGTGCTCAACATCATTAGTAATAAGAGAAATGCAGATAAAAACCATTTTAAGAGTCAATCTTACCCTTGTCTTTCTGGCTAAGATCAAGAGAACAATAGACACCAAATTCTAGAGAGGATGTAGAGAAAGAAGAACTACCATTCGCTGCTGGTGGGAATGCAAACTTGTTCAACCACTATGGAAAGCAGTGTGAAGAACTCTCAAAAAAAATGAACCTACCATATGATCCAGTGATACCACTCCTCGGCATATACCCAAAGGACTTATCATGCTGTAGAGTTACCTGTACTTCAATGTTTGTTGTTGCTTTCTTCACAATAGCTAAGAGATGGAACCAACCTAAATACTCCCCAACTGATGAATGGATAATGAAAATGTGGTACATATACACAATGAAGTTCTACTCAGTAGTAAGAAAATATGAAATTATGAAATTTGAAGGTAAATTGATGGATCTAGAAACTGTTATACTAAGCAAAGTAACACAGACTCAGAAAAACAAGACATATGCTCTCCCTTATTTGTGGATCTTAGCACAAAATCCTTATATTCACTGCTAGAATGTAGATTTCAGAGGAAATGTTATTCTTTTTTTTGTATAAATGTATATACTTCATGCCTTCTTGTGTTTGAAAATGAATTTGGGTACTCATGCACTACACATTGTGGGGGAATGACAGAGGAAAATTTGAGCTTTGAGTCTTCAGTTTCCAGCTTGTCTGTTCACTTTGGTAATTGCTTTCTTTGCTGTGTAGATGATTTTCATAATTTTATATTCTTTTGCCAATACTTGCTATTTTCTGCTGTACTAGAGTGTCCTTCAGAAATTAACTGCCTGTGCCTCTAGGCTGAAGTTAATGCCCTGTAAATCTTTCTAGAATATTTTATTCACAAGTTTTAAATTAAGGTCACATATATTTGTTGTGATTGATTTATAAAGTGATAATTTTATTTAGAATGATAATTGGCATTTAATGTCAGTGTTTTGCACCAGCACGTTTATCTAATTAAAGAGACTTTCCCAGCATATGTTTTCAGGACTTTTTGCATCTATCATTTGGGTATGGCTTTTTGAACTATATTTGGTTCTATTGATTTCCATTGATCTGTTTATTTATGGAGGTATCTATTTATTTATTCATTTACTTATTTATTGTTACATGTATGTATATATTTCACAATCATACAGTTTTTCCACTCTGATTCTGTAATATACTCTGAAGTCAGATTTTGTGATATTTACAAATTGTTTTTTATTCTTATAACACTGCATTACTTTCAAATTTTGACTCTTCTGTATTTGAAATATTTTATCTACATTTTTTAAATAAATGAATGATTTTCTTGCATATATGTAACTGTGTATGTGTCATTCAATGGCTGCAGAGGCCAGAAGAGGGCATTTGATCTCCTGAAAGTAGAGTTATGCAGTTTAGAGTTACACAACTACAGTTGTGAGTTGCCATGTGGGTGCTGGTAACTGAACCTGAGTCCTCTGCAAGGGCAATCAATGTTCTTCACTGCTGGGCGAGCTCTCCAGTCCAGGGTTTTCTATAGGATTTTTTTTTCTATAGCTGTTCAAGACACCCACGGAATTTGAAAGTTAACTGTTTAGAATTTGTAGATTGCTTGTGGAAACCTGATCATATTAGCAGTGCCAATTTTGTTGATCCACATGTATGAGAAGCTGTTCCAGTTTTCACAGTCCTATACAATTCCCTATATTATCTAATCATCTAATTAATTATAATTATATAATATCTTTATAATATTCACTATATATAATAGTTTTAGAATCTAGAATTTTAAAAACAATGACCTTTCCAGACACTTACTTTCATAAGACCTGCAATTACCAATGGTTTCTAGTGCCTTTTGCAAACACAATAATATCATCTGTAAATAGGAATAATATGCTTCTGCTTTACCTGTTTATGTCACTTTTACTTTTGTATGTAACCTTACTATTCTTGATAGGAACTCAGGTAGGCTCTTGAATAAGAACAGAAAAATTTCACAGTCTTTTTATAATTCACTTTAGAAATAATACTTCCTGGAAGGGAGAGGGTTTCATATGTCTTCACCACTAACTGGGGAGCTACTGAATTTTTATGGCTTCTGGCAGAGGGAGTGTTAGTTTTCTTTAAATGTGTGGCCCCTGGTAGGTCAGCTTTGCTCTGCTGGGCAGCCACAGAACTATGAATTTATGGGAAGGACAAAATCTAGTTGGTGTATTATTTAAAAAAGAAGACATCAAGTTGGGTCTTGGACAGATGGGGGTGAATTTTGGAGGAATTGGAGGAACAGTGAGGAATAAATATGATCAAAATACATTGTATGAGCTTTTCAAATAAAAGTATTATATTGAAAAAAATGCTTGTTTTTTTCAAAGTTACTACTATATAATTTTAGAGATATGTATATATCTTATTTGCTTTAGAGTTGATCCTTCTCTCCCTACTTTGTCCAATACTAATTTAAAAAAATTTCATTTCATATACTGATTTAATGAAATAATTTTTGTTAATTTTTGTTATTCAGTTTACATGTTATTAACCATGCTTTGATGTTCATATTTTAAATAGAACTTAATTCCTAGTCTGTCTGATAAGTTCATGGTGTTTGATCTGTTTATTATGTTGGTGAATTAGGCTTACAATAATCGTAACAAGAAATTTTCATCTCTTTTCTTTAAGGAAACTAGTATATGGTATTTTTGTCATGTCTTCACATAGTTTACATATTTTAAAATAAGACCTTGTGAAATGAGTGGAGAATGGCCATTCCCTTTTCCCTTAGTCAAAACCAATGATGAGTAGCAGTGTTTGCTATGCTTGGCCGGGAGGAATTCAGTGCTAAAACAATATGGGACTGCGTTTTTCTTTGTTGGGAGACTGTTTATATTTTCTGCAATCCCTTTAATCTACATTAGTTCAAGTTCTGTTATAACATCTTGAATCACTTAGAGCATATCATATGTACCTTGAAATTCACCCATTTTTCTAGATTTTTTGGGTTTATTGGAATATAGGTTGTTTTATTACTCATTTCATTAGTTCTTTGAGAATTTCATACATGGATTTTGATCATATTTACACACCTCTCCAATGCTTTAAAGTTTCACACTTTTCACTACCAACCTAATTTTGCATCCTATATTTTTTCCTGCAATCCCTACAAATCTTTTTTGTTATTTTAAACTATTTTTTTGAGCTTTTGTATATTTCATACAACAGATCTTAATCAAATTTAGACCCCCTCCTCCACCTATGCCCCCATCCCACCCACCCCAACAGACCTCATGTATTCCACCAAACGTTAAGTTCCATCCTGTTAAGCAATTGTACCCAGATGTCTATTGATGATGCAACTTTATCCACTGAGTCTAGTCTGCCTATCTAGACAACTTAAGGAAGGTATATTCTCCCTCACCCAGCAGTTATTAGTCTCTAATAGTTCCCAGGCTAGGGTGGGTCCCCAAACCATTTCCCTTGCTCCACCTCGGGGCCTTGTCTGATTGAGTTAGTATGGGTCTTGTGTTCCACGCCACCACTGCGTAAGTTCACATAAGCAAACTTCCAGTGGCCTGAAAGCTTCTCTTTCCCTATGCTCATGGACTAACCCTGGCTCTTACACACTTTCTGCCCCCTTTTCTGCAATGGTCCCTGCGATGAGGGTGGGGGTGAGGTTTAATACAGGAGTATTAAATCCAAGGATATACACTCAGTAGTCTACTATTATTTAAAACTTAGCTAGTTGTGGCCTTCTGTGTGCATCATACTCTATTGTATAATGAAACTTTGCTGGTGAGAGCTGAGGGATGCACAGGTAGTCTGTCCACCCCCTGTTTTGCTATGCTCTGTGAGCCTTACTTGTACACAGTCCACTGTAGATATGTCACTTAGGGCTGAGCATCTCTCTTAGACATATATACTCTGTGTGTGACCAATTGTGAAGCTCTGTAAAAACCTCCAAAAGAAGCTTCTTTGATGATCGGTGAATGATATACTTATCTGTAAATATAAGGATCCATATTTAGCATACGGTAAGGAATTTTGTGTCTGGAGTATGACAGAATAGAGTTTTCTCTAGGATCTGTGATATGTTTATAGGGCTTTGTTTACAGTGCCATCCATGAGAGGGCTTTAAATCCAATTAGATAGCTGTTGATTACCTGCAGATAGAGTATCAGTACTGCACCAATAGAGATAGTTTTCCGTGCCAGTCATTGTGGTTATTAGACCTTACAGTTGGGTTGGATCATTGATTGATTTTTCTTCATTAGTAGCTTGCATAGTATCTTCTAGAAATATGAGAGTAAGTCTTCAGGTAGGAGGCTTCCAGATTAGTTCCAGCTCCATTGCTCTAACTCCTGTGTCTGAAGTATGTTCTGTCTTCAGCAATAGGATCTTATCTTCAAGTTCTGAGAGGTAATCAAGGGCTGTAGACCTTGGGTGTCTCTTGGACTACCTGACCAATAACTTGCATGAATGTTTTTCCTGTCTGGCACTGTTTCTTGTTACATAGCCTTCAGGTGTACACACACACACACACTCATATTCATATGTTGTATGTATAATTTTCAAGGAGTTTTTGAGTTAATACAGTTCCTTCTGGCTTTTCACACCACCTAAGCTTTATTTATCACTCTTCTCTCTTTCCATGTCTGACCTCCTTCCTCCCTCCCCAGTTTAAGTACCTCTATATTCCCCTTTATAATACCTCACTCCTGTTATCCCCCTCTCTTGATTTTCTAGTTCCTCTTTACCTCCATGGTCCCTTGCATGTCTTGTCATACTCCTTTTCCAGTTGAATATCCCATTTCCCCATTTCTCCCTTGGTAACATCTGTTTCCTAGAAACTATGCTCCTTACTCAGGCACTTTCTTTCACTTTACCTTCATGGTTCCTTTCCATTTTCCTGGCTCCAGCTGTCACATCAGGATATATATGCACATATAAGGGATTGGTGTTAAACTCTGCAAATAAGGGAGAAAATGTGTTGCTTTATTTCTTAGTCTGTTTTCCTTCACCTAGTGTAAAATTTTCTGGTGTATCCATTTACCTTCAAATTCCATGATTTTGTCTTTTCTTACTGCTGAGTAGAATCCGTTGCATAAATGTATCACATTTTCATTGTCCACTCATCAGTTGAAGGACATTTAGGTGCTTTCCATTTTTTAGCTGTTGGGAAAATTTATGCTTCATTTATGTGTATGAGTGTTTTATTTGCATGTATGTAAGTGTAAACCAGGTTGTGTAATTTATGCAGAGTCCAGAAGAGCATGTTACATGCCCTGAAATAGGAGTTGTGAACAATTTTGAGCCACCATGTGCATGCTGGGTACTGAATGTGGGTCTTCTGCAAGAGCAGTTAGTGCTCTTTACCCACTGGGCCATCTCGCTACTCTCAGTGTGTGTAGATTTAAAAGAAAAAATTTAAAATATTTCCTCATCAACATAATATATCTATGGGTTTGTGATATATAGTCTTTATCATGTTAAATAAGATCCTTCTACACCAAACATTTTATTTATTTTATTTGAATGGATAGTTAATGATATTAATATATGCATTTTATATAACCAAATTATACCACAAGAATGCTATCAAAAAATTTTGCCCATTTACATCTAATTTGCAGCATTCATTAGAAATTGTTGAACCCAACATGTATGAACACAGTGAGTGTATCAAGAGCACCTGTAGAATTAGATGATATTAGTCCTTATTTTTGCATTTAACCATAAATTCCAAAAAAATTCATAGCATATACCTAAACATATTAAACTAATTACATTAACAGGCTTAAATATATTGTCAACACTGTTGTTAGGAAAGGTCTAACAGAAGACAAATATTCAATAACAGAATAAAAATTTGTTGTGGTTTGGAGTTATTTTATGTTGTTTTGTTATTAAAAATAAAAATATATAAATAATCAGCAAAATATGAGAATGATTTATCTGGCTGGCATTCAACAATCTGCAAGATTTAATCATAGGTATCAAATTCCTTCATATCTGTAGCTTTCTCCTACAGATTTTACTTCCTGTAATTTCATGACAGCCACAAATTTTAATTAAGCTGTATTGAATTCCCAAGGACTACAAAGACTGCAAATAGTTTACATGTGATGCCCACATAACAGACTTTCCATAATAAGTAGGCAGCACACACCTGACCCAGGTCTTAGGGACCATTGTTTCTGTGCAGGAGGCAGGTGCTTTCCTGAATCTTTGTTAACTCCAAGTATTTTATGCTTTATGCTTCATGTTCATGAAACAACTGGTTATCCTTTTATGTTGGCATTCAGATAATCAGAAAAATCCTGGGTTATATATTCCAACTAGTGATGGGTGTATAACATTTTTCCTTTTGGGTGTAGATATGAGGTAAGAACATAGGAACTGATAACCTGTAACATATTTGAATAAATTCCTTCAATCTCTATATATGTTCAGTTTGATGCATGAATATCTGATCATGTTTTTTATGCTAATATCTTATGCAGAGTACAAAATACAAGGAGATTTTCATTTCTCAATAGCAAACTATTGAAAGTTTTAAAGAATATTCTAGAATTCTCTAACATTTTCTTCAATATATTTGGCAAGGAGAAAATGTATATAGATTAATAGTTTAATGCTTTCTTCATCACTAAAAATAATGTAGAGCAGATTGTAGGATGCCACTGATAAACATTTTGCATAGTCTGAGAGGAGGAAATCAGAGAAGATCTCAAAACTATACTCAATATAATATTTTGGTACAATTCTGTGAATGAATTGAAATATAAAATCCAGAACAGCACAAATAATACAATAGTAAACGCAACATTCTTGTTACAGAATTAGCTAATGTTGACCATGCAACCGTAGCTTACTTCAGAGCACAGTAATCATCATGTTTCCTTTCATGCTTCATGTTTTTGTGGAGTAATTACAATCTTCAAGTGATTTTAGTCTGGAATGTTGGTTATACATTTTAAACATTTTGTGTTCATATAGATATGTGGATATTTATTTATGTATTGTGTAGTAAAATGTCCCTAGTATGGGGAAAGGTTAAATGACTTGTAAAGAAATTATCCATCAGAATAAACTCCAGTATTTATGATTAAGAAAATATGGAGCACTGTACCAGGACTAAGAAATTGTTAAGCATTTTATTTTTATAAACAGGAATTCACAATTAGAACAAGCAAAATTTTAAAATGAAAAATAATATGTGGTTTACAGATAAAATCAGATAGTGCATGGAAAGCTCAACAGAATAATGAATAACAACAACAGTGTTATGCGTTCCTCGGGGAAAGGAAATCAGTGGTCAAACATGCAAGAGAAATGCTGTCATAGATAATCATTGAGCATATATGAGTTTTCCATCTTTATTCTGAGTAGAAGTTGTAGCACGCTGTTTCCTCAAATTTGAAGTTACCGATCTATGATTTTACTTTAATTTTCCACTGTTTGTCACCCATTTTCCCTTACATTATGACCTCTTGGAGGCAGACTCTTCCTGCCCAAGGCACGCTAGGACTGTTTGAACACGATAGAACTGTTTGAAGCATTTTATATATCGAGCTTCATTTTTGAAGTTTCTGTTTTCTTATCACTGAAATATTAACCTAATGAATATGATTTATCTTGATTTGTTAGTAGTTTCATGAATGAAATGAAAACATGAAGGCTTCTTAGAGATTCGTTTTTTTGTTATTTGCAAAGTACTGGAGCAAAAATTGAACTCAGTTGTTTCTAATTTGAAATTTAAGCTGATATTAATTCTGCTGCTTTTAATTGAATATAATTCTGTTTGATTTTTCTTATTGTTTTCAGGCTTTGGAGACTTATTAGTGAAAAACCAAAACCTAACATTGCATTATTTCGATTTATTGGTAAAACTCCATAAAATTGAAGACGTGTCATGAACAAAATTTGGACAGTCAAATAATATAGCATAGAGAAAGGCACAAGGAAAAGCAGTTAAAACATAGAGACACAGGAAGAGAGAAAGAATACAGGAGGGGGGCGGAGGGAGAGGAAGAGCTTGATTTACTGCACAAGGTTGGCATATTGAAACTGGTGGTCCTTATATAATATTTATCTGTCACATTGCTGGTATGTTTCCCATCAGCATCCTAAAAACTATGGGATCGACTAATCAAACAGCTACAGGAGAATTCCTCCTTTTGGGCCTCTCAGATGATACAGAACTGCAGTCTGTCATATTTGCTCTGTTCCTGTTCATATACCTGGCCACAGTGCTTGGAAACCTCATCATCATTCTGGCCATTATTTCGGATTCCCATCTCCATACACCCATGTACTTCTTCATCTCCAATCTGTCCTTCGCTGACATTTGTATAAGCACAACCACCATCCCAAAGATGCTGGTGAACATCCGAACACAGGATCAGAGAATAACCCATACAGGTTGCTTCACTCAGGCTTGCTTTGCCATGGTGTTTGCTAGCTTAGAAAGTTGTCTCCTCTCAGCAATGGCCTATGACCGCTATGTAGCCATTTGCCATCCCCTGAGGTACACAGTCACCATGAACTTCCATTCGTGTAGCTTGCTCATTCTATTCTCCCTGTTCATTAGCAGTGTGAATGTACTGCTACTCAGTCTCACTGTGCTGCAGTTATCTTTCTGTAGAGACCTGGAGATCCCCCATTTCTTCTGTGAACTTACTCAGCTCGTGAATCTTGCCTGTTCGGACACCTTCATCAGTAACATGCTGATATATATTGCATCCATCATATTTGGTGGCATTCCTGTCTTTGGAATTATTTTTTCTTATGTTGAAATCATCTCTTCTGTTTTGAAAATATCATCAGTGCAAGGAAGATACAAAGCATTTTCCACATGTGTGTCTCACTTGTCAGTTGTTTCCTTGTTCTATGGGACGGGTTTAAGTGTATGCATTGGATCTGCAGTAAATGATTCTCCCAGGAAGACTGCAGTGGCTTCAGTGATGTATTCTGTGGTTACTCAGATGTTGAACCCCTTTATCTACAGCCTCAGGAACAGGGACATGGCAGGTGCTCTGAGGAAACTTATGGGTAAGATGGCCTCTTTTATATGAAGTGCCATCTTCTTTGGACATTGGGTTCATAGAGTTAACTCACATTAACAATACTTCATAGATGTCTGAATGGTAGATTATCCTTTCACTAATCCTTCTAAAAGGAGAAGATTTCAAAAAGCCAAGAATGTTTCAGTTATGTTTTTATATAAATTATACAAAGTTATTAGGTACAATTAGAAATTTCAGTAATACAATGACTAGTGGTTTGATCAGGGTAATTGTCCAACCAACCACTTTAAATAGTAAATATCTACTACTAGTTTTGAGACCAGTATGAATCTCTTTTTGAGACAGAGAATGAATTGTTGTGAACCATGTTTTCCTATTGAACTATAGAACACTAGAAATTAGTTCCCATATTAAAATAAACTTCTCTAATTGTTAACCATCACCTACCATATGTCAACACATTCTTTCTAAACTATGCTGTGAAATAAGGTTTTCTTTTCACATATGTGTGAGAATATGTGGGATTTGTCATATTGTGCATTATTTTTAAAATTTATTTTTATTGAATTTTTGCAATTACCTTGCAAAATATTTTTACCCTAAGGCCTATAGAGTTAGGTGTGGATTCATCCACTGGAGACTGGCTATCCTACCAAGAGTCACAACCTTGATAGTTACTAACTCTCCTTCTCCCAGCAGCCATCAGTTTCCAATACTTCCTCAGGTAAGTCTGAGTTTATTTTATACTTGCCTACATCTATGCTCTGTTTTTGGTCTGGTTTGAGTTTATATGGGTCTTGTGCATGCTGTCACCATTTCTGTGTGTTCATATGAGCAACTGACCAGCTGTTTGGAAAACTTGCACTTAACATGATGTCTTCTATTTTCAGTCATCTTGCTTGTAAAGAGTACATGACATTTTTATGTTGGCACATAATTCTCTTGTGTGTATGCATCCTGATTTTTATTCACACATGCCTTCACTGAGCAGTGTTTAGCTTTATTAAATATCTTTATTATTGTGAATATTGATGCAATTGCATAGGGATTCACACATATTTTAGAAATGCATATTTCAGTCCTCTAGTTATGTACACATGTGTACAGTTACTTTATTAAATATTAGTTGTACTGAAAGTTTTATTTAATATCTGCCAAGCTGAATTAACAATGGGATGTAGCACTGTTCATAACCACCAACACTTTATGAAACATCCATACAGTCTGCATTCTCACTGAGCTGACTTATTTCACTGTTTTGCAGGTGGCCTTCTAATTCAGGTGCTATAGTATGTCAGTGATATTTTCGTATTTTATTTGTTATAATGAGGGACATTTCTCATACATTCTTTATTTACATATCTTCTATTTTGTATTTTGAGAAAGAAACTCACTGTAGCCCCAGCTAGCCTGGAATATATAGACAAGGCTAGCTTGGATATCACAGAGATCCACCTGCTTCTGTATCTTAAGTTCTGGGGTTAAAGGTGGGCACCATCATGCCCAGTAATCACATGTTTTTCAGTAACACGTTTCATCTTGTTTGCTCATTATTTAATTGGATGGTTTGAAATATTTTGCTATTAACTTCCTTGTATATTCTGGGTGCCATTCAATGTTATGTTATAAATAATAATCAGAAGATGTAAGTGAACATATGGCAGACAATTTAGGAAAAATTAAATGTGCCAGTTTTCATATTTCTAAAGTGTATAACTGGCAGAGATAATGATTCAGCGGTTTGAGAAAATTAAGAGGTATGAAAAATTAATCTGTGCACATGCTTTAGGTTCTTATAAGGCAAATGCACCCCAACTGCAATATGCTCCACCTATAAATATATAGTTTTATATATATATATATATTTTTTTTTACCAGGACATCAGTATTTGGAAATTCACTGGGACAACAGGACTTTCTCCAGGTTTCTTGAGGCTGGTTCTCCTCAGAGTCGCCAACAGAATGCAGGTGATGTCATCATACATGAGCCTCCCTGGATCAAGGGAAAATTGAATTGCCTTGATTTCAAAGCTGGCATCTTTGCCATGAGTTAAACGTTGTGTCACAATACAAGTTTACATCTGAATCTTTTCACTTGCAAATATTTTAGAAATTGGTGGATGATGGTTGTTAATGAAAAGTGACTTTTCAGTGGAAATAAGTTACCCTAAATGACCTGGGTGCACATAAAATGAAATCACATATTTCTAAGATCAGGAGACAAGAGGAAGACACAGAAAATGCAACAGAGGCAATGTAACCGTGGAAACTAAAATTTCAATGATATAGTTAGTTCTGATTGCTACAAATCTACATTTTTGGTACACATACCTCATGTTCATGGGATATGCATTGTTTCATAGCCCAATACAGCCTCATACACTTTTGATCTCCCTACCTTTAAAATGCAATCTAATCTATGTATCTTTGCTGCTAATCTCATCAGAATTCCAATTATGTATATTTTTAAATATATTATAATTTTTTGAGACAGGATGTCCCTGTAGCCATAGCTCATCTGGAAATGGGTATGTAGACTAGGCTGGCCTAGATCTCAAAAAGATCCACCTGCATTTACCCCAATTGTTTTTCTTTTAAAAAGGTTTAGGTTTGGAGCTGGAGAGATGGCTTAGTGGTTAAGAACACTGGCTGTTCTTGCAGAAGACCCAGGTTTGAATCCCAATACCTACATGGAAGCTAACAACCGTCTGAAATTCCAGTTCCCAGGGATTCAATGCCCTCTTCTGTCCTCCATGGGCAGTGCACTTACATACACGCAGGCAATACATGCATACATATAAAATAAAAATAAAAAATATTTATGTTTATTTTAATGATACCTTGAATACATATATATTTTATGTTCTTGTGGTAATAGAAAAACAAGGTAACTTTTCTGATGCTGTTAAAATTGTAATACTAGTGTTTCTGCTATGTATAAAAGGCAATTGAATATAGGAATAGAATTGTTCAATATGTTGTTATATCTTTCCTTGCATTGATTGAGAAACTTTTCCTAAAGGTTCCACAAATAATCTTCTTGTTAGTTTTTCCTGATGTTCATTTCCTTACAAAATATTTTCATGTGTTTAGAGGATTGGCTCAGTAGGTAAGAGCACTGAACATTTTTGCAGAAGACCTAAGTTTTGTTCTCAGCACACACATTGGGTCACTCACAACCACCTGGAACTCTAGATTAATGGGATATGAAGCCCTCTTCTAGTCTCCAATGGCATCTGTACTCACATACATATAGCCCAACCTAACGCACACTTAATATAAATATTGACAATAATAACAATATTTTAATTTCCTACATAAATTTAGTAGTTTTAAAATTAATTAATTGATATTTATGTTAAGATATAGAGTTACTTTGTACCAAGATATCATGAAAATGTCTATTTTGCTTTATTCTGTCACTAGAAATATTGTAAAAGAAAATAGGAATAAACTTAGTGACTGAAATTAGAATTAGAGATTTGTATATGTAAAAATGTTCATACATAGATGTGTGTTAGAAATTAACTAATATTTTTACTTTCTCTTTTTTTGGTTTTATTACTTTTCATTACTTTATTCTTGAAAATTTTGGGGTTTTTCCCCTTTTATCTTGTGTTTTATTGTCATAAAGCTGAAACTAATATTAAAATATTAATATATTATCTGAAGGGGTAAACTTAGCAGATGAGCTTTCTTTTTGTAAAAAAATTTTATTGAATTTTTGTTATTTCATACACAATGTCTTAATCATCTTTATGCCCCCTTTCCCATTAATACCTTCCCAAAGTTCCCCCCACTAGATTTCATGCATTCTGTCATTTGTGTTAAAGCCTATCAAATCAAATTAGTGTCCTCAGTCGTTCCTCAGTGCAAGTATATCCACTGAGTTCTAGTCAACCTGTCTAGAGTCCCTCTGTTTAAGAAGATCAACTCTTCCTCACCCAGTTAAGATTGGGACATGCTGCCCATTTCCACAGTTCTGTGCTGAGTTTGTCTGCTTGTGTTTGCATGGGTCTGGTGCATGATGACACTATTGCTGTAGGTTCATATGAGCAAATGCCAGGAGCCTGTAAGACTCTATTTCTATATGATCATTCATATTGTCCCCTGGCTCTCACAATCTTTCTGCTCCCTTCTACGCAATGGTCCCTGATCCCTGGGTGGGTGAAGTTTAATATAGGAGTCCTGTTCAAGTACCCACACTCTGCAGACTCTTTTTCTCTATGCTTTGGTCATTTGTGTCCTTTTGTGTTCCTGACCCTCTGTTGCATGAGGGAGCTTTCTTGATGAGAGTTGAGAGATGCATTACTATCCTCTCTACCCTTTCAGTATATTCCATGAGTCTTAGGTGTAGAGATTGCATTGTAGATGTGTCACTTAGGGCTAGGAAATTAACAGGCAATATCAGTGTGGTACCAGTTGTAGTACTCTATAATAATCTTGTGTTGTAAAAGAAGCTTCTTTGATAAGTGGTGACTAGGATACTTGTCTGTAAATATAAAGATCCATATTAAGCACATAGTAAGAAATTACATTTGTCTAAGGATGTGACAGCCTTGGAATTTTATCTAAGAATGATGACCTCTCCAGCCATGATTATTTGGCCGTGTTTAGAGTACCACACATGAGTTTCCTCCTACTGAGTGCATTTTAATTTCAATTAGGTAGCTGTTGATTACCCACAAGATAAAAGTGCCACTACTGCCTGATACATTTTGCTATGTCAATCATTGCTGTGGTTATTAGGCCTTAGACCTGGGGTTGGACTGTTGATTGATGTTCTCCCTTAGTAGCTTGCATAGTTTTCTCCAAAACTATGAGAGTTAGCCTTCATAGAGGAGGCTTCCAGGTCAGTTCTGGCTCCATTGCTCCAAATCCTGTGTGCAAAATATGTCATGTCTTCACAGTATGGTCTTACCTTCAAGTTCTGGGATGCAACCACGGGCTGTGGTAATAGCTTGTGTACATTTTTTGAGTCTCTTGGACTACCTTGGTCAACAGCATGAAGGAAGATTTCTCCTGTCTGGCACTTTTTCTTGTTATGTACCCATTAGCTATACATTTGAACTCATGCGGAGATATTGTATATGCAATCTTTCAGTAGGTTTTTGAACTAATACATTTCCCTCTGGTAATCTCGGCTAAGTGTTATTTATGTCCTCTCCCTCTCTCTCTCCCTCTCCCTCTATCTCTCCTTCTCCCCTCTCCCTGTCTGTAATGCACTTTATTCATATCCCCCATTATTCCCTTTTAAAAATTATAGTAATTAAAATGGTTTATTTATATTTATTTTATGTGTATGAATATTTGCCTGCATGTATGTAAGTACATCCATGCATGCAATGTCTGTGGAGAACAGAAGAAAGTGTTGGATGTCTGGAGTTACATGTGATTGTTAGCTACCATTTTGGTAATTGAAACAGAATCTGAATCCTCTGCAAGAATCACCAGTCCTCTTATCTATTGATCCATCTCTTCAGCCCTCATTATTCTCTTTTATCCTATTTTCCCTCCCACCAAACCACTTCTTATGCCCAAGTCCCCCTCTTACAAGCCCTTGTCTTTTATTTTGTTTGTGTTCCACTGAATTTAATTAGCATTGCAACCATAGTTATGGGATTATTCACTTGAGAAAGGGCAATTTTCCAGGAGCTATACCAATGAGGAATATAATGTCTCCTCTTCCAGGAACAATTTACTTACAGCTCCTCAGGGAAGACTAGGGCTCTGCTCTATTAACCCCTTTACATTCTGTAAAGGAATGTTCAGTGGTCTAATCTTGTGCAAGTCATTTGCAGTTAACCATGGGTACAATGATGATACCATGCCTAGAAAATGGCTTTTTACAGTACTCTTTCAAATACTCATTTGTGATGGTCCTGGATGTCTTATTTAGAGCTGTCCCTTGGCACTTAGTACTCTAGGCCATCATGAATCTCTTTATTAACCATCATTCACTGAAAACATGTGCTTCTCTGAGGGTCAAAGGTGAGAGAAACACTGCACCATAGGTATAAACATACATATGGTATCATCCAGGAAAACAATTTAGGCTCTCTTTTAGGGCCTAAGACCTCCCAGCCATGGATTTTTTTTTACCAAGGTTACACACCAGGCATTAGTTCATCCTTTTCAGGAGGCCTAAAATCCAATAAAAAATTGGTTCATATTGCCTATAGCAGTCATGCCATCACTGCGCTGGTGGGCACATCTTGCCTGGTGGGTTGCTATTGAAATTCATATGATTCACAACTAGGTAATAGTGTTAATTAATTTTCTTCCCTAGCAGACTTGTAGGACAATACAAACTAGCCGGTAGGGAGGAAGCTTCCAGTTCAACTTCAGCTTGATTTCTGTGTTCTGCAACTAACACAATGTGTTTTCAGGAATAGGTTTTTATGTAGATCTGGTGGGAAACTAAGAACTCTAGCATCTGTCTATTTTGTTGTGGGGGATCTGTGAAACTAGCGTTATGAATGACACTTAAGGGGGCTCTCTCACTTGGCACTGAGATTTGTTGGCTCTTATTGTTTATTGAATTATTGTGATTTACATGCAACATATTTTGGTCACTTTTACATTCCATCCCCAATTTGCACCCCCCTATTAGTAGCCCCCCTAGTGTCATGTACCTTATTAGTGCCTGTAGAGTCAAACTTGTGTCCTCAGTTCACTTCTGTGTGGGTCCATCTCCTGGAATGGAAAGTGACTTGCCCCCTCCCAGAAGTCATCAGTTTCCAGTAGTTCCTCAAGTAGTACAATTTTTTCTTGCTCACTTCCCCATGTATATGCTGGAATTTCATCTGACTTTAGCTGACATGGGACTTGTGCATACTGTCACCATTGCTGTGAGTTCATATACATAACTGTCTAGCTGTTCCCCTGTTTCTCTGTTGTCATACATCATTTCTGACTCATACGATTTTCTTTTCTGTTGTGACATTACATACGTTAACCAGGCTCCAGAGGATGGACACACACTAAAGGTGTTTTAATATAATTTTTATATTAGACAGAGTATATGAAAACAGGTGGGGGCTAGGAGACAGCAAAAGACAAGTGAGGGAGCCCAAAAATGCTCAAAATATATTATGTGAAGTTTTCTAGAATTCAACAATTGTTTTTAGTTAGGGAGTTTTCTTCCTATTCCCTGTTCCACTATGTTCCATGAGACTTGGGTGTTGAGGGTCCACTGTAGATGTGTCACTTAGGATTCGGCATTTCTTAGACATATATTCTCTCTGTGTGACCAATTATAGAACTCTATATTAGCCTTTATCAGTTTCAAAAAGAAGCTTCTTTGATGAGCGGTGCATGGTATACTTATCTCTAAATATATGGATCCACATTTATCATACAGTAAGAAATTTAATTTTTTCAGAGATATGATAGAGATTCCCTAGGATGTATAACTACTCCAACCATGTGTATTTGGCTATATTTACAGTGATACTCATGAGTTCCTTTTCATTAAGAGGGCTTTATGTCCAAGTAAGTAGCTGTTGATTACCTCCTACATAAATATGCCACTACTCCACCAAAAGAGATGGTTTTCTGTGCCAGTCTTTGTGGTTATTAGGCTTTACAGCTGGATTAGACCAATGATTGATTTTTCTTCCTTAGCAGCTTGCATAGTATACTCTAGAACTATGATAGCTGGTTTTAAGGGAGGAGGTTTCCAGGTCAGTTCCAGCTTCATTGCTCCAAGCCCTGTGTCCAAAGTTCTGAGAGTAAATCGAGGTCTGTTGCAAAAGACTATTTTATTTTGGACTATCCTGACAAAGAACTCAAAGGAAGATTTCACTTGTCTGGCAGTATGTATGTTGTTATATAACCTTCAGCTATACATATACAGCCATGTTCAAATACTGTATGTGCATTTTTCAAGGGGGTTTTGAGTCAGTGTGGTTCCCTCTGGCTTTGTATACTAGCTAAGCTTTATTTACATATCCTCTCTCTCTTCCTATCTAACCTCCCTCCTCCCTCCCCTGTTTCAAGTACCCCCATTTTCTCTTTTATGATATCTGTCTCCTATTATCCTCCCTGCCTTGAGTTCATTCTTTCCCTTTCCTCCATGGTTCTTTGTATGTCCTTCTTTCCTCCCTTCCCAGTTTACTATCCTCCTTTCCCACATTTTCTCCTTGGTATTATCTATTTCCTACTCTCCTCCTCTTTTGGGCTTTTTCTTTCCTTTATCTTCGTGTTTTCTTTCCATTTTCCTGGCTTCTACTGTTACATCAGGATCTATCTAGCATCTACCTATCCATCTATCTATCTATCTATCTATCTATCTAAGCACACCTCTCTTTCTCTATGTATGCATCTATCTATCTATCTATCTATCTATCTATCTATCTATCTATCATCTATCTGTTTATCATCTATCTATCACCTATCTACTATCATCTATCTATCTATCTATATCTATCTATCTATCATCTATCTATCTAATCAGTTATCTATCTATCTATCTATCATCTATCATCTATCTATCATCTATCATCTATCTATCTATCTATCTACCATCTATCATCTATCTATCTATATCTATCTATCTAGCTATCATCTATCTATCATGTATCATCTATCTATCTGTGAATGATTGGTGCGAAGATCCACAAATGAGGGAGAACATGAACTGCACACCAACCAGCTATTCATACCAGATCAGAAAGCAAACAAGCTTCATCAAAAATATAAAAAGAACCAAAATACAACTAAACAAAAGCAGACTAGAATTACATATCTGACACACCACCAATAAAAGAAATTCATATACACAGACCACAATACAAAAACACAAATAATATGAAAAACCAAGTTAATATATCTCCATCCAAATCCACAAGTCATACAGAACTGAACTATAATAACTACCCAGAGGAGCTCAGGGATGCAGAATTTAAAATAACAATAAAAACATGATCAAATAATTCAATGACTTTAAAAGACCACACAAACAACTCAAAGAAACCAAGAAATAAAGTAATAAACAACAGGCTTAAGGTCAAGAAAATATGAATGTAAAAGTGAGTGAAATGACAAAGACAACTCAACTTAAAAAGTGAATTCACAAAAGCAGTAGTAATATAAACTCAAGATGAAGTGGACCTGGAATTGAAACAAGCCAACTTTAAAGGTCAGGAGAAAGACTCAAAAGCAGAATGGATAAAATGAAAAACAGAATAGCAAGACTGGAGGACAACCTTGAGGAACTGAAGTGCTCTAGTTAAGAATATGAAAAATTTGAAAAAAAAACCCAGAGGAACAGAATTTGCTGGAAATGTGGTACACCACGAATAAACCATATCTGTGCATTGTGGGCATATACGAAGGAGAAGGATCTCATGGCA
>NW_008350320.1:85456-87800 GCF_000622305.1 Nannospalax galili | reverse complement strand
ACAGAAAAACTCCATGACATATCTTAGTCAAAAGACTAAATATGCAGAATGCAGAATGAAGAGAGGGAATGGAAAGCTACAAAGAAAAGCAACAAGTTATATATAAAGGAAAAGCAAATATAGTTATAGCAAACATTTCAATGCAAATTATAAAAGCAAGAAGATCATATAGCAGAGTATTCCAAGCTAAAATTGACCATAGATTCTAGTCCAGTAAACTTTGCCCAGGAAAACTATCTATAATAGTCAAAAAGAAAAGAAAAATATTTCATGATACAAATAGGCCAAACGAATTCATGCCTACTAAATGAGCCCTACAGAGAATACTTGAAGCAATCAAAAGGACAGAAGAAATAAATGACAATACTTAAGAAGTTATAGAAAGAAAACAAATGAAGGTATGATGTACTTAAACCCAAAAATAAAACTAAGAAAACAGAAAATAAAGTGACAGTAACCAATGGACACCTTTCAATAATAACTCTAAATATCAATGCCCTCAACTATCTAGTCACAAGACCCAGGTCAGTTGAATGGATTAAGAAACAAAATCTGCCAGGAGTGGTGGCACACGCCTTTAATCCCAGCACTTGGGAGGCAGAAGCAGGGAGATTTCTGTGAGTTTGAGGCCAGCCTGGTCTCTGTAGTGAATCCAGGACAGTTGGGGCTACCAGGAGACCCTGTCTCAGAAAGATCAAAAAAAAAAAAAAAGAGAGAGAAACAAAATCCATCTATTTGTTATCTAGAAGAAACTCATCTTACCTCTAAGGATACACACCACCTTAGAATGAAAGGATGGAAAAAATTATTCCAAGAAACTAGCACTAAGAAACAAGCAGGAGTTGCAATTCTTATATCTGAAAAAATGAGACTCTCAAGTGACAATTAATAAGAAGAGACAAATAACATCACTTCATTCTGATCAAGGGAATAACTGACCAAGAAGACATCAAAATCATGAACATACATAGACCAAATAATGGCGCTACCAATTTCATAAGAACAGTACTAATGGACTTCAAGACACAGAATAACCTCTCAACTCAGTAGCAGGTGACAGTACTGAAGTCTGACCAACACAAAGGCCATGGTGGATGAAAAATAAACAGAGAAACATCTGAATTAAACCTCAAATGAACCTAATGGACATTTACAGAATATTCCACCCAAGCAGAAAAGAATACACCTTCTAAATTGGTTGACAAGACTCCAGTGGATCAACCCACAGCAAGGGAGATCTTGTACACAAACTTGACTTGGTAAGCCTTAACATATATGACAGAATGCATGAAATATGGTGGGAGATGATCTAAATAATATTAGGATGTATGCTATGAAATGCACAAAATTAAAATATATACATTGAGAAAAAGCACACTCTATGTCTTTTCATTTATTAAAAATAAGAATACACAGCCTTTGCTTCCCTTGGCTGCGCAGCCTCTGGAGTCCTGGTGCCAGAACCTTTCCTGAGTAGGTCCAGTGGTGCCCACCATGCCTTGACCCCCCTCCCCAGCCTCATTCACCCTCCCAGCTCCACCATGTCTATCCTCCTAGCTTGGGTACTGGCCCATTTCTTGTCTTGGAATAGTAGACTCCTGAACTGACCTCTAGGCCCAGAATCCCCACTGCTTCCTGATCCGTTGCATCCAGTCCAAACCAATACTTCCCTACAGTTCCCAGGAGCCCTCTGGGCCTGGTCCCACCCTCACCTCCCTTTGCATCCCTGGGTGGCACAGCCACCAGCTTCCTGAGACCAGTATCTTTCCTGGGCCCTGCTCCTAGGCAAGCCAAGCCCACAAATTCCTGAGGGCAGCATCCTTCTTGGAGGGATACAGACCTTAGGAGAAAGCCTGAGAGCATCTGATCCTCATCTGACTTGGGCCTCTTGTGGGAGCTCCTAAAGATAAAGTCAATTTGGCTGCTCCAATATAAAAACAAAAGTGAGAACCTGAAGCCTAGAACAACCAGTTTTTCATGCCCAACAAGTAAACCACAAAGACACATAAAATTTACAAAAAGAAGCAGACTTAAACTCAACAAAGGAAGGCTGGAGTCTTAAAGAAGAATCAGAAAAATACCAGCAGTCCTCTAGAGGAGTACAATGAGAACTCCCTAGAGATAACAGAGGACATGGAACTCAAAAGAAAATATAAACATGATAAAAGAATTCAGCGAATTTAAAGAGCACACAAAGAAAGAAACCAAAGAACTGAAGGAAGATAGGGATAAACTTCTGAATGAATTCAGAAAAGAGTTAGAAATATTGAAGAATTCTCAGGCTGAAATGAAGAAGGAAGTGAAACACTCAGTAAGCCAATTAGAAATGACAGGAGAAAGTCTC
>NW_008350320.1:83274-85259 GCF_000622305.1 Nannospalax galili | reverse complement strand
TGGCATGGACCAGCTCTTCAACAGGATTATTGAAGAAAATTTCCCAAAATTAAAGAAAGACACGCCCATACAAATATAAGAAGCATACACAACAACAAATAAGCAGGACCAGAAAGGAATCTCTCCATGGCACATCATAGTAAAAACACTAAATGTACAGAACAAAGAGACAATACTGAAAGCTGCAAAAGAAAAGCAACAAGTCACATATAAAAGAAAACCCATCAGAACTTACAGCTGACTTTTCAGTGCAACTATGAAAGCCAGAAGAGCCTGGACCAAAGTATTCCCAATTCTAAATGACCACAGATGCCAACCCAGATTACTTTACCCAGCCAAAATGTCTATTATAATTGAAGGGAAAAGAAAAATCTTCCATAATAGAAATAAGCTGAAAGAATTTGTGTCCACAAAACCAGCCCTTCACAGAGTTTTTGAAGCAACACAAAGAGCTGAAGAAAGGAACGACTATACCCAAGGGGTCATGGAAAGAAATTCAATGAAGATATAACTGCGGAAGTTCACAGATGCAGCAAGAAAACAAATGAAAAAATGACGGCAATCAACACACATCTTTCAATAATGACTGTATATATTAATGGCTTTGACTCCCCAATCAAAAGACACAGAGTAGTTGAATGGATTAAGAAACAAAACCCATCTTTTTGTTGTCTGCAAGAAACTCATTTCAGTTTCAAGGACAGGCAGTACCTTAAGGTGAAAGGATGGAAAAAAATTATACCAAGCGAATGGTACTAAGAAAAAAGCAGGGGTTGCATTTCTAATATCTGATAAAATAGACTTGAAACTAAAACTAACCAGAAGAGATAAATTGGGCCACTTCATTCTGATCAAAGGAACAATTGGCAAGAAGATTTTACAATCGTGACTATATATTCACCAAGTCTGGTGCACTAAACTTCATAAAAACAGTACTACAGGACTTTAAGACCTAGATGAATCTGAACTCATTAATAGTAGGAGACTTCAATACCCCATTGTCTTCATTAGATAGGTCAACAGGGCAGAGAATTAACAGAGAGACATCTGAATTAAACAATATCATATATCAAATGGACCTAACAGACATCTATTGAATATTCCACCCAAGCACCAAAGAATATACTTTCTATTCAGCACCCCATGGAACCTTCTCCGAAATCGGCCATATACCGGGGCACGACAAAAACCTCAACAAATACAAAAAGATTGAAATAATTCCATGCATTCTATCAGACCATAATGCAATAAAGCTTGCAATCAACACCGGATGAAGCCCTAATCTCTACACAAGCACATGGAGATTGAACAACACACTCCTGAATGATGAATGCATCAAAAGAGAAATTAAGAAAGAAATAAAAGTATTTCTAGAACTAAATGAAAAGGACAATACAACACACAAAAAAAATCTCTGGACACGCTGAAAACTGATCTTAGAGGGAAGTTTATAGCTCTAAATGCCTACATAAAAAAATCAGAAAGAACACAAATAGACACATGCAAAGCAACAACAAATGAAACCCCAACCCAGCAGACAAGAAGAAATAACAAAAATCAGAGCAGAAATTAATGAAATTGAAATAAAGAAAACAATATAGAGAATCAACGTGTCCAAGAGCTGGCTCTTTGAAAAGACAAACAAAATTTAGAGACCACTAGACCAGTTAACCAAAAGAAAGAAAGAGCACCTCCAAACCAACAAAATCAGAGATGAAAGGGGAAACATCACAACAGACACCAAAAAAAAAAAAATCCAGAACATTATAAGTGAATACTTTAAAAACCTATATGGTACTAAATTTAAAAACCTAAAGGCACGGGAACCACCAAAACTAAATCAAGAAGAGATAAACAGCTTAAACAGACCCAAAATATATAAGGGAATTGAATAGTAATACAAAACCTCCCAACTAAAAAAAGCCCAGGACCAGATGTATTTCAGCAGAATTCTACAGGACATTTAAAGATCTACATCCAATACT
>NW_008350320.1:81781-83204 GCF_000622305.1 Nannospalax galili | reverse complement strand
CACTCTAAGAGCAAAGCCTGGTAAAGATACAACCAAAAAAGAAAACTATAGACCCATATCCTTAATGAACATAGAAGCAAAAATTCTCAACAAGAGACTTGCAAACCACATGCAGACACACATCAAAAAAATCATCCACCCTGATCAAGTAGACTTTATTCTAGAGATTCAGGGATGGTTCAATATATGTAAGTCAATAAATGTAATAAATCATGTAAATGGGCTCAAGGAGAAGAACCACATTGTCATCTCAATAGACACAGAGAAGACCTTTGACAAAATTCAACATGCATTTATGTTCAAAGTCCTAAAGGGAATTGGACTGGAGGGAACATACCTCAACATAATTAAAGCCATATATAACAAACCCACATCATTCTAAATGGAGAAAAACTGGAAGCATTACCATTGAAATCAGGAACCAGACAGGGCTGTCCACTATCTCCACTCTTTAATATAGTGCTTGAAACTCTTGCAAGAGCAATAAGACAAGAGAAGGAAATTAAAGTAATAATAATTGGAAAAGATGAGATCAGGTTATTCCTTTCTTCAGAGGATATGATATTATATCTAAGAGATGCCAAAAATTCCACCAGAAAACTTCCAGAAATTAACTCATTCAGTAAAGTGGCAGGTTACAAAATTGATCTACAAAATCTGTAGATTTTCTATATATGAATAACAAGCAATCAGGAAAAGAGTACCTGGAAACACGCCTATTCACAATAGATGCAAAAAATATCTTGGAATTAACCTGACCAAAGACATTAAAGACCTCTGCAATGAAACTCTTAAATGCTTAAAGAAAGAGATTGAGGAAGACATCAGAAGATGGCAGGACCTCCCATGCTCATGGATTAGAAGAATTAATATTGTGAAAATGACGATCCTACCAAAAGCCATTTATAGATTCAATGCAATGCCAATCAAAATTCCCATGTTGTTTTTCACAGAATTGGAAAAAACCATCCTAAGAGTCCTATGGAAGCACAAAAGACCTCAGGTAGCCAAAGCAAACCTGAGCACTAAGAGCAATGCTGGGGGATTACTATACCAGATTATAAATTGTATTACAGAACTATAAGCATAAGAACAGCATGGTACTGGCACAAAAATAGACCCATACATCAATGGAACAAAATTGAAGACCCAAATATGAGTGCATTGAATTTTAGCAACTGATATTTGACAAAGAGGCCAAGAACATTCACTGGAGGAAAGACAGCATATCCAGCATGTGGTACTGGCAAAACTGGATCTCTACATGTAGAATGAAACTCAACCCCTATCGTACACCTAGCACAAAAGTCAAATCAATATGGATCAAAAACTTCAATGTGAAGCCTGAAACTCTGAAGCTGTTAGAAGAAAACTTTGGCAATAACCTACAAGATATAGATGTAGGAAAGGGTGTTCTAAATGG
>NW_008350320.1:69899-81747 GCF_000622305.1 Nannospalax galili | reverse complement strand
AATGGGACCTCATTAAACTAAAAAGCTTCTGTACATCAAAGGAGACAACCAGGGAAGTGAAGAGAAAAACCACAGGATGGGAGAAAATCTTCACCAGCGACACATCTGTCAGAGGTTTAACATCCAGAATATGTAATGAACTCAAAAAAACAGAGAATCAAGAAAGGAAGTAATCCAATTAAAAGATGGGCTAAGGAGCTGAACAGAGAGTTCTCAAAAGAAGAAATAACGATTACTAAGAAGTGTCTTAAAAGGTCTTCAACATCATTAGTAATTAGGGAAATGCAAATTACAACCACTTTAAGATTTGATCTTACCCCAGTCAGACTGGCTAACATCAAGAGAACAAATAATACCAAATGTTGGAGAGGATATGGGTAAAGGGGAACACTTATCCACTGCTGGTGGGATTACAAACTTGTTCAACTCCTATGGAAAGCACTGTGGAGAACTCTTTAAAAATACAAATCAACCTACCATTTGACCCAGTTATACCATTTGTTGGCATATACCCAAAGAACTCATCCTATTGCAGAGACACTTGCCCATCCATGTTTGTTGCTGTTCTTTTCACAACAGCTAAGAGATGGAAGCAACCTATGTGTCCCTCAATTGACAAGCAGATAATGAAAATGTGGTTCATTTATACAATGTTTTACTCAGCTGTAAAGAATGATGAAATCAGAAAATTTGCAGGTAAATGGATGGAACTAGAAACTGTTATACTAAGTGAAGTAACACTGATTCAGAAAAAAAATAAGTATGTTCTCCCTCATATGTGGATCCTAGCACCAAATCCTGATAAGTGAATATGTATCCGGACATAACTATAGGAACCAGGCTAATGAAAAGGAACCAGGGAGGTAAAGGAAAAGAAAGAATCAGAAAGAGAAGGGCAGTTGGAAACAAGTGTTAATAAGGGAGATATAGATAAAAATGGGGTTATTTTAAGGGGAGGGTAGAATGAGGGTTATACAAGGAACCTAGGGGATTAAAGGAAAGAAGGAGCTCAAGAGAGGTGGGACCATAGAAGGGTATTATTAAGAGAGAAATGGAAAAAATGGGGGCATCTTAAATGGGGAAACCATGGTGGAAGGGTTAGACAATGTGAGAGATAAATAATGCCTAGGTAGGTTTAAAAAAACCAGAGGGAACCATATTAGTCCTACCCCCTACTGGCAAATTAGACACACAACTAGATCAAGGAATATAATATCTGTCTAGGCAAGTTTTATCTGAGAATGCTTGGTCTTTGCCCAAGCTTTATCTACATGGCACATAGTAATTAAAAGTACCAGACTGGCAGAATTAACCTTCTTGGATGTTTAATAGCCATACTTTGAGGCATATACTAATTTGGTCAGGGGGACATAAAGGACGGTTTTTGCTCCTTGCCCTCCTGGTCAACTAAGTTCCAGGGGACTATGAGCAGCTCTCAAAATGTCCTGTAACTGTGGTGACTCACCTGTCCTCTTGAACAAGAACCAGATAGAATTTAACCAGTGTCTAGTCTACGAAGAGGAGGGTCAACACAGAGGAAACATTTTCTCCATGCTTCCAAGAAAAGTCAGCCATGGTTGAGCAGCACCTTTGACTTATCTTCACATAGACAGAACTGGTAAAAGAAAGGAACAGGCACTCCTCTCAAGTCCATGTGACCTCTGAGGAACAGATCCTCAAACAGCCTTAAGAATAAAAATAAATTGGTTTATCTGGGCCCACTGTAGGGTCTTAAACACCTAAAAAGAAAGTACAACCAAAGATTAAAGGGGTCAATATAATGATTTAAGAGTCCATATGTTTAGCTAAAGGCTATATAACAAGAAACAATTCCAGACAGGAAATACCTTCCTTTGGGTTATGGGCCCGAGTGGTGCAAGAGACTCCCAGACAGTAACCTAGCACAGAACTGGGAAAATGAACAGCAGACCCCGATCTTATATAAAGGAATATTGACAACTGGTTGCTACTAGTTGATCTTCCTAAAACAAGGAGCTCTAGATAGGCTAACTAGATTCAATGGATGGACAAGCACTGGGAAATGGCTGGGGCACTGACAATACAGTGGACAGTAACAGGGATGACAGAGTATATGGGCTCCAGTGTGTGTGTGTGGGGTATGGGAGGGTGCCATTTGGGAAGTGGGTATATGGATGAATAAGATTGTTTGGGATGTTCTATATGCTATACACACACACACACACACACAATCAACAAATAAAAAATGAGTTATATTTGAGGGAGAAGCATAAAAATTTACTTTGTGTTAATTAGTAGAGGTGGTAAATATTACCTTTGAAATCTACCTGATGACTTTATATCTATACTCAGGTGCCAAGGATACAAGTCAATAGGGATTAATCATGCATGTGCAAACATCTAACTGTTAGTAGCATTAAAAATGAATCCTTCCATAGGAAACTGTATTTTCAAATGAAATGGAGATCTTTTTTAAAGGTTCAAAACTCATTCAATTTTATGTCTTCCAGGGTTTATACTGAGTTCAATAGTGTATAACTGTATTAATTCAACTGTGAACCTAAAACTTTACAGCCACTTTTGAAAGAGATGTATCTTTGCTCTGGAAATTGTTATTGAATATGTTAAAGCTGCAATGAAATGCTAAAGAAAAAGAATACACATTCTACTCAGCAGTCCATAGAAGTGTCTGTAAAATAGACCACAAACAGGCAGAAAACATGCCTCAAAAAACAAAAAAGAAAAAGAAATAATTGTATGTATTCTTTTGTCCCACAATGCAATAAAACTTAAAGTCAACAGCAAAGGAAGTTCTAGTAACTACATGAACTCCTGATTGATGAAGTCAAAGAAGAATTCAAGAAGTAAATGAGTATTCCTAGAAACAAATGAAAAATGATAATACACCTCAGCAAAAAAATCTGGAACCAATTAAAATCAGCCCTAAGAGGGAAGTTTATATCTCTAAGCACCTCCATTAAAAAAAATCAGAAAGAGCACATATAAATGACTAATGGCACAACTTAAGAGTCTGGAAAAACAAGGTTTGGACAAGCCAAACTCAAACACATGATAATAAATAAAACCAGAGCGGAAGTGAATGAATTAGAAACAAAGAAATCTCTACAGTGAATCAATATATCTAAGAGCTGGTTCATTGAAAAGATAAGACAAACTGAACGTATACCCATCTAACCAAAAGAAAGAAAGAATAAATTCATATCACTAAATCAGTGACAAAATGGTAACTATCACAACAGTAATATCTCTATGTATTAGAAACTGCATTTAAATGAAGTCTTGTGTTTAGAAAAAAAACTATATTTTATTAAATTAGAAAATCTAAAAGATAAACCAATTTCTAAATTCAATGTATCCACCCAACTTAAACAAAGATGAGATCAACAGTTTAAACAGATCCATAACAAATGTGGAAATGAAACAGTAAAACAAAGCCTCCCATCTAGTCCAGGTCCATATGTATTCACAGCAGAATGTTCCCAGACTTCCAAATAAGATCTAGAACCAAACCTACTTAAATTATTCAAGAAGATAGAAGTAGATGAAGAATTCACAAACTTTTTTTATGAAGCCAGTATAATTCTAAAATCAGAATCAGGTAAAGAAAACAAAAATAACCACAAAAATTCATAGGCCCATACCTCTAATGAAGACAGTTGAAAAAGTTCTCAGCAAAGTACAAATCACATACAGACACATATCAAAAAGACCACCTATAATGATCAATTTGGCTTTATTCCAGAGATGATTGGAAGGTTAAATATGCAAAAGTCAATAAATGTGGGACTGAATAGATGGCTCAGCAGTTAAGGGCACTGGCTGCTCTTGCAGAAGACCCAGGTTTGAATCCCAGTACCCACATGGCAACTAACAACTGTCATCAATGCCAGTTCCAGGGAGTCCAATGCCCTCTTCTGACCTTTGTGTGCATTGCAAGATGTGGGTGCACTTACATACATATGGCAGTACTCTCATACACATAAAATAAAAATAATGAAATATTTTTAAAGCCAATAAATATAATTAATTGTATAAATGGACTTAAAGACAAAAATCATTTAGTCATCACAATAAATGTGGAAAGGGCCTTGAAAAGAATCCAACCTACATTAATAATAAAAGTCCTAGTGGGAATTAGACTAAATGGAAGATGCTTGAACATAATTATAGCTATATATACAAACCCACATCAAACATCATTGTAAGTGGAGAAAAATCAGAAACATTCCCATTCAAATCAGGAAAAATACAGGGCTGTCTGTTATCCCTACTTTTTTTCAATATAGTGCTTGCAACTCTAGCTAGAGCAATAAGACAAGAGAAGGAAACTAAGCTGTCAAAAATTGGAAAAGAAGATAGTAAATTATCCCTATTTTCAAATGATATTATATTATACACAAGAAATTTAAAAAATTCCACCAGAAAACTTCTAGATATGATTAATACTTTCAGCAAACTGGCCAGTTACAAAATTAATTTACAAAAATCAGCAGGCTTTCTATACACCAATAACAAGCAATTAGAGAAAGAGTTCATGGAAATATCCTCATTCACAATAGCCTCAAAAATATCTAGGAATAAACCTAACCAAAGTCATTAAAAACCTCTACAATGAAAATTTTAAATATTTGAAGAGATTGTGGAAGACAAAAGTGGAAAGACCTTCAGTGCTCATGGATTGGTAGAATTAATATAGTGAAAATGGCCATCTTACCAAAAGCAATTTGTAGATTCACTGCAATTCCAATCAACATCCTCATGATATTCTTCATAGAATTAGAAGCATTACTAAAGCATTACTAAAATTCATATGGAATCTCAAAAGACCCCAGATAGCCAATGGTACCACCCATGGTGGGCTGGGCACTCCCACATCTCTCAATAATCAAGAAGGTGCCCCACAGACATGGCCACAGGCTAGTCCAATGGAGGAAATTCCCCAACTGAGGGCCCCTCAATCCAGGTGTGTCAAGTTGACACTAAAGCTATCCAGCACAGAATTCAAGTGAATCGTGAAAAACTGAAACTTTTGGAAAATACAAAGTCACTACCCTATAAGATAAAGGTGCAGGAAAAGACCTCCTAAATCTGATATCAGTTGTTAAGGACTTAGGATCAAGAATTGGCAAGTGGGACCTTATTAATCTAAAAAGCTGCCACACAGCAAGGAAACAATGAATTGCGTGAAAATGAAGCCCACTGAGTGGGAGAAAATCTTCAGCAACTACACAGAAGATTAATATTTGGAATATAAGAAGAATCCAGAAAACAAAAGACTCAAGTTAACAGTGGTCTATGGATCTGTACAGAGGGTTCTAAAAGAAATAAAAACCACTTAAAACAAACCTTAAAAAGTATTCAACATCCTTAGTAATTAGGGAAATGCAAATCAAAACCATCTTACGATTTTCTGCTATGCCTGTCCTGTCAGAGTGGCAAACAATAAGAGAAGAAATGACACCAAATTCTGGCAAGAATGAAGGAAAAGGGAAACGTCATTTGCTGCTGGTCAGATTGCAAACAGGTTATATCCATTGTGGAAATCAGTGTGGATAATCCTAAAATTAAAAACAAATTTTCCATATGATTCAGTTATACCAGTCCTAAACACAAAGAAATATTTGAAATATTCACAAAGAATTCATCCTACTTAAGAGATAGTTGTGTAGACATGTTTATTGATTCTCATTCACAATAGCTAAGAAATTGAAACAACTTAAATGCACCTAAGGTGATGAATGGATTATGATAATGATAGCATTTACAGAATGAAGTTCTACTCAGTTGTGAAGAAAAAGGAAATCATGAAATTTACAGGTAAATGGCTTGAACTAGAAACTGTTTTACTAGTGTGCTAACACAGACATAAAAAGAAATGAGATATGTTCTCTCTCAATTGTGAATCTTATCTCCAAATCCTTATATGTGAGTAAATACCTTGATGTAAATACAAGAGTCAGGAAAAGTGGGAAAGAACTGAGGTAGATGAATATTAGGAGACAGTTGTTAAAGGGCAATGGAAAAATAGGGATAGTTAACTGGGAAGAAAGGAAGGGAGGGTTATATAAGGAGCAATTGATGTCAAGGGGAAGGAGCTACAGAGAACAGGTTTTATCAAAAAGGAAATGTGGAAAGTGGGGGTACTCTAACAATGCAAAAACACAGATAATGTGGAAAACAAGAAATATGTCTCCAACAAACCCCACCAGTCCTACAGAAGTGTACTACAATGAAAACCACCTAAAGGAAATCCACAACAAAGAATTTAAAGGAACAACCATAAACATGATTAAAGAACTTAAAGAACAGGGAGACAACTGAAAGAACTCAAAGAGGACAGGCATATGATATAATATATTTTATTATATTATAATAATATACGCTGAAAGAAATAAAAAAAACAGATTTAAGATTGAAAAGTGTATTCTGAAAAGAGACAGAAATGTTGAAGAAAATCCAAACAGAAATAAAGATGGAATTGAAAAATTCAATAAGTTGATTTGAAATGACTGGAGAAAGCTCTCAGAATGAATGAAATGCAAAACAGAATATCAGTATTGGATAACAAAGTTGAAGAGCTGAACCACTCAAACAAAGCTAAGGAAAAAATTAAACAAAGGAATGGAATGCACAGAAATGTGTGACACCATGAAAGGATCAAATGTATTCATCATAGGCATGGAAGAAGAGGAGGATGAGGAAGAGAAGGAGGAGGAGGAAGAGGAGGGGGAGGAGGAGGAAGAGCAGCAGCAGCTCAGGAAAATGGCATTGAAGAGACCTTCAACAGTATTATAGATGTAAACTTCCCAAAGAAAGACATATGTATACAGATACAAGAAGCACATAAAACTCCACTTAGACTGAACCGGAACAGAAACTTCCCACAGCATATCATAGTACAAACACTAACTGTAAGGAACAAAGAGGGGGAAAATGAAAAGTTGCTAGAGGAAAGCAACAAGTTACATGTAAAGGAAAACCAATCTGAATTACAGAAAACCATAAAAGTCAGAAGAGCCTGGACAAAAGTATTGCCAGTTCTACCTGACCATTGATGCCAACTCAGAATACTTTACTCAGCGAAACTATCTATCATAGTTGAAGTGTGTGTTAGTCAGGGTTCTCCAAAGAAACAGAACTGGTAGAATGAATATATATGTATAGAGATTTATCAGCTTACCTCACAGGATAGTCCGAGTAGTCCAACAATGGCTGCACCACACTGGAGAGGCTGAGAATCCATAGTCACTCAGTCCACAAGGCTGGATGTCTCAGTAGTCCCAATCTGGTGCTGAAGGTCTGACAAATTCTAAAAGATCAGCTAGTCTTCAGTCTACAGCAGAAAGACGAACTCACCAGTGAGAGAGAAGGCAAGTGGCAAGAAGCCTGGGGTTCTCCTCTCCTCTGGCTTTTTATATGGGCTGCCATCAGATGGTAACACCCACATTTATGGTGTGTCTTCCAGCTTCAGATGATCTAATCAAGATCTCTTTAATTTCAGTTAATCCCAGATACAGTCGAGTTGACACCCAGGATTAGCCATCACAAAGTGGAACTGAAAAATTTCCATAACACGAATAGGGCAAAAGAATTCATGTGTGACAAATGAGCCCTATAGAGAATAAAAGAAGCAATCCAAAGGACTGAAGATGGAAATGACTATACCCAGATGGTCACAGAAAGAAAACTAAACTAAGGAAATTATAATTGTGAAACATAAAATAGGAAAAGAACACAATCCAATTAGAAAGATAGCAACTAATACATATCCATCAAAAATAAGCTTGGGTATCAATGGCCTCAATTCCTCAGTCAAAAGACGCAGGCTAGTGGAGTGGAGTAAGAAATAAAATCCATCGTTTTTATGTCTTCAAGAAATTTATCTCGGGGCTGGAGAGATGGCTCAGAGGTTAGGAGCACTGACTGTTCTTGCAGAGGATCCAGGTTTGATTCCCAGCACCCACATGGCAGCTATGAATCGTCCTTAACTCCAGTTCCAGGGGAATCTGATGCCCTCTTCTGACTTCTGCAGCATTTCATGACATGGGTACACTCACATACATACAGACAATACACTCATACACATAAAAGAAAAATGATAAATAAAATATTAAAAGTAAAGAAACTCATCTCACCTTATTGCTGAAGACATTGCATGATGTGAGCATGGGAGAGGGAGAAATCAAGCTTGGACTAAGCTGGAAACTCCCTGCCACTGCATGGGTGGCTTTCATGGGTGCCAAAGTGAAACATGATGCAGATGACTTGGGGAGAATATTCCCCTACAGTTCTCCTCAACAATGGACCTGGCATGTTACTGTTGGTAAAATAGTGGAGTGTCTAGTGTATGTACAACCAGCAAATTCTGATTGGATATAATGCCCGCTCCTAGGGGAAGAACACACACCTGGTACTGTAGACTTGGCCAACCCCCATAGCAGGGGAGAATACAAGGCCCAGTGGGAAGTCACTGCAATTGCTTTGTTAGACGGAAATGGGAAATGATGCACCTGCTAAAGTACCGAAACAAGCATTTGTGTTTACCTCTATAGGTTAAGTTACTATAGCAGTCATTGTTTAGATGTTGTTGCTTCTTGCTGTTTTTTATAGTAGATTTAATCCCACTGAAACTGGCCAACAGCTCATGGAAAACAGATGATGCAGAGATCCAAAAATTCAGCACCGTTCCACAATAGGAGGAAGATCATTCCACACCCACCACCCTCTCCAAGGCTCAGGGACTTTTGCAGAAGAGGTTGGTAGAAAGAATGTAAGAATTGGAGGAAGGGGTGGAGTGTTAACTGGAAATGCCTTCTGCCACCCTGCTGGCAAGCTATAGTCACATCTCCTTCCCACGCTCATCGCTCATTGGGTCGAGGATGAGTCAGTTACCCCTCCCACACAATCAGTCAACCTTAGCTAATGTGAGGGAAGGGACAAATGATATATAAGCCGAGAACACCAAGAGGCGCCTCTCACCATTTTGTGTGGCTGTCAGGCAGTCACAGGATCTGTATTGAGTGTGAACTTTATGATGCAGCTATAGATGTGGGGCACCCACTCTTCTGTAAATAAACCCCTACACTATGCTATGTTAAAAATAATAAATAAAACATAAAAGCATATTACAATTAAAAAAATTCCAATACTTAAAAATTCAATGTTTCTTTAAAAATCTTCTAACTGTGGGCTTCTGTAAAATTCAAAGCAAGTTAAATATTGTCTTATATCAAGAAGTAAGAACTTGACACACTTAAGTAAAATTAAAGTCCTCTAGGGTAGGTCAATATTGGACATCTGGGATTCACTCACAATCTTCTGGTCTCCAAAGGGCTTTAGTATCTCCACTTCTCCATCTCCCCTCCCCCCACCCACAGCATATCTCATAGGCTCAGGCTGGCTCCAGTCTAGACATGCTGTCACCCTTAGTGGTCATTTCATGGTCCTGGAATTTCTGATATGCTAGGGTATCCCCTGAAACTGAGGCTGCACCCTTACCAGTGGTCTCTCTCGGCTTGTCAGACTGCCAAACCCCAGATTTTCTCCATGATCCCATCTGTCCTTTGAACCTTCACCAATGTTCTTTTCGAGTGTTTCACAATGCCAAGCTTCAACTGCTTTCCATGACTCCTTCATGTCTTCAAAACCAGTACCATGTCAAAGCCCCTTACACATACCAAGTCCTGCTTACAGCTTGAGATGGAGCCGAGTTAATACTTCCATGAATGTTTCACCTCAATAATGCTGGACTTTTGTTACTCACAGCTATTTTTTCACCCCAGATGGCCAACGTAGATTATCCCAGTAAATTATAAATGGTTTCATTTCCAATTTTTTTAACTTCTACAATTTATTGAGAAGTTCATGCATGCATATGAGGTGTTTTGATCAAATCCTTGCCCACTCCCTCCCTTCCAACACCTCCCATATGGCCTCATCACCTTTTTCCTTTTCTTTTTTTCTTTCTTCTTTCATTTACTTATTTTTATGGGGCTTTTAGGTACTCTAACATTCCTCCATATGAAGAGTTAACCCTAAAATCTTTTAATCTCATTTCCAAAAAATTTTAATTCAAAATATATCACAGAAAGAGCCCTAATAGAGTCTTTTCTTTCTTTTGAAGCATGAAAGCCAGGCCTCCATCATTTACAAGTCTTTCAGCATTATATTCAAAGTTCCTACAGACATCTCACCAAACTCCAAGACTTTTTCTAGTCCAAAGATCAAAAAACTTCTAAAATCCCTCAAGACACATATGGACAGGTGCATCACGACAATATTCAACTGTCTCATACCAATTTCTGTTCTAGTTTGCTTATACATTGCTGTGAGAATAAAACATTGACCAAAGGCAAATTTGAGAGGAAATGGTTTATTTTATCTCACAGCTCCCAGGTCACAGTACATAATGGAGGGAAGTCAGGGTAGGGACTCAGGTCAGGGACCTGGAGGCAGGAGCTGAAGCACAGACCATAGAAGAATGTTGCTTACTAGTTGACTTCTACGGCCTTTTCTTAGCTTTCTTATACAGCCAAGGACCACCTTCCCAGGGGTGGCACCATCCACAGTGGGCTAGTACATCACTTAAAAATCTGGAAAAAGCTCCACAGACATGGCCACATTTTAATCCAAAGGAGGAATTTTATCAATTGAGGCTCCCCATTCCCTGGTGTTTAACTTGACAACTGAAGCTATCCAGTACAATTACACTACTAAATATTACCAGACTAATTAGGACAAACATGATTGCTCTTCAGGGAGAGCAAAATATTATTATTAACATTATTATTCTACATAGCTATAGTATTAAAGTGAATCATAATGACTTATTGTTATATCCATAGAATTATGCAGCTCTCAGTTCTCACCAGAGAAATTTCTTTATGGAGAAGATGAAGATTAACACAAAAAACCACAACTAACCAATGTGCATAAAATTAGAGAATAAAGAGGGCATGTCCCTGAATTGGACACATGTATCAAATTTATACCTCCAATGTCTCAAGGATCTTTACAGAAGAGGGGGGGAAAATATTGTAAGAGTGAGAAGTGGTGATGCCCTCAAGGAAATAGTTTTCCAGTCAGCAGAGAAGTTACACATACGAATTCACAGCAATGATGTCAGCATGCACAAATGCACAAATATCAAGTAAGATAAAGCCAGACAAAATTCCAGCAGAGATTTGGAAAATGTGTGTCAGAAAACTCAATGCTGTCTGAGGAAGTATCAGAAACTGACAGCTGCTGGCAAGGGGAGAGTCAGTCTCTTTTAAGGGTATAACTCTTGGTAGGTTAACCAGGCTTCAGTGTATGGATCTTTAATAAAGGATATTTGGAGACACAAATTTGACTCTAAAGGCCTTAATATGAAAACAGTAGGGTACATGAAATTTGGCAGGGAATACTAAGGGGAGTGCAAAAGTTGAGGGGACCTAAATATCAACAAAATATATTGTATAAAATTTGAAAAAATTTAATTTAAAAAGGGAAAAAGTAACAAAAGAAAAAGTTTTTTTCTAAAAAAAGAAAAAAATCTAGATTCTGCATATGAGGAAAGAAAAACTGAGGGTGGTACAGAAAAGTGGTAGGGGACATAGGGACGAGTTCAAGAGAGGATGGACAGTTGATTTGACCTAAACATATTACATGTACATATGGAATTCTCAAATGATAAAAAGGGAGCATTTGAAAAACTAATCAAGCCGGACAGGGTGGCACTCACTTTTAATCCCAACATTCGGGAGGCAGAGGCAGGTGGATTTCTGTGAGTTCGAGGCCAGCCTGGTCTGCATAGCTAGTTCCAGGCCAGCTGGGGCTACAGGGAGACCCTGTCTCAAGAAGACCAAAA
>NW_008350320.1:47293-69636 GCF_000622305.1 Nannospalax galili | reverse complement strand
ATGTGGGATGGGCATTACCAAACTCATTCTACAAAAGAGATATCTCTACTGTAAAATAAAAGGCCCTAAGCACATGTACATACAAGCACCAATAAATGGGCTCAGTAGATTGGTCTATTTGGATTGTTGATGTTGGTTGTTTTCCTTTCTACCTGTTACTCTTTCAACTCCTAAACCTAAAATTTTAAACAGTGAGACAGTTAGAACTTAATTCACAGCAAAGCTGAGAAAAAAGTGTTCATTCACATGAGACTAAAGGAGGTATTTTGTATTCAGACCAGAACAATCCATCCCTCATCCCTCAAGGCCATCCCCTGATTCAAAATTAACTGATTATATCTTCAGAATTCCCCATAGTCTTTAATAGTACAGTGTTCAGCAGTCAAAAGTCTCTTCTGAGAATGAAGACAATCTATTAACTATTACACATTGTAAAACTAAAAAAATCAAATAACATATCCCAAAATGCAATGATGCAGAATATTCATTCCAGTTTCAAACGAGAGAAAGAAAAAATGGTCAAAAGCAAGTCTGTAGCCCAGCAGGACAAACACTAAATACTGTAGCTCCATGTTGCATATCTGAGGCTTCAGTTTGAAAGGCTTAGGGGACTCCACCCCTCCAGAATTGCTGTTTGAAACATACATCTCACTTTTGTACTGGTTCAACTCCATCGACTGCATCTCTCCTTGGCAGATTTCCCACATCTCCAACATCTTCGAGTCTGCACCTCAGTCCACGATTACCTTCAAAGCTTAACTCAATGGCCTCTTAGAGTGTGCTCTTAGAGTGTGCTCACAGGGAATCCAAGTGTGCTACACTTTGGCTGTCTTCAGCTCTCTGAAATTGTGGAGTAAAAATCCATGACACCTTCAATCTTGCAGCCTTAATTTTTTCAAGGCCAGTAACACATAGACACTGTGGTATGATCCCCTGATGTACTGGCATGAAGACTGGTCCCCTTGGATAACAATTACAGTAACTTCTGTATGCTGAAACTTGTGGAATATTTCCACAGGCAGTTTTTTAGTAGCAGGAAAATATTGTATTCTCCCATTTCACAAATTTGAGCTTTAGCTGGTGGGGTCTGGCCCTGAGGTCACTTATCCATAATTGTTCTAATGCGGAGCACAAAGCTTCTTTTAGTAGTACCAATCCCTTTAAAAATTACAATATTTTTATCAACACATATTTTGCCTGAAACTTTACTCTTCCTAGTGCTTTTTCCACGGCAAACTGCGTATTTTGTGCTTTTCTGCCCCCCACCTGGTTGCTCTTTTTTCATTGTAGACCACCATAAGAGTAATCGGTAATTACAAAGTGACTGATTCAATATTATTCTATGTGGAAATTTCTTTCACCAAAGAAATTAGACTACTCCTTTTAATTCTGGACATGTGCTTAATGCAGGGAGATTCCTGGCCAAAGTATCAAATAAATGGCCTATATCTCAGTTCCCGATAGAGTCCTTATCCCGTTCTGAAACCTCATAAACTGAGCTTCTATTGTTTTCATTTCTTTCACCATTCCTGTCTTCAAAGTTCTGGGCCATCAGACTTCAGCAGCTCGGGAAACAACTACACTGAAGACTGGAAGCAGAGCTTTAAGAGAAAGCCATAAAAGTTTTACCACACATGTACATATTAATTTCGGTCTTACTTTCATTTCTGTTCTGACAGAAAGCCTCGACATAAGGCCACTAAGAGGCAAAGGGATTTGGACTTATAATTCTGACATAGACATAATTCATCATGGTGTGGAGGACATGGTAAGCAGGAACATGAGCTCAACTTGGAAGCCAAAAATTAGAGATAGAACAAGAAGTAGGACCAGAGGATATAAACTTAAAGCCCATCACCAGTGATCTACTTCCAGAGTGAGGCTCCATCTTCTAAAGGATCAATAATCTTCCTAAGTAGTGCTATCAACTGGACACAAAGTATTCAAAAGCATAAGTTTTAGTGAGTTGTTTGATATTACACACATACACACCCACATTCATAAAAAATAATAAGTGAATGTACATAACTAATCTTCTGCTAATTATATGTTAATTTGGTTCAATTCATTTTGAACCATTTTTGTAAGTAATACAGCAGAATAAAACAGAGTTTCCAATGTATTGTCTAATCAAAATTTTTACGTAACATTTTGTTCATTTTTTGAATTATACTACTGATTTTTCACTCAGAATAGTGCCATATTACACAGATTTGAACAGACATAGATACTCATTGACATAAATTTGCACACATTAAAAGCTATCACTTGAAATTATGTATCTCATCTATGATATCTTGTCCAAAAATAGCAAGTTATCAGAAAAAGAAGGGAATATACAATAAAGCTGCTGTTCAGTAAAGTGCATCCTTAATAACACCAATTCACTAGTCCTTTCTGGATCATACTCTCTTGGCTGAGGATGCTTGGCTGGTGAGAGTTGAGAGATGCATTAATATTCACTCTACACACTGTTACATTCTTTTCCATGAGCCTTAGGTGTAGCGGTTCCATTGTAGATGTGTCACTTAGGGCTGGGCATCTTTCAGACGTATATTCACTCTGAGTAACCAGTTTTGGAACACTATAATTGTCTCTGTTGCAAAAGGAATGTTCTTTGATGAGTGGTGAATGGTAAACTTGTCTTTAAATATAAATATCCATATTTAGCATATAGTAAGAAATTGCATTTGTCTAGGGATATTGACAGAGGTAGGGTTTTTTCTAAGATCTATGACTTCTCCAGCCATCTGTATTTGGCTATGTTTACAGTGCCACACATGGGTTCCCATTCATTAAGAGGGCTTTAAGTTCAGTTAGATAGTTGTTGTTCACTCATAAGATAAAAGTGCCACTACTGCACTGCCATAGTTTGTTGTGCTGGTGGTCATTGTTGTGGTTATTAGCTTTTAAAGCTGGGGTTGTACTATTGATTTATTTTCTTCCTTAGCAGCTTGTATATTATCCTCCAGAATTATGAAAACTAGTCTTCAGGAAGGAGGCTTCCAGGTCAGTTCTAGCTCCATTTTGCTTCAAGTCCTGTGTCTGAACAATGTACTTTCCTTGGCAATAGGGTCTTACCTTCAAGTCCTGGGAGGTAATCAAGGGCTGTGGCAATAACATGTATTCTTTTGGGAATCTCCTGCACTGCCCTGACCAACAAGCTGATAGGAGGTTTCTCTTGTCTGGCACGGTGTTCCTTATTATATAGTCTTCAGCTGTACACATGTACTCATGTTCCAGTATTGTAAGTCAACAGTCTTGTCTGGATCCTGATTTTAAAGGGAATGTTTCCAGTTTTCTCCATTTAGAAAGATGTGAGCTGTGGGTTTATTTATACAGTTTTAAAAAATTCTTGGAGTTTATTTATTTATTATTATTATTATTTTTATGGGGCTTTTGGCTACTCTAACATCCCCCCCTCAGAAGAAGTATCCTTAAAATATTTTAAGGATTAGATATAAGCTCCCAAATACTTTTGACATTTTTGGCCTTTGGAACAGAGTATGTTGCTAAGAGGCCCAAGGGCATTTTGGCTTTTAGCCAAGAAACTAGCTACTTTTCTTTAGGATCTTTTTACCCTAACTGCCTAGCCAATTCCTACATCCTATTCTTATCACCCTGTCCTCTGAAGAGGTTACCCACATTGCCAATAGGGAATTGGGAAGCAGACCACCTTGGCTTCTTCCATGCTGAACAGGGATGTAGGGTGAGGCAATTTGAGTACCCCTTCAATGGGTCTATCTAAAAGACTCCCAAATTGCATAACTCCTATCTTTAGGGGGGAAAGAAAGTCCTTGAATCATGATTAGGTGATGTGAAAGAGAAGAAAAGGCAAGAGTAATTAGCATTATAAGTTCTAGACAGGGAACTAGAAAAAAATCAGATGATGGCAATTTTCAAATGTTCATATGAGAGTCCACTGGAATTTCTTGACAAGGGCTTCCAAAAGCATCCCTCTATTGGGTTCCTCCTCATTTTTCTTTTGTCATTATTTTGATTGCTGTTTGGGTTCTCTGTCTAATTTTATGTTTCCTATTCCTAGATTACACCTTTATTTATTTTCTTTTATTGCCCCTGGGGTATAGTTGTTTCTCTCTGCTCTCTGTATTGCTTCAAGTATTCTTTGAAGGGCTGGTTTTGTGGACATGTATTCTTTCAGGCTATTCATGTCATGGAAGATTTTTCTTTCCTCCTTAACTATAATAGACACTTTTTCTGGGTAAAGTACTCTGGGCTGGCATCTATTGTTATGGAAATACCTTGGCCCAGGTTCTTCTGGCTTTCATAGTTTGCACTGATAAGTCAGCTGTAATTCTTATGGGCTTTCCTTTGAATGTGACTTGTTTATATTTTGCTGCTTTCAGTAATCTCATTTTGTTCTGTACCTTTAGTGTTTTTAGTATGATATGTTGTGGGGAGTTTCTTTTCTGATCCTGTCTATTTGGTGTTTTATGTTCTTCCTGTGTTTATATGGGGATGTCTTTCCTTAATTTTGGGAAATTCTCTTCTGCAATCCTGCTTAAGATCTGGCCAACACCATTAAACTGCAATTCTTCTCTTTCCTCTATTCCCATGATCTGTAGATTTGGTCTTTTCACGGTGTCCTACATCTCTTGCACATTCCATTCCTGTGTTTTTTAAAATTCTCCATAATCTTTTCTTGAGTGGTCCAGTTCTTCAACTTTATCCTCCAGTGTTGATATTCTGTTTTTCATTTCATTCATTTTAGTGGTGAGGCTTTCCCTTGTTGTTTCAAGTTGGCTTATTGAGTTTTGCACTTCCTTCTTCATTTCTGCCTGTTTTCTACAATATTTCTAGCTCTTTTGTGAATTCATTCAGAAGTTTATCCATATCTTCTTTTAGTTCTTTGATTTGTTTATTCATGTATTCTTTAAACTCATTGAATTCCTTTATCATATTTATGACTGTTTTCTTAAGTTCAGTGTCCTGGGTTATCTCTAGGGGGTTCTCCTTTTGCTGTACATTAAACATCCTTAATGGTGTCCAGGACTGCTGCCCAGAGCCTATCCATTTTGGCCGCTTCCCTTTTTGGCATGTGAATTTCTTTTGTTGCTTATGATCCTGATATGAGAATTAAATTGAAGTATGTTTCTGTTTGTATTATCTGCGTGCCTAGATCCTTTCTTTATTGGTTATGTAAAGCTGGTTGTTACAGGGTTCAGGTTCTCTCAGGTTTAATTTGGAGGGAACTGATTGCTTTAGATCAGCTATTCAGGAGTACTCACAGAAGCCTGATTCAGGTTCCAGTCAGGTATACTCAGGCTTCCTTCACCACATGGAGGCAGGATCCTGGAGCTCTCAGGCAGTTCCCCCCATTCTCAGGCCCTTTGCCAGAGGGAGGCCAGAGGGAGGCCAGAGGGTGGCCAGAGGGAGGCCAAAACTTGGCACTCTCTGGAGGTCTGCTGAGATAAGGCTGCTACACCAATGGAGGTTGAAACACATCCTCTCAAGCTCTCTGCTAGGATCTTAGCCTTAAGCCTACCAAAACCAGGTCTTCCCTGGGGCCTTGAGAGGGGCGTTATGAAATCCCAAGTAGGGGGATGGGTATGGCACAATTTGGGGAAACTCACCATCATGTGGAAGAAGGATCTGGGGCTCTCAGGAAGTCCCCTGTGTTCTTAGGCCCTTTGCCAGAGGGAGGACGAAGGGAGGTCAGAACTCCGCCACCTTCTGGAGGTCTGCTGAGATCAGAGCCTACACCCAATAGAGGTCAGAACCCACCTTCTTGGGCTGTCTCTATTTATGTAGTTTAAATTATGTTGATGTATGTTTGCTCCAGCCCAATTCCCCTTGGGCTTTTAATATAAACATATCTTGAATTTAGTCAAAGAGCTTTTCTGTATATGTTGAGATGATAATGTGACTTTTTCATTAAGTCCATTTATATGGTTTATTGCATTTATTTTATTTGTACGTATTGAACTATCCGTGCATATCTGCACTAAAGCTGACTTGATGGTGGATGATCTTTTTGATGTCTGGATGAAGTTTGAATGTATTTGGTGGAGAATTTTTGCATCTATGTTTATTAAGGATAGGGCAATAGTTTTCTTTTTTGTTGTGTCCTTATCTTCTTTGGGTATTACTGTGACACTGGCTTCAAAGAAGGAGTTTTAGAGTTTTCCATTTTTTTCTATTTTTATTTATCTATTTATTTTTATTTTATGTGTGTGAGGGTTATGACTGCATGTATGTGAGTGCATCCATGTCATGCAGTGCCCACAGAGGTCAAATGAGGGCATTGAATCCCATGGACCTGGAGTTACCTGCCGTGTGGGTACTGGGATTTGAACCTGAGTCTTCTGCAACAGTAGTCAGTGGTCTTAACTACTGAACCATGTCTCCAGCCCTTTAACTATCTTTTTGAATAATTTAAGTATTATGGCTTGCAGATCTTGAATGTTTGGTAGAATTTTGGTGTGACTCCATCTGAACCTGGACTTCTTTAAATTTTGTATTGCTGTTTCAATTGCCTTTTTTGTTATTTGTTCGTTAAAGCTGATGATCTCTTCTTGAATTAGCTTTTGAGATTTCCATTAATCTAGAAAATCTTCAATTTCTTTTAGATCTTTAAATTTAATAGAGCATAGGTTTTTAATGTATTCCTTTTTAGAGTTCTGGAGTTTTCTGTCTGTTGTGATGTTTCTACTTTTATTTCTGATTCTGTTAATTTGGATTTTTTCTCTCTTTTGGTTAACTGGATTAAGGATTTGTCTATCTTGTTTATCTTTTCAAAGAACCAGCTTATATATTCATGTATTTTTGTATTGTTTTGTTTCTATTGAATTAATTTCTGTTCTGACTTTTGCTATTATTTCTCATTTGCTAGGTTTGGGTTTGCTTTTTCCTGCCTTTCCAGAGACTTGATTTATACCAGTATGTCATTTATATGTGCTCTTTCTGACTTTTTAATGTAGGCATTTGAGCTATGAACTTTATTTTTATGACTGCTTTTAAAATATCTCAATTTTTATTGTGTTGAGTACCATTTTCATTAAGTTTGGGAATAATTTTATTTGTTAATATTTTTGGTCCATTTTATTATTCAGGAATGTGCTGTTTAATATCTATGAGTTTGCCCAATTTTTAGAGCTTCTTTTTCTGTTAATTTCAAGTTTTATTGCTTTGTGGTCTGAGAGAATGCATGGGATTATTTCAGTTTTTGTACATTTTGAGGTTTATTCAAAGCTCCAGTACGTGATCAATTTTAGAGAAATTTCTCTGAGCTGCAGATTAGAAAGTGTATTCCTTGGTGCTTGGGTAGAGTATTCACTGTATGTCCATTAAGTTCCATTTTATGTATGATGACATTTAATTCAGATGCTTCTCTGTTATTTTTTCTTTGTCCAGTTGACTGTCTAGTAGAGATTGAAGTCACCAACTATTACTGAGTTGGGGTTAATCTGTGTTTTAAAGCCCTGTATCGCTGTTATTTTTTGAAATTGGGTGCACCAAAATTTGGTACATATATGTTCATGATTGTAGTATCTTATTGGTCAATTGCTCCCATGATCAGAATGAAGTGACTTTATTTCTTCTGATTAGTTTTAATATAAGTCTATTTTTTCAGATATTGGAAATAGCACCTGCTTGTTTCTTAGTGCCATTTGTTGGGATTATTTCCCCATCCTTTCACCATAAGGTAGTGCCTTTACTTGATGATGAGTTTGTTGTAGATCACAAAATAATGGATTTTGTTTCTTTTTAAAATTTTTATTTGTTATTTTTATTTTATGTGTATGCATGTATTGGCTGCATGTATATGAGTGCACCCATGTTGTGCAATGCCTGTGGAGGACAGAAGAGGTTGTCAGATCCTCTGGAACTGGAGTTTCCAACAGTTGTTAGCTGCCATGTGGGTGCTGGGATTCGAACCCAGATTTTCTGCAAGAACAGCCAGTGTTCTTAGCCACTGACCCATCTCTCCAGCCCCAGATTTTGTTTCTTAATCATTCCCACTAACCTGTATCTGCTGACTGGGGAGTTGAGGCTTTGTGATATTTAAAGCTACAATTGAGAGATGTGTATTGGCTATTCTCATTTATTTCATTTGTGTTCTTAGTCCTATTTTGTTTCTGTAATTATGCCTTCATTTGTTTTCTTTCTGTAACATCTTGAGTACAGTCATTCTTATCTTCAGCATTGCTTCTAGTATTCTCTGTATGTCTGGTTTGGTCAACATGAATTATTTCAGTCCAATGGTGTCATTGAAAAAATTTTCCCTATTATGTTGATTTTTTTCAAACATGATAGATAGTTTTGCTGGGTAATTATTCTGGGTTGGCATTCATGGTCATTTAGAATTGGGAATACTTTGGTCCAGGCTCTTCTTGCTTTCAGAGTGTGCAAAGAAAACTCAGGTGCAATTCTGATGGGTTTTCTGTCATATTTAACTTGTTTTTTTTTTCTAGCAGTTTTCAGTACCCTGTCTTTGTTCTGTATATTTAGTGTTTTTACTGTGATATGCCATAGGGATCTTCTGTTCTGGTACTGTCTCATTGGTATTCTGTGTGCTTCTTTTAACTGTATAGATTTTTCTTTCCTTAATTTTGGAAGGTTTTCTTCTATAATCCTTCTTAAGACTTAGTCAATGCCTTTGACCTGAGATTCTTCTTCTATACCTATGATATGTATATTTGGGCTTTCCATAGTGTCCCGTATTTCCTGCATATCACATTCCTGTGCTTTTAAAAAAGTTTCATATTCTTTGCTTGAACAGTTCTTCAACTTTGTCATCCAGCCTTGTCATTCTTTTTTCTATTGCATTCATTCTTTCTGGTTTTTCAAATTTACTTATTGAAATTTTCAATTCCATTTCCATTTCAGCTTGGGTTTTATTCAATATTTTCATCTCTTTTCCATCACTTTTCATGTACTGTATAATTTTTGTCATTTTATTTAGTTATATATTTATATTTTCCTGAGGTTCAGTCAGGAGTTTATTCCTATCCTCAGTGAACTGGATCTGACTTACCAAGGTAGTATGTAGGTCTCTTGCAGACAGGTCAAGTGTGTGTGTGCATGTGTGTGTGTGTGTGTGTGTGTGTGTGTGTGTGTGTCTGTGTGCTATGGACAAGGCAGGAATGGGGACAGCCTAGGGAGGGTCTAACTAGGCAGAGTAGTTGGAGTTCCTGAGGCTGGAAAATGCTGCTAATATGGGTGCAGTGGATCAGGATACAGGTGGGTGAGGTATGGGTTAGGAGGCCAGTCTAGAGATCTGAGGCAGAAGGGGAAGAAACAGACTTGGAAGGAAAATAGGGTGTGAAGAGAAAATGGAAGCTGGTTAGGGTGCAGGGGAATGGCGGCATAGTGGATGAGGTCTAACTCAGCAGGGTAGTAAGTACACAGGTCTCTAGCAATCATATTAGGTCTGGGCACCAAGGGAAAATCAGGCTGGGGACAGCCTAGGGAGGGTCTAACTAACCAGGCAGAGTATGTGTGGGCCCTGAATTTTCTCTTTTGATTTTATATTGAAGGGTCCAGGCAGGTTATTCAGGAGCCCTTCTCAAGGGTAAAGTAGTCCTGGCTAGTTAGGCATACTCTGACAACATCATTCATATTAGGCCAAGGCCCAAGGGGAGGGGATGAGAACTGAATGAGCAGACCTCAAATCGTTAGATGGGAAGCCCAAGATTTGGAGCTGTGGTAGGGGCTAGAGATGGTCTCAAAGCAGGGGGATTGGGATTGACATGGCAGGATTTGGTCTTCTCACCCCTGGAAGCTCAGTCAGGCCTCCTGAAGCTGTTTCAGAGGAACAGGTCCAAGACTCAGGGAGAGGGGATGTCTTAAAGGATGTTCTTAAAGACCAAATTTGTAGAGGTGAAGAATTAAAAGCACCTGATGTCCTAAGACCCTTGGTTAGATGTATATCACTTAGTTCCCACTTCTGATTTTGAGTAACTCTATTTTATAGAATTTATAGCCTTCTCTTTAATAACAGATACCATTCACCACACGAATTTCAGAGTTCTTTTCCTGTTTTGACATAATGCTTTTCTATTTCTTAGTATCTGGAAGGCTAGCTCCAATTTTTACTAGGAATATGTCCTGCATATGTGTATAATATTAAATTATATACCGTTGATGTAAACTGAACCTGGTTTTTAATATTTTGTCCAAATACTTCCAAAGCCTTTATTTAATCAACTCTAGATCAGCAGTGCTTGTCAATACAGACAAATCATGTTGGCCTGGTTATAACTGATTTCTTCTGTTTGAATAATGTCCTGACAATTTAAAAAATTTATTTACTTATTCATTTATTTATTCCTTTTTATGTGTATAAGTAGATTGCCTGAATATATATAAGTGTGGCGCACCTGTGCATGTAATGACTACAGATGCCAGAAAAGCATGTTAGATCCCCAGGAACTGGAGTTAGGTATTACTGTCTATCACCATATGGGTGCTAGGAACTGAAACTGGTTCCTCTACAAGAGCAATCGGTGTTCTTAACTGCTGAGTCATCTCTCAAGCCCATGTTGCAATAATTTAAATGTTTCTTTACAAAAAGGAACACTATGTTGAAATTGTATTTTGTCATACTTATCTGATGTAGTAACCACAGTGTGATGATTCCTGAACCTTGTATGGAGGAGGTGATATATAAATGTTCCATTTTGAGTTGAACACTCCACAGTTACTTATTCTCTGCATGTCGACTAGCTATTGGTCTTGTACTGTTATCATCTACTGCAAATGAAACTTCATTGATGAGGATTGAGAGTTATATTACTCCATAGTATAAAAATAAGAACTTAGGGGGCAATGTCCGTTTAGCAGAATAATAGTGCTGGGCTCTCCCCTAGGTCCTGAGACTTAGCCAATTATAGGCTTTCTTTCTCCCTTTTCTTCTTCAGTTCTTCTTACTCCTTCTGCTCCAATTTCTCTTCCCTTTCCTTTTTATGCTTCTTCTAATTCAAGTATAAACTTGGGGAGTTCATTATGTCCTTTGATCCATATATATATATGGATCCATATATATGTATATTGCTAATATTCACCTTCCATTATACATTATCCTTTCATATCCCCTGATCACAGCTGCTGGTTTTTTTAGCTTTACTTAAAATTTTCCCTTGTCAACATTCATGAGTGATAGTCATCCTATGATAGACAAGACCAAAACATTTGTCATTCCGAATCAGTTTTATTTCACTTAGCCTTACAAGCTCCAGTTTCATCCGTTTTCTTGCAAATATCTTAATTTTGTTGGTCTTTATGTTAGAATAAAAGCTGTATTAATCTACATATGCATTTTTCTATAAGAGTAGATGAAATTAGGAATAAATGAAATAATATTTAGGGCTTACTGTCATAATCTAGGATCATCTGCTTACAAATAGTGTACAAACAACAGATTTTGTGCATAGGTGCAGTCTATTGTCTCCTTAAGAAAATTATATTTGCAAGTGAAGAACTTTATGACATGAAGTTATTGTTTTAGCAACAACCAAAATCAAGTCTTTTTGACCTTGGTGAAAGGTCTACTGTAAAGGCATAGTGGAAGATTCTTGGTTTGCATTCATGGTTGTGCTCATTCATTTAAAGAACGCCAAGCAGAGTCACTCTTCCCAGCCAACTAGCCCAGTCTTGGAAGACAAAAGGAAATGAGGAGGAACCCAATAGAGGGATGCTTTTGGAAGCCCTTGTCAAGAAACTCCAATGGACTCTCATATGGACATTTGAAAATTGCCATGTTCTGAATTTTTTTCTAGTTCCCTGTCTAGAACTTGTAATGCTAATTACTCTTGCCTTTACTTCTCCTTCACATCTCCTATTCATGATTCAACGACTTTCTTCTCCCCTTAGAGATAAGAGTTATGCAATTTGGGAATCTTTTAGATAGACCCACTGAGTTGCCTCACCCTGTGTCCCTGTTCAGCATGGAAGAAGTGAGAGTGGTCGGCATCCCTATTCCCTATTGGCAATTTGGGAAACCCCTTCAGAGGATGGTGTGATAAGAATAGGAGGTAGGAATTGGCTAGGCAGTTAGGGTAAAAAGACTCCAAAGAAATGTAGCCAGTTTCTTGGCTAAAAGTCAGAATGTCCTTGGACCTGTTATCAACATACTCTGTTCCAAGACCAAAAATGTCAAAAGTATTTGGGAGCTTGTATCTAATCCTTAAAAGATTTTAGTTACCTCTTCAGAGGAGGGAATGTTGGAGAGGAGGGAATGGGCATGGATTTGATCAAAACACCTTATATGCATGTATGAAATTCTCAATAATGTTCTTGTAAAACTTAAAAATCAACTCATGAAGATGACAAAATCACAGAAAAGATGAGGTGTCTCACTGCTTGTTTCATTTCTCTGTTCCTCAAACTGTAGATAAAAGGGTTCAACATTTGAGGGACCACAATATACAACATAGAAGAGACTATGTTCTTAATGGAAGAGTCAGCAACTGCAGAACTCATATATACTCCAAAAGCTGTCCCATAGAACAAGCACACCACTGAGAGATGAGAGCCACAGGTGGAAAAGGCTTTATTCCTTCCCTGGGCTGATGAGATCTTAAGAATAGAGGACACAATTTTAGTATAAGAGAAAATAATCCCAGCCAGAGGAACACCAGCTAATACACTAGTCACTGTATATATAAGGAGAGTATTGACAAAGGCATCAGAGCAGGCGAGCTTGATGACCTGCACAAGTTCACAGAAGAAGTGGGAGATATTCTGTTTTGTACAGAAGGATAGCTGCAGTAACATCAAACTGTGGAGTAGTGCGTTCATAGTACTAATGGTCAGGGAGAGAAGAACCAGTAGGACACAGAAGCACTGGGTCATGATGACTGTGTACCTCAGAGGTTGACAGATGGCCACGTAGCGGTCATAAGCCATCACTGCAAGGAGACAACTTTCTAATCCACCAAAAATCAAGACAAAACATACCTGGGACATGCAGCCTCTGTAGGTGATGCTCTGATCCTGTGATTGAATATTCACAAGCAACTTTGGAATTGTTGTTGTGCTTATACAGATGTCAGTGAAGGAAAGATTGGTGATGAAGAAGTACATGGGGGTATGGAGGCGAGAGTCAGAAACGACTGCCAAGATAATGAGCATGTTTCCCAGGATGGTGACAAAGTACATAGTGAGGAACAAGCTGCAGATGAGTGGCTGAACTTCAGGAGTGTATGTCAATCCAACAAGAACAAATTCAGAAACACATGACTGATTTGAAGGTTCCATGTTGCTGCTTAATATTCCTAAAAATAGAGGTGCAAAAATGATACACATTTTTGGGGAATATAATCTCACATTTATAGTAGACATAAAAATCATCATAGATTTCTCACTTTTCATAAATCCTGTGATGCTCTTATCAATACAGTTTTTCCGAATACTGACACTGAATTTGATAGCATTTTAAAATTTATTTATTTTTATTTTATGTGCATGAGTGTTTTGCCTGCATGCATGTAAGTGGACCCATGTCTTGCAATGTCTGCAGAGGACAAAAGGGAGCATCAGGTCTTCTGGAAATGGAATTATGGACTGTTGTTAGTCACCATTTGGGTGTTGGGACCCTATTCTAGGTCTTCTGCAAGGCCAATCAGTGCTCTTAACTTCTGAGCCATCTTTCTAACCCCTGAATTTGATATCTTTAAAGTTTGAAAACTAGTGCTTTAACAAATGAAAGCTGTCGTATTTACAATTTAAACTACATGAATATTTCAATTTTTCATACATCATCCTTCCAATCCTCTTCTTATCCAATATTTCTATAAAGCCTGTTCTATTTAATGAGCATCAAAACTTTTGCAACTATTGTTGCAAATGATGATATTGTGAACCTGGTATAGTTGTGCATGCTTTTATCCCCAGCATCCAGGATGCTGAGGCTGGTATGTCTCTGTGAGATTGAAGCCAGCCTGGTCTACATGTTGAGCTCCAGGACAGCTGGGGTTACAAGGAGAACCAGCTGCTAAATAAATAAATAAAATAAGAGAGATTTTTTTTTTTACAAATATTTACACTTTTTCTGGGCTGGAAGGAAGGATGGTTCACTGGGCGAGTAGTAGCTACTCTTCCAAAGGACCCAAATTTGGTTCCCAGCACCAATGTTGGGCAGCTCAAAACACTCCATAACTCAAGCTACAGGGAATTTGGCACCCACTTCTGGTCTCCTTGGACATACACTCACATGCATACACATAGAGACACACAATTAAAGATTAAAAAATATATTTGCAAAAATAAACGTTACTTTTCTTTTCTAAGTCATCCATATCTACAAGTAAAAAGAAATATAGTTCTAAAGCAATGGTCATCAATATTGGCATGTGTAATAATCTTCCTATATAATTACCCAATTAAAGATCAATTAGTTCATGGTTTCAACTCTGTTGACCCAGGATGTGATGATGTAAAGAAACACAGCAAAGGCTCAGTTATGAAAAGCACTAACTGCTCTTGTTACAGAGGACCCAGTTTCAGTTCCCAGCAAACACATGGTGTTTAACAGCATTCAAGTTCCAGGGAGTTTGACTCCCTGTTCTGGCCTCCAAGAGCAGTGCATGCATGTGGTACACCAACTTACATGCAGGCAAAACACACATACACATAAAATAAAAATAAATAAAAATTAAACACACACAGCATACAGGTGGAAAAGATAAGAACTTTAAATTATGCATCCTGAATCACTTCTATGACCAGCCTCCACTCATACCTCCAGACGTGACTGAATTAGCATTTCCTAATAATCAACACATGAATCATTATTTGCTGCTAGGCGGTCTCAATTTTACTTGCTACAATAATTGAAGCAGGTGGGAAACCTCTATTCAGGTATGTGGGAGTAAAGGTTAGATGACTTCTGGGGGGAAAGAGAGACAGTTTTCTTCAGGGATTTGGCCCTTGAGAGGCTACAGATCTTCCAGTACATGGTCTTATACCCATGCTCCTACAGTACAGGCAGCAGTAAATGGACTCAGTGGGTTTAAAAAATAGAGCACATCTCAGTCTCTTATTCTCTGCATTTATCCAGCTGTAGAACTTTATAATAGTCTCCATATGTTGTAAAAAGAAGCTAAGTGACACATTTACAATGAAACCTCTACACTGAAGGCACATAGAATACCACAGAAGAGGTAGAATAAAAAATGTAAGAGAACACCTGCTGCTAATTAATGAATTCTAGACATGATAGGTGAGCTGAACCAATGAAATCTCTCTGTTATGGAAGTCTACATGATAAATAGACCACTTGACATGCCAAAGTAGATGGGGAAAATATCATGGGGTCTCAATTTAAGATGAAGTAGAGGCAGTCAGTGAATACTGAGAGAAGGAGAATCAGTTGAATCTGGTGACTAGCTCCTTGAGAGTTTAGCCACAAGTTGGTAACTCTAAATGTATATATTTATATTTATGAATGTACATATATGTAACAATAATGAAGAAGCCAAGAAATTGAGAGGGTTGAGAGGGAGTTAGTGGCACATGGGAGGGATTGGAGGGGTGCTTGGATGGAAATAAGGCAGAAAGAATAATCCTATATGAGTTTCTCAAAAATAAAGTTTAAGAAATAGAGTAGGTGAGGTTTGGAATGAGAAGTGGGGATACAGAGGAATTATTTGAGGAAAATGAATAGGGGAAGAATTTGTTCAAAACACATTGCATGCTTGTATGCAATTCTTAAAAAAAGCAAACTGTCTATGAACTTGAAGTTTTATTTTGCCAATGAATTACAATAGGAACTTGGTGACAGTGTTGGTCACATTTGTTCTGTCATCCTAAGACAGCTATGTGGGAGCAAAGATTAGATGGCTTCTGGGGGAGAGAGACTTTCTCTCCTCTGGAAGTAAAGTAGTACTACAAGGAAACTGGGTACTACATGTTTAAATGTAATAAGAATACTTAAGAAAAGTAGTTAAATGAGATAAATAATGGAACTCAGAATCTTCTCTAGGATTAGTTAGTGTTTTTTTGGGTAAGAGAGATGTAACCCAAATTTAGGATGCCCAGAGATCTATATCTTTTCTCATGATGAAAAAGAAAACAGCAATGATTGGAAAGTCCATTTGACAATATATTGGGCTCGCATACCTTGCATTTATTTGAGCATCCTACATTGTCACTATTCATCTGCATAATGTCCATATGGATGAGAATTCTAGGTGTCTTCATTTTCTCTGGAGATATTACCTGATATGTTTACAAGCTGTAGTATGATATCCATTTTACAATTTCCATTTCTCCAAACTTCCTATTTCATAGCTTCTTTTCTGAGCCAGGGTTGCCTTGTTGCCCCAGATGGCCTGTAATTCTCTACATGGACCAGATCTTGATCTCACAGAGGTCTTCCAACCTGTGCCTACCTAGTGATAGAATTAAAGGCATGTGTCACTATGCCTGACTCCCTATTGTATATCTTAATTATATGGAAATTTATTTATGCATTTCTACAAGAATAAAGGATTCTATGGAGATTTTTCAATGATGAGAAATGAGTAATAGAGCAAAATCATCCAACCAAGTGGTCGATCCTTTTTCTAACACTATCCTTACCCTGTGAATTTGTGTGTGTATGTGTGTGTGTGTGTGAGAGAGAGAGAGAGAGCGAGAGAGAGAGAGAGAGAGAGAGAGAGAGAGAGAGAAGCATCACATGTTGGCAGCATAACATGTTGGTTTCCCCCTTTATAAGGAACTGATAGTTTGAGTTGAGTCATAGAAAGAGAAAAACTTTTCTAACTTTATAAATGTGTAACTAACAAGAGTTCTTTCATTACACCACTTTGAGTATCTTGCTTGTACTGAAAAGCAAAGAAAAAATCACTAACTGTTCAAATACTTATTTAGTCTGGATATATGATAGCATGTACAAATAAAGGTTATTTGACAAGAACTAATGGCACATATGTTAATGATATATTTTGAGTACTTAAACTACGAAACAAAATATATGAAAAATCTGCGTCATGACAAATTTAAGAATTTTAGACTATGCACAGGTCAATATATTTTACTTTTATATTGTGATTTCACAATAGAAATCACAGAATTTGGCTACACCAAATCCACTACTAAAATACATTATACACTTAATGTATTTTTGGGGGGGCATTTTTATTTCAAGAAATAATACAGGCACATTTGAAGCTCTCCATCTTAGTTCCTTGCACAAATTTCATCTTCTCCCTTCCCCAGGGAGAAAAATACCACATTATCATGACATAGAATATTCTGCACATTCTTATTGAATAGCATTCTTCTAAAATAATTCTGTATTGGATTGCACTTTAAACATTGTATACAAGCAGAAACCCACTTTAATAATAAATGGAGTTCTTAGGTTTTTTGTTGTTTGCTTTTCTTTTCTTAACTCTAATTTAATCACTAACTATTGTTTGTTTTTTGACAGGGTCTCCCTAGTCCCAGAACACCAGGACACTGCTGTGGATGAGGGTGACCTTGAGCTCATGGAGATCCACCTGCTTTTGCCTCCCGAAGGCTGTTATTAAAGGTGTGTGTCACCACACCCAGCAGAAATTCTTAGGTTTTAAAAGTATTTAATTTATTATTTTATATGTGTATAAGTGCAGTACCTGCATGTATGTAAGTGCGCCTGTGTCATGTAATGCCACCGGTCAGAAGAGGGCATTGGGTCTCCTGGAACTGTAGTTAGGGGCATGGTTGTTTAGCTGCTATGTGGATGCTAGGAACCAAACCTCGGTCCTCTGCCAGAGTAGCCAGTGCTTTTAATCACTTAGCCATCTCTTCAACCACTCAATAGTTTTATTAATGATAATATTAATCTTTTGTAATACTATAGTTTCCCATAGTGTCACAATATAATTATTTTCCACATTGCCTAAATTGAGGCTGCTGGGTATTGATATTATTTATGACTTCATAAACAATACGATCCCTCTATCAAGGAAGCTATCACATTCAGTTTGGAAGAACTTTAGGATGACAAGAAAACGATGAAGAGGAATACTGATGTAGTGAATCAATGTGCTTGTTATTGTGTTTTTGTTGCTGCTTTTTGATAATAGGTTTCTGTACAGCCCCAACTTACCTTGAATTTACTATGTAGATCTGGCTGTTCTTGATTTCATAGAGATCCATATGCCTCTATCTCTGCAGTGCTGGTATTAAAGATATGTGTCATCACTCCTGGCTATGATTGTTATTTTGTCGTTTCATTTAAAAGACTTGAAACAGAGCAAAATTTCAGCATTGGCTAATTATGTCAAGAGATAAGGAGTGGTCAATCCTGTTTGTTACCATAATTTTACAATTGTCCCCTCTGAGCTCCATCATCCTCCTATTTTCTGTTGAATGAATTCATATGAGACAGAATATAGTATACAAGACAGCAGGGTTTATTACAAAATAACATGCAAAATTCTCAAGGGATGAAAGTGGACAATGTATATAGAGACTATGGTACCAATTTATATTTTAGGTAGAATTTATACCACTTTTAATGTTTTGGAAAGTGAACTTCTCAAGGCATTTTCCTATCCACATAATTGAAAAGGGAGAGGAAAATGATTTGTCTTTATACCTCCATCAAGATACTAATTTATTAAGTAATATAATTTCAATAATATGTTTCAGTAATATAAAATCTTATGTCTCCACTGGGGCAGAAGATATAACTCAGAATCCTTTCTTCTGATGAGGAATCTGTGTCCTACAGTGTCAGTTTTAAATATTACAAATGTGATTATGATGGATGGCTCTACTTCAAATCACCTTCAGGCTTGATATCTGACAAGTTACTTAATGTATTCCTGTTGTTTTGTTAATGACATTCTCTGAGACACTCATGTTCAAAGCATTTGGTGGTTTTAGAAAGTGAAATAGGAGACTAGGAAGCTGTAAAGTGAGGTTTACTGGTAGTGGATGTTTTTGCCCAGATTCCTTAGTGTTCCTACAATGACAATTTAAAATCTCTGTGGAAAGTTGTACTGATAAAATAGAAAGGACTGGCCATGGCGGTGTAAGCCTTTAATACCAGGATCCCAGTGGTGGAGACAGGCAGATCTCTACATAGGGGATGCAGACCCACTGGAGGTACAGAGACACCCTGTCTCAAACAAAAACAAAAGCAAACCAAAGAAACCGAAAGAACAATAAGAGAATTACTCATGGTCATAAGTTCTCCCCCAAACATACATTGAAAATGTATCTTTCAATTCCTCAACATGACTATTTTTTAGAAAGCGTTTATGGGAAAGGAAATTAAATTAGAATGTGGCTTTATATGTTAGTCCAAGTCAAATATGACTTGTATTCTTGTAAGAAGAAAAGATTAGGCTACACACACATATAAATAGAAACAAGACCACATCAAAACACTGTTTGAAGTGTCAGAAGAAATCAGCTGTGATGGCATTAGATATAAGAACTTCTACCTCCAGAAGTATGAGGGGACAATGAACTTTGATTCTTAAATGAAGTAGTTTGTAGAATATTTTTATGGATAGCCTAGAAAACACTAAAAAAACTGTGATTAGCAGCACCACAAATATTTAAGAAAACATCAGAATAACTTGAAACAATCATCATAGTTCAAGAAAGGAACATTTCTGCTCAGACAAAATGTTCCTTGACTTGTGGGCAGGATGAGGTTAATTGAATGAGAGCTGGGTACATGTGCTTCAAGGGAATGACAGTTGACAAGCAAGTGAGGGTCTCATTCCTCATAATGTTATCTATGCCCTTTCCACAACACTTCCCATGATGAATTTGTAGTAAAATGCATGCTATAATTTCCAAAGCATTGCTAAAGTAGAGTGAGGTACCTGGCTATCTTCATAAGCAATGATGCCCAGAATCTCACCTGAATGCTGCATAGGATTTGTTATCAGGATAGGTAGACACACCAGTTGACTCAATAAGACCTTCATAAAGAAAAGTCATCTTTGATAATAATATTTGATTTTGAATCTTAACAAACATTTTATTAATGAAGTGGTCACATACTGACTCCAATAGCATAGATATCCCAGAGGCTCAATATCCAAAGCTCCCCATTAGGCAAGATATTATACTCCTGCTCTAATCCCAAAAGAGCAAGTCCTTAGGGTCAATGAATAGATGTGAGGGGTTCAGCATGAATGATTTTATGACTCCTGAGGTAAAGAATATCACACCCAGTTCTCTTCACTTTTTCTGCAATTTCTATTATTATTTGGTGAGATAGATACTATTATACTTTAGGTAACATTCACTTATGATTTAAATTTTTTTACATAGAAACTTCTAATGTATTTGATTAATATTGAATTACAAAATATAGACAAGACCATCAAAACCTATTTAAAAAATCCATTTCAATAGTATCCCCAAATTTTAATTGTTTTATTCATAAAGGAGATAACATGTTGACATTGCAGAACATCGTAATTAATTGAAGTAAAAATTCAATTTCACAAAAACTAGAAATCTAGAAAGTAAAAAGTGAAGATGGATCTATAAAAGCCATATTTAGTAAAATTTCAACCATCATCATTTTATAGGTAAAGATGGTGCTCCATATTGGTGTTAATTTTTTTTTTTGGTCTTTTTGAGACAGGGTCTCCCTGTAGCCCCAGCTGTCCTGGAACTCACTATGTAGACCAGGCTGGCCTTGAACTCACAGAGATCCATCTGCCTCTGCCTCCCGAGTGCTGGGATTAAAGGCATGTGCCACCATTCCCGGCTGGTGTTAATTTTTAAACATTTAGTAGTTAGGAATTTCTACAATTTTGTATGTGAATTGACTTATGTGCTACATTGTTTCTTTCTATATGAACTTATAATTTTTAGCATAGAACATTTATATTTTCTAGTAAGATGGCATTGTGAAGTCTTTAGCATCTCAACCCCATTCAATGTTATAAATTAGAAATAATACAAAATACAGACTGATATCAATGGCATAGTCAAATTATAAAACTGGGACATTTTTCCTAAACCATAAATAAAAACAAATATGAAATTACAACATAAACTTTTCTATTTTCAGCCTAAAATATGAAAACATAGTAATTGAAGTGAATCCAAAATCCAAAATGAGTTTAGAAATAAGAAAATATTTTCCAATATGAGGTCTAGATATCCAAGGTGAAGATACTTGGTAAGGATGAGTATAAAGATTATTTTTAATTATTTTACAATTGGTACATTAGAGTTGTGTATATTTTTGAGGTAGATTATTTTATTGCTTTTGGTGCTTTTCAAAATGGAGTAATTGACATATCCTTCTCCTTACACAGTTTAACGTTTCAATGATGACTAAATTTACAATGCTCTTTTAAATTATTTTAAGGTAAAATTCATTTTTTTCATTTTATTCGCCTTGCTATGTTATACAATATTAGAAACCATTATAGCTCTAAAATGATAACACTGTATCTGATAAATGATCAATTGCTCCTCTCCCTCTTTTTCTCACCACACTCTTGTAACATGTAAATTTAAAAACTGTATTTATTATTTTGTGTATAAAAGTGTATTGCCTGCATGTAAGTACACCCACGTACTACAATGCCTGCAGAGGTCAAAAGAAGGCATCAAATTCCCTTGGAATTGGGGTTAAGGATGGCTGCTGGCTGCCATTTGGTTGCTGGCAATTGAAACTGGGTCCTCTGCAAGAGCAGCCAGTACTCTTAACCACTGGGCCATCTCTCCAACTTCATATGTAAATTTTTTAATTGAGAGTAAAATGGAACAGGTACCAATGCAGAAGGCTTATGACAAGCAAATTTAACTCTCCCCAAAGAAGACAAATTAGGTAAAATTCTGTTTAATTATCATCTATCTCAAATAAGTAATCACATGAATATATAATATATATATATGGAATGAGAGAGAGATAGAGACAGAAAAAATTAATACCAATAGAAAGCTACATTTTGCACAGAAGCAGCATGGAAAAATCCATGTATTTAAGTAAGAGCAAAAAAAGATACCACCAAATTAGAATAGCAAATATATTCATTGCATAATAAATATGTTGGCCAGGTAGCATGAACCAAAGGAAACAATGTATATTACGTACTTGTATGTAGGAAACCAGGATGCCAGGCCCTAGGGTGAGGTGGCCTAAAACTTATAGGTCCAGGCTGCATTCTCTGCTAAAGGGAGGGGCACTGAAAACAGTGGCTCTGATAATCCCTGGCCTGCAGAACACTGTTGGGCTAGCAAGAGGAAGTGGCCTGGTCATAAAAGTGCAGGCTCCCTGCTCTGTGGGAAAGCATCTTGGTCAACAACCCTTAGCTCATCTCCTTGTCCTGAACAAATAACTCAGCTATCCCTGGCTAAGAGATTAGGCCAGGTCAAAGGTTTACTCCTGAGCCAAAAGCTAAAAC
>NW_008350320.1:37607-47194 GCF_000622305.1 Nannospalax galili | reverse complement strand
CCAACTAACAGACTAAATGTCCTGTTTCTTTGTACCCTAAATCTTTGTGTGTGACTGCCATATCCCACGTGGCTGCTAGTTCCTTGGGATGTATAAAAACCATCTAAATTCTAAAATAAATCATCCTGTTGGGAAGACACAGGTCCCAGAGTTTGACTCTGTCACCGATCAGACCCTCTGCCCTGAAGCCAGCAGGTCCCCCACTAAGCAAAGCAAACCTGAGTCCCTACACCAGAGATATAAGGAATTTTCTACATGCACAATTAAAAAATGTAACCCAAGCTATAAATTTAACTCAAGGAAAGAAATTATATGACCATTCTAATAGATGTAGAAAAGATATGTGATAAATTTTAGCATGTTTTCATAACAGCATTCCTGGAAAATTAGAATGAGTTAGAACATTCCTCAAAATAATAAAGATTGGGTACAATAAAATGGCCCATATCATAGTAAATGAAGAAATCTTAAATTTATGTTTATCAAAAATCAAGAATGAGACGAGGATTCCCTCTATTGCCTTCCTTCACCAATATAATATTTTTTAGCCATTTCCCTGTCTTCAGCCACAAGTCATTACCATCTAGTTCTGACATGCAACACATAGCAGTATAAATAATTTTGTTTTGGGGACTTGGGGACTCAGTTCCCAGTAATTCATAGGATGATAACCTACCCATGGTACTAGGATTTTTATTCAGTAACTATACATCTCATGCAAGTGTTCTTTCCCACTTACACACATCATTTAACCTCCTCCATTTCTCTTTATTTTTTTGCTCAAATGCTTCTAGGAATCTGTAAGACAATAAAGAGCTAGCATTATATAAAGAAGACTTTTATAGTGTTTTACCTATCATCTGTCTATCATCTATCTATCTATCTATCTATCATCTGTCTGTCTATCTGTCTATCATCTATCTATCTATCATCTACCTATCATCATCTATCCATCCATCTATCATGTATCTATCTAATCTACCATCTTTTATTAATTAATTATCGTGTGTGTTTATGTGTGTCATCCTGCATGCGTCTTTCACACTAAATGTGGGGAGATCAAAGGAACATTTTTAGAAGTCAGTTCTCTCCATCCACCATATGTGTCCTAAGGATTCAGTACATTACATTGGCAACAAGTTCTTTTACCTGATAAACCATCTCACTGGTCTATAAAGAAACCTTCAGTAGAATGGGCAGGATCTCTGAAGGTACTCTGCTGTCTGCTTCAAGCCAGTATCCATTGTACTTATATAGATAGAGATACTTAAAATGAAATGCTGCCAGGCTCCAATATAAAAAAATACCACAACATTATTTTTTATTTTTTAATATTTGTGTTGCACTTTGTGCATTGTATATAATAGTTTCAATCAAACTTAGACTCCCTCCCCTATACATGGTGCCATAGAAACCCACCCACCATATTTCATGCATTGCATCATAAATGCTAAATTATATCTGGTTAAGAATTTGTAACCAGATGTACTTGGGTCTCAGTTCATCATCTGGAGTCTTGTCAGCCTCTCTAGAGATCTTAAAGAAGATCTACTCTCCCTCACCCAGCAGTGATCAGCTGCCTATGATGTCTAGACCAGGGTTGGGACTTGCTTTCCATTTCCCTCATTCTATGCTGGGTTTTCACTGATTTAGTCAGCACTGATCATGTACATGCTTTATCCTTTGCTGCAAGTTCATATGAGCAAGATTCCAGAGGGCTGAAAGCCTCTTTGTCCTGATGTTCACGTACCAACCATGCTCTTACAAAATTTCCAACCCCTCTCCTATAATGGTCCCTGAGCCATGGGTATATGAGGTTTAATATGAGTCCTATTCAGGGACATGCATTCCATGGTCTCTTATTTTCTGAAACCTAGGGAGTTGTGGCCTTCTGTGTGAATTGCACTCTGTTCCATAGGGTAGCTTCTCTGGTGAGAGTTGAAGAATGTATTAGTATTCTCTCTAGGCCCTGTTCTACTATGTATCATGAGCCTTAGGAGTAGAGGCTCCACTGTAGATGTGTGAATTAGGGCTGGGACTCTCTCAGATATATATTCTCTATGTGTGGACAACAGTGGAACTCTGTAATATTCCCCATATGTTGCAAAGAGAAGCTTCTTTGATTAGTGGTGTATGGTACACTTGTCTGCAAATATAAGGATCCATATTTAGCACACTGTAAGAAATATTATTTGTCTAGAGATATGACAGAGATAAGGTTTTCTCTAGGACCTATGTCCTCTTCAGTTCTAGTTTGTTTCTCCATTGCTGTGACAAAATACTCTGACCAATACCAACTACAGGATGAAAGGGTTTATTTTATCTTACATTTCCTGGGTCACAGGTCATCAAAGTAGAACACAAGGCAGGAACCTGGAGGCAGGAACTGGAGCACAGGCCATGGAGGAATGCTGCTTGCTGGTTTGCTCCCCTGGCCCCTGCTCAGCTTGCTTTCTTATGCAACAGTGGCCTACCTGCCACCTCCCACAGAGGGCTAGGCCCTCCCATATAACTCAACAATCAAGAAGTTGCCCTACAGACATGGCCACAGGCCAGTACAATGGAGGCAATTCCCCAATTGAGGCTCCCTCAACCCACGTGACACTAAAGCTGTCCAGCACAATTGACCCCTTGTCACCCTGACACACAAACACACACTATTAAACCACAACCTTTCCAATTCTTGTCCCCAAGATATGATGTTAATATTACAACATAACACACTACAACCTTAAAAGCCCCACAGCCCTTAAAACATCCAAGAAATTAAAAGTCCATAGTCTCTTTTACAAGTCTCTTAACTGTGGGTGGGCTTCTGTAAAATCCAAAAGAAGTACTGTCTTATTTCAAAGGGAAGAATTGGGCACACCTACGCAAAACCAAAGTCCAGCAAAGCAACTCAAGGCTGGACATTTGGGATTCACTCATGATCTTCTGGGCTCCAAAGGGTTCTAGCAGCTCCACTTTTCTGACTCTGCCATCCACAGCACACACAGATCATTTCGCAGACCTAGGCCAGCTCCATTCCTTACCTACTTCTGTCTTTGGTGGTCGTCCCATGCTCCTGATCTCAAAAAAAGCTGGGATCGCCACTGAAACTGAGGCTATGCCTTCACCAATGGCCCCTTCTTGTCTCTTAGGGCACAAAGCCTCAGATTCTTTCCATGACCCCTAATTGGAAAAGAAGAGGTCAAATTGTCACTATTTGCAGACAATATGATTTTATATAAGAGATTCACAAAATTCCACCAGAAAATTACAAGAAATGATTAATACTTTCAGTAAAGTGGGTTTTTAAAAATAGGGTCTCACTATGTAGGCCTGACAATGCCCACTCCTGGGAGTGGAACACGTATCTGGTACTGTAGACCAGGTCAATCTCCTGTGGCAGGGGAGATTATAGGCTCCAGTGGGGAAGCCACTGCAATTGTCTTGCTAGATGGATGTGATACACCTGCTAAAGTACCATCCAAGCATTTGTGTTTCTGTCCAGAGGCTGTTTTTATAGCAGTCACTGTTTAGATGTTCTTGTTTCTTGCTGGTTCTGTTTTCATAGTAGATAGAATCCCACTGAAATGGGCCAACAGCCTGTGAAAAACAGATGATGCAGAGACCCAAAAATTCAGTACCTTGCTACAATGGGAGGAAGATCATCCCACACCTGTCACTCCCTCCAAGTTCTGCTCAGGGATTTTTGTGGAAGAGGTTGGTGGAAACACTGTAAGAGCTGGAAGAAAAGGTGGCGTGTTACCTGGAGGTGTCCTCCTACCACCTATGCTGGCAAGCTATAGTCACACCTTCTTCCCAGACTCGTCAAGGAGTCGAGGTAGGAGTCAGTTACCCCTCTTATCGAATTGGTCAACCTGCATGAGATAGAGGGGCTAAGGATATATAAGCTGAGAACTCCATGAGGGACCTCTCAGGAAGGCACCATTGTGAAGTCACAGGATCTATATTTGAGTGTGGTCTTTCTAGTACAGTCATAAATGGGGAGTGCACCCACTCTTCTGTAAGTAAACCCCCACCCTATGCTCTGTTAGCAAGTCCAATAAACTCATTAGGATTTTCAAAAAAAATGATGAAAACTCATGCATCCCTCAACTCTCACCAGTGAAGTCTCCCTATACAACAGAGTGCAATGTACACAGTACGCTGCAACTGCTCAACATTTAAAGATATGAGACTGCAGTGTGTGTATCCCTTGATGGAACTCTCTACCCTTGGCTCAGGGACCATTGTGGAAGATGGGGTGGGAAGATTTTAAGAGCCAGGGTTGGTCCATGAGCATAGAGATGCAGATGCACATATGAACTTATGGCAGTGGTGGCACTGAGCACAGGACCCATGCCAGCTCAATCAGACGAGGACCCAGAAAGGAGTGAGGGAAGTGTGTGGCAGGTAGGGAATTATTGGAGAGGATCACTACTAGGTGAGGGAGAGTAGGCCAGACCAACCATCTCTAGATAGGCAGATTAGACTCCAGTGGATGACTTTTTGCTGAAGGACATTTGGGTAAAAATGCTTGGCTGGATACAACTTAACATGTATAGCAGAATGCATTAAGGTCTGGTGGGGGTTGGGGGTGGGGGGCATGAAGGGGGGATGGGGTCTGAATTTGACTAAAACTGTTGTATGAAATGTACAAAAGCTCAATAAAAATAAAAAATAAGACATATCTAAACATATATTAAAATCTTTACATTTTATTTATGAGTATATGTGTATCTCTATATCAGCAAATGTAGACACCTGAAGAGGATGTTGGATCCCCTGGAGCTGGAGATATAGGTGGTTGTGAGCACCCTGACTTCAGTTTTGAGAGCTAAGTTCAAGTCCTTTGCAAGAATAGCAAGGATTCTTAATCACTAAGCCATCCCTTCAGCCTGGAAACTTTTAAAAATTAAATTTAAAAATCATATATGCTGTCAAAATTTGACACATCACTCTTAGGATAGTACTGAGAAAAGACTGATATTTAGCAAAATAAGATGTGTTGAAGCATTCAGGACACATTTATTTGTTGTGACCAAAAGTTTCAGTGGATTTAAGAATGTGGCTTGCATTTGACTTATCTGTGTGAGCCAAAGAAAAGTTGTTCCATGACTAAGGCTCGCTCCTTAAGGATATATTCTGCCATGTAATCACATGAGAGCAAAGAGAACATTAATTAATTAGTACTTTTTGAAATCAAAGACCCATGGGCCACTAACACTGAAGATAGACAATTAATAATCATCACCTAACAAGCCTTGCCCAGATAAGTACGTATGACACCCAAGGCTGGCCTCAAGAACCATCATTTTGACATAGGAGGCAAGTGTTTTCCTGAATTTCTGTGTTCACTGAAAGCACAGCTTCCATTTTTTTCCTTCCTATACCCGGAAGAGCTAAATGATGAATCTCAGTGTGATTTCTCATGTAATCTGAAGGTTCCTGTTTATATTGTGACACTAGCCACAGATGTTTTACATTAAACCACTTTGGGCAGCCTTGACAACAGGACATCAAGAGGATGAGTTAAGTTACTTGTGAGGTGTCTGTTTCTTTGCTGAACATCTTTACACATTGGCTTCTATTAAGCATCTTGGTCTGAGCAGATTTCACCCTTCTAATAGCTTACACTGGCCATAAAGACAATGACTATTTTCTGTTCTGAAGAGAAATCTCCTTTCATGTTTTAGAATATTTTATAACTCTTGTCATTTTCTATAATTTATTTGACAAAGATATACTGTTCATCAGTTCATAGTCATCTTAGTCTCATGCCCTCCTTGTTATATAATATCCTATTTGGGAGGAGATATTTAGCTGATCCCATTTCCTTTTGTCTCTATTGTGTGACATATTGGAGGAAATCAATGGTGATAGCAAGATTCTCTTGGCTAATTTCTTCTGCATTAATCTATGAACTATTTAAAATGTACAACATAGCATAGTGCAATAAAATAAATACATAGATAACATTTTTAGTGTAAGGAATGTTAATATTTTGCTATCTAATCCTGTGTTAAAATGACATGACTTGTGTCTTATGTTCTCTCTCTCTCTCTCTCTCTCTCTCTCTCTCTCTCTCTCTCTTTCCCTCCCTATCTGTATGTGTGTGCAAAAATTGAATCATGGTGTAGATGGAGTCAAAGTACAACTTGTGATGGTCAGTTCTCTTCTTCTACTACATTGGTCCTGGGGATCAAATTAAGGTCATTAAGCCTGGTATCAAAAGTCTTTACCTGCTGAGTCATTTCTCTAGTCCTGTTATTTATATTGCAGTACAGAGTCTTTTATATAATTGTCATGACCCTGTTATTTAAGCTGTATTATATATTACACATTTTATGAATGATGTTTTACATTTGTGAATATTCATTTATTGCACAAAGATTAAATAAATTGTGATGGAGCAAGGCATTGCAGTTATAAGGAAGAAACCATGGAAAATGTATTAAGAATAAGAAGTGATAAAACATTAAATCATTATAATATGACATTTATAGTAAATAATGCTTTAAATTCAAAGCAAGAGTATGGTTTAAACATAAACATTAAATATATTGAAATCTCAGGAGACATTTAGCACAGAGCCTTCCTTTGGGAAGGGGAAATGCATAATTTTTATATGATTGAAGATACAATGCCCAATGCTTATTTATCAATATTTATGATGCAAATGTGGTTATATGTTTTAATTTTATATTTAATAGTAGATGTCCAAATCTTTTTTTCCATTATGATTTTTCAATATGTCACATTTTAAAATACATTAGCATTTCATATGGTACTTTAATGATTAAATTTTGTTATGCTCTAGACTTTCTGTAACAAATTATTTTTCTCTCAGTGGTTTGGAAATTCTTGTATTTAACTCTAAGCTAGATTTATTTTATTGCTGGTTAGTTTATTACATGGATACGAGGAACAGTAATAATCATCTTTATTGAGTTGTTTGCTTTTATAGCTTTTCTAGAACAAGATTCTGAGTAAGAATTTTAGTGCATGAGTTCTCATATAAAATGTTCATAAGAAGATAACATGGTCCAGAAAAAGAAGCAAAACATTAGGGACACAAATCAGATTCTGTAGATGGTATTATATAAAACATATATATACACGTATATTATATATATGGATATGTTTGTGTGTGTGTACATTAAATTGGGGGAGCAGTGGAAGAAACAAATAGGGGAGGAGATCTAAATACTATTAAATATATTGTATCAAAATCGCAATAAATTCAATAAAATACAAAATTTATAAAGAGGCAAAATTGGTGATAGGAACAAAAGTTGGAAAGGGATGGAGAGAAATAGGAAGGGAGGGAAGGAGATAAGGAGAGAGAGAGTAAAATAACATTTACTTCACAAAGTAGATGTGATTTTTTTTTCAAAAATGTGGTATGCCCTTACCTGTCTGATTATCTGTATTTCTCCCATCAGCCTCCTAAACAACATGGAGTCCACAAACCAAACAGGTGCAATAGAATTCCTGCTCTTGGGTCTTTCAGATGACCCAGAACTGCAGCCCCTCCTCTTTGGACAGTTCCTGTTCATGTATTTGGTCACAGTTCTTGGCAACTTTCTTATCATCCTGGCCATCAAGTCAGATACTCATCTTCACACACCCATGTACTTCTTTCTCTCCAACCTGTCCTTGGCTGACATCTGTATAAGCTCAACCACTATCCCAAAGATGCTGGTGAACATCCAAACACGGGATCAAAGGATAACGTACACAGGTTGCCTCACTCAGGCTTGCTTTGTCCTGCTTTTTGCTGGTGTAGAAAATTGTCTCCTTGCAGCAATGGCCTATGACCGCTATGTGGCCATTTGTCACCCCCTGAGGTATAGAGTCATCATGAATTCCCACTTATGTGTTTTGCTCATTCTATTCTCCCTGCTGATTAGCATCCTTAATGCACTACTACTGAGTCTGATGGTGCTACAGCTGTCCTTCTGCACAAATGTGAAAATCCCTCACTTCTTCTGTGAACTTGCTCAGGTTATCAAGCTTGCATGTTCTGATACCCACATCAATAACATACTAATATATATTGCAGCTTTCATATTTGGTGGTATTCCTTTCTTTGGAATTATTCTGTCTTATATTGAAATTGTGTCCTCTGTTTTGAAAATACCATCAGTGCAAGGAAGGTATAAAGTCTTTTCCACCTGTGGGTCTCACCTGTCAGTTGTTTCCTTGTTCTATGGGACAGGTTTAGGGGTATACATCAGTTCTTCAGTGACTGATTCTCCCAGGAAGACAGCAGTGGCTTCAGTGATGTATTCTCTAGTCACTCAGATGCTGAACCCACTTATCTATAGCCTTCGGAACAGGCATATGAAAGATGCCTTGTGGAAACTTGCTGGTAAGGTGGCTTGTCATCTATAATGTGAAACATTTTGATATGCATATTTTGTATTATCTTTGAGACAGGGTCTCCCTGTAGCCCCATCTGACATGGAACTAGCAAAATTGACCAGGTTACCATTGAACTGACTGCCTCTGCCTCCCAGCACTCAATGGATATTGATCTCTTTTGTAAAGTTAAGTCACAGTGCCAGGATTCACAGGGCTCCACAAAGCCTGACATTTTCTTTACCAATCATGTTTGTGTAGACATGTAATCCCTCTACAACAAATTGGTTTTGTCACGTGTGTTTTGTGTGTGTGTGTGTGTGTGTTCGTGTGTGTGTGCATGCCCGCGCAGGCACACGTGGTTATCTTATGTAGTTAACTTTCATTATCATCACTGCAGATTGGCAGTGCATTGGAACAAGGAGCAAGGCTTTAGCCAGATTCTGTCTGACATAGAGTTTCCTAGGGCTGGTTCTCCTTAGGGTCTCTTGTTGGCTGCAGAAGTACAGGTGACAGGCTCAGACAAGATTCCCAGAGACAGAAACTTGAGAATACTTCTGTAAGACAAAAAAAATTGAATTTCTTTTGAGCCTAAGAGATGACATGAGTTGATTGTTGTCTCAGAAATATATGTATAAGTCCTTATCCAATTGATGAGAAATATATGACAAAAGGCTGGATGCTAATTATTACAACAGGTGTATTTTCAGAGGAACAGTTTGTTTTGGACTATCTGAGTGGGCTCAAATTGTAATCCTGTATTTTTGTATAGGATACACAGACAAGAAGACTCAGGAAAATGAAGGAAGCAATCTATCATAAATACTAAAATTTCAGTACTGCACATAGTGTTTTCCTATTGGTCTATGTTTTTACACCATATATCTACTATATTGATAGAATATACATTGTTTTACAGACATGTATGTTTTTTCTGACTATTTCTTTATGACGGTTTAAATTTCAAAGATGAATTACATATTATGGTTGATATTCTCATCACTGGACTTTCAATTGTATTATTAGGCTTATCAAAAATACATTTGTTTAAAATTTTATACATATGCATATATAAAAATATGTAGATATTTATGTAAATGAAAAAATGTAGGTAGCTGTCTTTATGTAGATGTCTCTACTGTTTATGTAAATAAATATGGATTTATGTTACCCTTCATGTTTATTGGAAATGTATTTTACTTGGGGTATTGGCAACTGGATATATACATAATATATAT
>NW_008350320.1:23318-37513 GCF_000622305.1 Nannospalax galili | reverse complement strand
TAAACATTAAATTTCCCCCTTTGCAAAATATCTATTTTACATATTTAATAAATTTATTTTATTGATATATGGAGAATTCCATGAATATATACAATGTAATCATTTACTTATTAATATATTATAAATTAATATATTTCAAGTATCAAACACTCAAGAGCCATATGTATTAGAAAAGCTTTCCTTACTGTCCGTCTCATTTTGCATGTAATTCATAGTATATAATTCAAAGATGTATTATATTTTAATATGTTTTAGTTTTCAGTATTTTCCTTAATTCCTTACAATTAATAGATCTTAACATCAAATCTGTCAAGGTTTATAGAAATGAAGAAAATACTTCAAAGGAGAGTAGGAAGCAATTAACTATGATGTTGAGTAAATTCTGAGTAACGTGATACTGAAAATAAGTAGAGATAGCATTTAATCAATTTATGTTTTATTTAAAAACGAATTCTCTGATGTAAAGCATTTTTTGAGTTTCATCTTTACATCTGATGTTTATGATATCCTAGTGAGTATAATTTAAAAAACTTTGTTCTATACTCAAAACTGTCAAGAGTGCAGATATTATTCAATAATCATAAAAATGAGCCATCCTTAACTCCAGTTCCATGAGAATTCCATGCCCTCTTCTGACCTCTGCGACATTGCACGATACAGGTGCATTCACACACATGCAGGCAGTACACTATTACACATAAATAATAAATAAATTAAAAACGTCGTGCACGCCTTTAATCCCAGCACTCGGGAGGCAGACGCAGGTGGATCTCTGTGAGTTCAAGCCCAGCCTGGTCTACATAGTGAGTTCCAGGACAGCTGGGGCTCCAGGGAGACCCTGTCTCAAAAAGACATATATATGCATGTATGCATGTTTGTAAATTGTCTACCTAGGAAAATTTTCTCACACAACATATTGTACATAACACACACACACACACACACACACACACACACACACACACCCAAGCACAGTCTACTCACCCCAGAGAGGGAACTCATTACAGACTAAAGTTATCTTTTCACAAACAGTGAATCAATAAGTTTTTCTGAGGTTATTAACTATAGTTAACTATAGTACAGGTGAGTAGTTAAATAGGGATGGTTCAAAAACATCACTGAAAAGCTCTCCCCAACATCTGTGACAACCTGGACTTTCTGCAGAACTTTCAGGTAACTCCACAGGTTCCTGTCTCTTCCTGGTTACTAGGCTGGTCTCCTTTCCCAGAGTTGTTACAGATTCTATAATTACTAGAAGGGGTCTTTCTGAATCTTGCAAGTTTCAATTTTCAAACAAAGGTGAAATTTGTTTACTTCCAGAACCTCATGAGACCTCTTCTTTCTCCTGGAGGGAATTCATAGGAAATTGTTACAAAAGACAATGGAATTGTTATAAGAAACTGTGTCACTGGCCTGCCTCAAACAAAGGCACTGAAGAGACTCACATGGAAAAACTGGTAAAAGTTTTTTTATTCCAGCTGACCCAGACAAGCTAATGCTCTGAAGTTATGAGCCCTGACCCATAGTGTATTACCGTTTTCATAGGTTTACTCACATTATTTCTTAGCTGTTACAACACTGGAGGACTTAAATTAGTCTACATAAACAACATTATAGATGTTTTATTGTCCTAAGACCACCATGGGAAACTTCATTCTGTATTTAAGTGGTCAGGCATGTATGCATCAGCAAATATTGAGAATAGGCATTAAGACATTCTTTAACAACAGTGTTTATTGCAGGCGCCTTGGCAAACAAAGTAATTGTAAGACTCCACTTACTCATTTGTGCTAGGATATAGCCTCAAAAATTTCATGAGCATTTACAGAGAAAAACTCCAAATTTTATGTCTCTAAGGAAAAGCTCTGCCCTGAATTACAAAGTACATATATATAACAGAATATTAATCCTACATGGATGCTGGTAAATATTGCGATTTTATTTTATAAATGTTCAATTTCAAAAATCACAATATTTATCCACAAATATGCAGTATTTATAATTTTCAATCACTACAGATTATTACTTTTTTTTATGTAGACACCTTCCTTCCATTGATAATCACCTGTGATTTTTTTCTTTCTCTTCTACCCTCTGTACTCTTATTCTCAAAAAGTAAGCCATGCAAAACTTCCAAATAATACTAGAAGCAAGACAAATACAATTGCCTCCAATTTTACCACATATTCCAAGCCACAATCATTCATGCCATTATCACTCTATGATCCTAAATCTGCCCTGTCTACAATAACTGAAACTATGTAATTAATCTTTTCCTTTCCATTATCCTGATTACTCCCTCTAATAGAATTCCAATGGGCTACTTCTAACATTCTCTTTTGTGATTCCTTAAACTATTATTAAAATGACTGTAAAGTGCAAAGTGCATGGTAAAATGTAATGACATTTTCAATGGTATTGAGAGTTGGACAGTGTAAATGGTAATTAAGCCAGAGGCTGTCAGGAATAAATGAATGATGCTACATAAAGAACTTTTAGGAGTAAGTTAGCTCTCTTTTGTTTTTTTACAAGGTCTAAACTGGATTCAATTAAGATTGAAGATGCAGCATTCGAGTTTCACCTTGGAAGCAGAGACTCATTTGGAAATAAGAGACCATACCTTCTTTAACTTTAATAATAAATGTCCATCCCCCAGAGCTAAGGGCCAGTAAATACCTGTATCTGATGCTTATAAATTACTATATTTGTGGTATTCTATTACAGCTTACTGAAGAGACCTGTACATTGTTTTCTGTTTCAGGATATCTTGTTGACTTAAAAAAAATGGAGAAAGGATTCACTTTTTTCATTCTTGGAAAATTGTATGCATGTATACAGTGCATATTGATAATATTTACTCCCTACTTCCTCCCTAAAATTCCCATAGTCCCTCTATCAATACAGGTCCTTCAAATTTCATGCCCTCGTTTCTTACTAGCTTATTGAGTACAATTAGGGATGTTCATGGTCACATTTAGGTAGTGTCATTCACTGGAACATAGGCAAAGTACAGTAGTCATGGCCCGGAGAAAGTAAATTTTCCCTCTCCCAGAAATCATCAAGTGCCTAGAGATCCTCAGCTAAGGGTTGGATATAGAGTCCTTTGCAGACCATTGTTTCAGTTAAACAAAAGAAAGAAAGTGAAAATTCAAATCATCCAAATCAGAAAAAAAGGGGAAAAATCACAACAGACACCAGAAAGATACAGAAAAATTATGAAGGAATATATTAAAAAGCTAGACTCCAGTGGATGAATTTACACTGAAGGAAAACTGGGTATGAATGCTTGACTGGATAGTACTTAATGTGCATGGCAGAATACATGAGGTCCAGTGGGGGGGCATGGATGGTGGAGAGGGTCTAAATTTGATTAAGAACTGCTGTATGAAATTACAAAAGCTCAAAATCATTAAAAAAGCTATATTCTATTAAATATAAAAAATGGAATTTCTAAATTTATTGAAACCACCAAAGTTAAACCAAGAAGAGATCAACAGCTTAAATGGATTCATAACAAATGAAGAAACTGTAATAGTACTATAAAGCCTCCCAACTTAAAACAGACTAGGTTCAAAGGGGTTCACAGCAGAAATTTACCATGCTTCAAAGAAGATCTACAACCAATACTACTTACATTATTTTTTAAAAAAAGTATCAACACAGGGAGAACTCCCAAACTCCTTCTATGATGCCAGTATTATTATAGCACCTAAAACAGGATTAGGCACAACATAAAAGGAAGCTATAGACCCATATCCCTAAAGAATATATATCAGGTAGTCTCAACAAAATAATAGAAATTATACATACACATTGTGATGGCTAATCCTGGGTGTCAACTTGACTGGATCTGGGATTAATTGAAATGAGAGAGATCTTAATTGATCATCTGAAGCTGGAAGACACACCCTAAATGTGGGTGTTACCTTCTGATGGAAGCTCATATAAAAGGCCACAGCAGAGGAATATGCCTGGCTTCTTGCTGCTTGCCTTCTCTCTCGCTGGTGAGTTCGTCTTGCTGCTGTAGACTGAAGGCTAGCTGATCTTTTGGACTTCAACAGACCTTCAGCACCAGATTGGGACTACTGAGACATCCAGCCTCATGGACTAAGCGACTATGGATTCTCATCCTCTCCAGTGTGATGAAGCCATTCTTGGACTACTCAGACTCTATCCTGTGAGCTAAGCTGATAAATCTCTATACGTATATATTCATTCTACCGGTTCTGTTTCTTCGAGAACCATGACTAATACACACATCAAAAAAGACCATCTAACATGACCAAGTAAGCTTTATTCTATAGATGCAGGTATGATTCAAAATACATTAGTCAATAAAAATAAATCGCTTAACTGGATTTAAAGACAAAAATCACATTACCATTTCAATAGACTCAGTCAAGGTGTTTGACAAAACCCAACAGGCATTCATGATAAAAATCCTAGAAGGAACTGGACTGGAGGGACTATACCTGAATATAATTAAAGCTACATACAACAAACCAACAGCCAAAATCATTCTAAATGGAAAGTGGAAAAAAAACCTGAAACATTCCCATTAAAGTCAGGATCCAGATAAGGCTGTACGGTATCCTCACTCCATTTCAATATAGTGCAGGAAACTCTAGCTAGAACAAGAAGACAGGATAAGGGAATTAAAGAGATACAAGTTGGAAAAGAAGAAGTAAAATTACCCAGTTATGCAGGGAAAGCATTAAAAATAAGAGACCCCAAAGATTACATAAAAAACTTCAAGAAATAATGTACACTTTCAGCAAAATATCAGTTTACAAATTCAGTCTACAAAGATCAGTTGCCTTTGTAGTATACAAATACTGAACATCCAGAGAAAGAGTTCCAGGAAGCTCTTCCATTCACATTAGCCACAAATAATAAATAAACAAGTGGTAAAGAAATCTAGGAATAAACCTAACCAAAGACATTAAAGTCCTTTTCAATAAACACTTGAAATCTGAAGAAAGATACTGAGGAAGACACTAAAAAATATAAAGAAATCCTGTACTCATGGATTGCTAGAATTAATATAGTGAAAAAGCCCATCCTATGAAAAGCAATCTATAAATTCAATGCAATCTCAATCAAAATACCCATGAAATTCTTCACACAAGTAGAAAAATCCATCCAAAAATTAATACAGAAACACAAAAGACTACAGACAGCAAACACAATCCTGAACACAGTGAATAATGCCAGGGAGGTTAATATTCCAGACTCAGTCTATTTTACAGAGCTATAGTCATAAAAGCAGAATGGTGTTGGCTAACAGACCTGTAGATCATTGGAGTGATAAGACCAAATATGAGTATACTCAATTACAGCCAACTGGTATTTGACAACGGTGCTAAGAACATTCACTAGAGGAAAGAGAGCATCTTCATCAAATGTTCCTGGAAAAAATTGCATCTCCACACGTAGAAAAATGAAATTGGACCCAGTCATTATCATTCTTCAAAAAATTGAACTCCAAATGGATCAAAGACCTCTATGTGAGGGCTGAAATGCTGAAACTGTTTCTCCTTCTCCCAGCAACCAATATTTGCAAAAAGTTCTTCAGGTTGGGTTGGAATTTATTATCCATGTCTCCATTTCTATTCTGGGGCATTTTCTGATTTGCGCTTACATGGGACTTGTTCCCTTGTGGTTATCCACAACCTCTGGCTTTTGTAATCTTTCTGCTTTCTCTTATACAATGATCCCTGAGGTGTGGTTTAATTTCGTTCTCCTACATGTGGAGATTCAATTTAGCTAGCAACATTTGAAAAAAAATGGAGATTACCCTACAAAATATAGACGCAGGAAAGAACTTTCTAAATCAGTCATGAATTGCTCTGGAATTAAGGTCAATAGACAAATAGGATCTCATTAAACTAAAAAGATTCTGTACAGCAAAGAAAACCACCAATAAAGTGAGGAAGAATCCCACAGATTCATAGAAAAACTTCCACACTATACATTTGACAGAAATTAATATCAAGAATATACGAAGAACTTAAAAATAAAGAGGCAAGAAAACAAATGACCAAATTAAAAATGAGCTATGGATCTGAACAATGCGGTCTCAAAAGAAAAAAAAATGGTTTAGAAACATAATAAATTATGTTTAAAATCCTTAGTAATTCTGGAAATCCAAATAAAAACCATGTTAAGATTCTATCTAGTCTCAGAATGGCTAAGATAAAGAGAACAAATTACACCACATGGATGCAGGAAAAGGGGAACCCTCATCAACTATTGGTGGGACTGCAAACTGGTACAACAACTGTGGAAAACAGTATCAGGGACTCTCAAAAATCTTAAAATACATTCATGAGCCACTCCTGGCTCTTACAATCTTTCTGCCTCCTTTTCCATGATGGTTCCTAAACTGTAGGTGGGTGAGGTTCTGTAGGAGTGTAGGAGTCTCATCCTACACTCTACAGTCTCTTATTCTCCAAAACTTGGCCAGTAGAGGCCTTCTGAGTGTATCACACTCTGATGTACATGGAAGCCTCACTGGCAAGAGATGAAGGGTGCATTACCCCTCTCTCTACCCTTATTCCACAGTTGTAGAGATTTGACTTCAGATGTGTCAACCAGTACTGGTGTATGTTCTCTATGCCTGAACAGATGTGCAAATCTGCAGTAGCCACCATCTGTTGCAAAAAAACCAAACCAAAACAAAAAAAGCAGCAGCAATAACAACAACAACAACAACAAACACTTCTTTGATGCGTGCTGTAAAGCTTGTTTGTTACTCTGAGGGAGGTCTCTTCTATCTCCCACTGCGTTCCCTTCCAAGCAGCTCCTAGGTATACATAAGCATTAATGTTCTGACACTGTACATGCATTTTTCATTGGGTTTCTAGGGCATCACTTGTCTCTAGAAAACTGTAGATTTCCTAGTCCCCCAAGGTTCACTGATCTCTACTCTTTTTTCTCCCATCCTGCCTCCCTCTTCTTTCCCTTCCTAGTCACAGTGCCCCCATTATCCCCACTCTCCCATCAATACCTCTCTACTCCTGCCATCTTTCTGTTCCTGACTTCCCTTGCTCCCCCATACTATGGTCCCTTGCATTTCCCTCCCTCCTCTCCTCCCTGCCATTACTCACAATTTTCCAACTCCCTCAGTAACATCTGTTCCATACTATTCCCCTTTCAGGTTGTTTCTGTCCCTTTACCTCCATGTATCCTTTGTCTTTACCTGGCTTCCTGGTGTTATATCAGAATTTATATATAAGGGATTGGTGCTACAATCTACACTGGAGGCTTGCTCATGTGTACCAGCAGTAGTGGTGGCCTCTAATGGGGGACCCACGTCAGCTCAATTAAACAAGGGCCCAAAGGGGAGGTGAGAAATAGGTGATGGGTCAGCACTAAACTGAGAACTATTTGAGGCTGATTACTGCTGGGTGAGGGAGAGTATCACTTACATATGACCACTGGATGGGCTGACTAGGCTCCAGTGCCCTTATTTACACTGAAGGACATTTGGGTACAAACACCTGAATGAACAGGACTCAGCATATATGGCAGAATGCATAGAGTTCGGTTGGGGGAGGGGGAGGCATGCATGGGGAGGGGATCTGGATGTGAGTGGGAAATAAAAAAAAATGTAAAAACAAACCTTAAAATACCATTGGCATTATCTCCCTTAGAAGCTTGCATATTATATTAAAAAACTATGACACCTAGCCTTCATGGAGGAGGCTTCCAGGTGAGTTACAGCTCCAATGCTCAAAGTCTTGTGTCCAAAGTATGTTATGTTTTCAGCAATAGGGTCTTACCTTCAAGCTCTGGGAAATATCAAGGACTGATGCAAAAGCCCACATCATTTGGGGATTCTCTTGGACTACCCTGACCAACAATTTGAAGGAAGCTTCCTCCTGTCTGGCTATGGAACTCCTGGGTCTATGTTCCTTGATATATAGCTTTCACCTGTGTGCATGCACTCATGTACAGATATCGTACATGCATTTTTCAGTAGGCTTAGGACTCCTATATTAAATCTCACCCACCCAGGGCTCAAGGACCATTGTGGAAGAGGCAGTGGAAAGACTGTAAGACCCAGGGGTGGTGCATGACCATAAGGAAACAGAGTCTTACAGGAGCCTAGGACCTTGTTAATATGAATTTTCAGCAATGGTGACAGCATGCACAAGACACTTGCAAACTCAATCAAACAAAACTACGATAGAACTGGGGAAATGGGCAGGAGGCTGTAACCTTAGCTGAGGGACTACTGGTGGCTGATCCTTGCTGGGTGAGAGAAAGTTGATCTTCTTTAAGGGGATGATGTTAGATAGACTGAACAGGCTACAATGAATGAATTAACACCAAGGGAACATCTGAGTACACAAACTTGTCTAGATAGGCCTTTGTTGGGGACCCCTGCTGTGAAGTCATAGTCTCTCCATGTCTGGGTGGCCCACAGGCTCGGTTTTCATATGCAGATGACTCCTTTCAGCAGAGTACCTGGCATCTCCCTGACTCTCCTTTTGAAGTGCCCACCACAAATGCCCTAACATAAACATGGCCTCTGGCTCTAGGAATACCATGCTTTCCTGTGTGATTTTTCAGGCAGTCAGCGGTCTGGCAGCATGGCAGAAACCCACTTCCATATGCAAATAGAATGTCTCACAAAGTATCTATCAGCCAAAGCTTTTACCACTACCCCCATGGTATAAATATCTCAGTCTTCTCTCAATAATAGAGCTGCTGGATCACTAAGAGCTAAACACTTAGTAAAAGCTGTAACACGGACTGAGCAGAGTCCCGCATCTTACTACCAGCGATCCAGCCTCTCCGGAGGCAGCATTCCTCCATCACCGACTCATGGAACCTTAGCTTTAGCTGCCCTCGTACTTTCCCGCGTGGTCCAGTGGCCAGTGGACCCCGCATATTGAGGAGGGTGCACGGGTGAAATCAGGGTGGAGACACGGCTGGACAACACTCCAGCAGCAGGGACTTTCAGCACCAAAGCGGCGAACAGCGACATGGGAAGCGGCACGCCGGAGAAGCCCGCAGGACACCCACGCCGCGACTCTCCAGGTGTGCCCACGCACACCACGCCAGGGCACCCAGCGTGATCCATAGGCCTTAACATATATGAGAGACTACTTTAAATCTAGTGGGTGGACTCTAGGTGTTGCAGATAAGAGAGATGGTCTAAATATGATTAAGGTAAATTGTATGACAGCCACACAAATTCAATACAAATATACATTGATTAAAAATCTTACATCTACTGTATGATCCAGTCATATCAGTCCTTGACATATACCTCATGAACTAATTCTACCACAGAGAATCTTGCACAGCCATATTTGTTGCTGCTCTTTTCACAATAGCTAATAAATGGAAACAAACTAAATGCCCCTCAACTGACAAATGGATCATGAAACCGTGATAAATTTATACAATGGATTTCTACTTAATGGTAAAGAAAAATGAAATCGTGAAATTTTCAGGTAAATGGATGAACTAGAAACTATTATACTAATTGAAGTAAATAGACTCAAAAAAACAAGTGACATATATTCTCTGTCATCTGTGGCTCTTAGTTCCAAATCCTTACATGTGAGTATACATCCTAATGCAGGATCCAGGAAAAGGGAAAGGAACCATGGGTTTGAAGGGGAAAAAGACGTGCAAAGAGGGGGAAACTAGGAGAGGTATTATCAAGGGGAAAATGGGGAAAAGAGAGGTACTTTAACTGGAAAAGGAATAGGGTGGTTTATATAGGGGGGAATGAGGAGAGTAAATAATGTTTAGATGGTATGAAAAACCAGAGGAAAATGTAGTAGTTCAAAGTTCTACTTAAAAATACAAATACAATAAATACATGAGGGTGTGTGTATAGCTGAGAGCTATATTACAAAAAGCACAATACTAAGCAGGTGAAACCTCCTTTTGAGTGGTTGATATCGTAGGATACTATGCAAACTGACAAGTGAGGAAACTAAACAATCATCTTACCCAGAGGTAAAGACAAACATTAATGATTGGCCCAGCCTTTGTAATCTGTTCCTTAAGCCAGCCTTTATAATTTTAAGCGAGAACTAAATTTAATTGATGGTTTGATGGAACTTGGATTGTAGAAATTTTAAGTTTATTTCAGTGGATTTGCATATGTAAAAGACTGCCCATAGAATGTGGCATGAATGGAATCTTTAAGATTGTAGATTCTTGTGAGAAACTGAACTTTTATGGCCTAAGTCAGAAAAAGAAGGGATCTAGTATCACAGTTTCAGTAGGCACAGGCCAGGAAAGGGACTTAAAATAATTATCTTAGGTCTGTCTCAAATGAAGGCTGTTCTACTGTAAAAAAACAAAAAAAAAAAAAACAACAAAAAAAACCCAGCTTCTTTTGTTCCCAGCTCCCCAGACCATGATTTATAGTTTTTTAGAAAAAAGTAGGGAAATCACATCGAACAACTATAGACAGGAAATCAGTTGATCAGAATCCAAATCATGCTTGCCAAAATGATTTCCTTCTGGACTGCCCCCATCTGGTACAGGTAAGGGAAACCTAGCTCCTCCTGAGCCAAGGCATCTTGCTATGGACAAATAGATCACTGTATGTCCTCATTATAACCTAAAGCTAAAACCCTAAAGTTTTGTACTTTATATTGTAGGACAGAAGGAAAAAAAATCCCAAAGAAACACTTGCAAAATATAGAAAAACATAAAGAACTTTTGACAGAATGTTCTGCAGGTAACCCCAATACTTGTCTGCATACAACCAATCTGAGATTGTAATTGGATGTGCAGTACAAGGTAGAGGAACAGAGAGAAAGTGTTTTGGCTTCCATAGCAGATATCATGATAGCAACTGCATTTCTTCAGTACCTGGCTACAAGGAGCACAGTGTTCACTTTTAGTAATCCAACCTATTTGTCGGTTCTTTTCATTGTTTCAGGCTATTTCTGTAAATAACAGTTAAGTTATCATTTGTCCTGAATAATTGTACTATATCAGATCTTAGATGCTCATTTAATTAAGGAATATCAGTACTTAAAATACAATTATTTTAATACTGTTGTCATCAGAAATTGATGCTTTTTGTATAATTTGAATAAGAATTAACCCAAATACTTGGATATCTCTACCTAGAGAAAATAGGGTTGAAGGTACATTGTTAAACTTGGAGACTATAGTCTAATTGGTTGAATTTAGAAAAAAAATTTATGAAAAGTAGGCCTTTTATCTAAATTATACTGATCAATGATATATATATTTACAAAGAGTGAAAACATTTGATTTATATCATTTCAGAATATATTGAAGTGAAATATTAAATATCAAAAACCATTAAAAATATCCAATTAAAAAGTCTTTAAGGAACAAAAATAAGCCTTAAAGTAACACATATATATAATATATATTTTATACATTATGTAATATGTATAATGTATAAAAGCACAGAAATAAGTGATCTTTTAAAATATTTTTGATGAATTTATTTCTATTTTATGTGTATTAGTGTTATGGCTGCATGTATGTAAGTGCATCCATGTCATGCAGTGCCCATGGAAGACTGAAGAGGGCATCAGATCCTGTGGAACTGGAGTGAGGGACAGTTGTTAGCTGCTTGTATGGGTTCTAAGATTTGAACGCAGGTCTTTTACAAGAGCAGCCAGTGGTCTTAAACACTGAGACCCAAGTAATCCTTTTTATTTCTTGAAAAAAGTTTAGTATCTTAGAAGAGCAATTATTCTCATAAGAAATTGCCTCCTGGAGCAGGAGTAAGTTTTGTTAATGCTATTATGTTTCATAAATTACTAAAAAAAGAAAATGATAATGCAAAATGATATGGGAATGGAGATATTTTCCAAAATAGATAAATGAGAAAGATGTAGGTTTGTTATGATATATAAAGAATGAGACAAAAATAATATACACGTAATCTTAAAATTTCTAAGGTCATAGTTTAGTCAACTAGTTTAAAGAACAAAATATATCTGAGAACATTTTTTTTTTACCCAAGCTTTATCTACATAGCACATGGTAATTAAAATACTGGTAGAACTAACCTTATTGGATGTTTAATAGACATATTTTGAGGCCTATACTAATCTTGTCAGAGCGACTTAAAGGACAATTTTTGTTCCTTGCCCTTCAAGGTTGGCTAAGTTCCAGGGGATTATGGAACATCTCTCAAAATGTCTTGTAACTGGTGAGTCACCTGTTTTCTTGTTCAGGGAGGCCATGGAGACCCCACAAGATGGACTTGAACCAGTGTCCAGTCTATAAATAGGAGGGTCAACTCAGAGGAAACATCTCACCCATGCTTCCAACTGAAGCCAGACATGGTTAATCAGGACCTTTGACTTATATTCATATAGATGGAACTGGTAAAAGAAAGGAGCCAGGAGCTCCACCCAACCCATGTGACCCCTGAGGAACAGATCCTCAAATGACCTTAAGTGTAAAAATAAATTGATTTATTTGGGCCAATTCTATGGTCTTAAACACCCAAAAGGAAAGCATAACCGAAGAGAAAATTCATCAGAATATTTTTTTAAGAGTTCAAGGGATTACACTTCCCAGACATTAGGCTTAAGTCCCTATAAAAAAGTGCTTGAAGCTGGGTGTGGTGGCACATGTCTTTAATCCCAGCACTTGGGAGGCAAAGGCTGGCAGATCTCTGTGAGTTCAAGGTCAGTCTGGTCTAGATAGTGAGTTCCAGGACACCTGGGGCTACAGGGAGACCCTGTCTCAAAAAGACCAAAAAAAGTGATTGAGACAATTATTTTTCATTGATGATTTTGTTCCTAACCAGAAAGTGCTGCTCAGATGTAAGACTTCAAATCTTAGTCTCCAATACTGTAGTGCCCACCTGTAGCTAACAGAGACAACCTACTATTATCCTAAAATGATGGATAAATTTGTTTTCTCCCACTATCTAGAAGCCTTTGAGAAGGAAATGACACTGATTCTAACCACTCCAATAGCTATCAAAATACCTGAAAGCAAATCCTGAATCTATCACTCTCAAGTCCAGCCTTGGAAGACAAAAGAAAAATGAGAATGAACACAATAGAGGGATGCTTTTGGAAGCCCTTGTCAAGAAATTCCAATGTATTCTCACATGCACATTTGAAAATTATCCTGTTCTGACTTTTTTCTAGTTCCCTGTGTAGAACTTGTAGTGCTAATTACTCTTGCCTTTACTTCTCCTTCACATCTTGTAGTCACGATTCATGGACTTTCTTTTCCCCCTAGAAAGAAGTTATGCAATTTGGGAGTCTTTTAGATTGACCTACTGAAGGGGTACTTCAATTGCCTCACCCTGTGTCCTTGTTCAGCTTGGAAGAAGCCAGAGCGGTCTGAGTCCTTATTCCCTATTGGCAATTTGAGTAACCTCTTCAGAGGATGGCATGATAAGAATAGGAGGTAGGAATTGGTTAGGCAGTTAGGGTAGAAATATCCCAAAGAAAAGTTGCCAGTTTCTTGGCTAAAACTCACAATGTCTTTGGGCTTCTTAGCAACATATTCCATTCCAAAGGCCAAAAATGTCAAAAGTGTTTGGGAGCTTTTATTTAATCCTTAAAAGATTTTAGGGTTACCTCTTCAGAGGGGGGAACGTTAGAGTAGCCAAAAGACCCACAAAAATAATAATAAAAAAGAAGAAAGAGTACATGAAGTTGTAATAAAAAAAGTTATGGGGAGGGATGGGAAGAGTTGTAGGGGAAGAAGTGGGCATGGATTTGATCAAAACACCATATATGCATGTATGAAATTCTCAATAAATTATTTTTTAAAATAACAAAAAATTAACTCAGATCTTCAAGCAATAGGAATATGTTGTAGAGCAGGAATTGAAACAAGCATCAGGGAAATAATATCATGACTAGAAATATGTATTTTTGGTTAATTTAACAATTTCAGTTTACATGAGAACTTATGTCAATTTGATACCAAGTAAATTAGTTTTAAAACATGTAAGCTCAATTAGACAGTGCATTCATAAGCAACCGTTTATAAAATATATTTTAGTAACCAAGACCTTTTTTGGGACTACATCTCCTGTCATTCTCATTGTGAAAAGGAAACAACACAAAGATCTTTAAAAACATGTGTATCCGTTGTTTTCCATGTAGTCTAGCCTTACATTTAACAGTTTCTTATTAAGAATATTTTGAAAGAGAAATTATTTTTACCTTTATTGCACGATAGAAATAGAAATTTAAATT
>NW_008350320.1:12784-23042 GCF_000622305.1 Nannospalax galili | reverse complement strand
TTTATGACAATATGTATCTATCAAGCCCTTTAATACATCATCATAACACACATATTTTTAAACCTTCACAAGTGTATTTTAATTGGGCATGCCAAAAATAATATAAAACCAATAAATGTAGTATACAATAAAAAAGAATAAGAAAGAAAATACTGGTTTCCACAGTGTGTTAAAAAGTATTTTGACACAAACACATGAGAGCATTTATGATAGAAAACATGACACAATTATGTGAAATCTAGGTGCACCCAGAATGGAGGAATGGAGGAAGTTTATATCTTTGTTATGTAGAAACAAGATAATCAACAAACTTCATTGTGATGATCTCTTGCAAGTAGACACAACTGAAGTCATGAAGATGGCAGTTGTTTGATTCAGAAGAGATTGAGGTGCAGAATTATTTTACTAAGAGAACATGGACCAAGGTATTTTCGGTTCTCAATGACAATAGATGCCAGTCCAGAATGTTTTACCCAGCAAAAATGTCTATTGTAGTTGAGGGAGAAAGATAAATCTTCCATGTCATGAATAGCCTGAAAGAATACATGTCCACAAAACCAGCCCTTCAAAGAATACCTGAAGCAATACACGGAATGGAAAAAGGAACAACTCAGAAAGGAATGCCTCAGGGGCAATGAAAGAAAATAGATAAAGACATAATTGAAGAAACACAAAAATAGACAAAGAACACAAACAACAATCAAAATGATGGTAACCAATACACATATTTCAATAATAACTTTAAATATCAGTGGGCTTAACTGCCAGTCAAAAGACACAGGCTAAGTGAATAGATTAAGAAACAAAGTCCATTTTTGCTGTCTTTAAGAAACTAATCTCACCAAAGACAGGCACTACCTTAAGGTTAAAAGATAGAAAAGAATATTTCAAGCAAATCTCCCTAAGAAACAAGGAGAGGTTGCAATTCTAATATCTGACAAAATAGATTTCAAAGTAAAAGTAATCAGAAGAGATAAGGAGGGTCACTTAATTCTGATCAAAGGAACAATCAACCAAGAAGATATTACAATCTTGAACATATATGCATCAAAGTCTGGTGCACCCATATTCATAAAACAACATTACCAGGCTTTAAGACACAGATTAACTCCAACTCAGTAATAGTAGGGGACTTCAATATCCCACTGTCTCCATTAGACAAGTCAACTGGACAAAGAATAAACAGAGAGACATCTGAATTCAATGATACCATACATCAAATGGACCTAACAGACATCTTTCAAATATGCCACACAAGCCCCAAAGAATATGCTTTCTACTCAGCTCCCCATGGAACTTTTTCAAAAATTGACTACATACAAGGGTACAAAATAAACATCAACACACACAAAAAATTTGAAATAATTCCATGCATTCTATCAGACCAAAATGCAATAAAGCTCAAAATTAACACTGGAGGAAGCCCTAGTCACTACATGAACTCATGACAATTAAACAACACACTCCTAAGCAATGAGTGAGTCAAAGGAGAAATTAAGAGAAAAATAAAAGATTTCCTGGAATTCAATGAAAAGGACAATATAACACAACACAACCTCTGGGACACTTTAAAAGAAGTCTTAAGAGGGAAGTTTATAGCCTAAGTTCCTACATTAAAAAATTAGAAAGAGCCCGAATAAATGACCTAATGCTGCAACTCAAGATGCTGAAAAGGCAAGAACAAATGAAACAAAAATCCAGCAGAAGAGAAGAAATAACAAAAATCAAAGCAGAAATGAATGAAATAGAAAAAAGAAAACAATGCAAAGAATCAATGAATCTAAAAGCTGGTTCTTTGAAAAGCTAAACATGATAGACAGACCCTTAGCCCAATTAACCAAAAGAAAGAAAAAGCAAATCCAAATCAACAAAATCAGAGATGAAAGGGGAAGCATCACAACAGACAGCAAAAAAGCCAGAACATTATAAGGAAAGATTTTAAAAACCTATACTCTACTAAATTTGAGATGGATGAATATCTAAAATCATGGAAACCACCAAAGTTAGACAAGAAGAATCAGCCATTTAAACAGACAAATAACCTATAAGGAAATAGAAGCAGCAATACAAAGCCTCCTGAATAAATAAGCCCAGGCCCAAATGGATTCACAGCAGAATTCTGCCAGACACTTAAAGACCTCCAACCAATAATACTTAAATTATTCAAAATGAGAGACACAGAGGGAGAGCTCCCAAATTCCTTCTATGAAGTCAGAATCACTCTAATACCAGAACCAGATAAAGACACAACCTAAAAAGAAAATTATAGACCCATATCCTTAGTAAACATAGATGCAAAAATTCTCAACAAAATACTTGCAAACCGCATTCAGATGTACATCAAAAAGATCATTCACCATGATCAAGTAGTCTTCATTCCAGTGATACAGGGATGGTTCAATATATGCAAGTCAATAAACTTCATCAATCATATAAATGGACTCAAAGACAAAAACCATATCGTCATCTCAATAGATGCAGAAAAGACCTTTCACAAAATTCAGCATGCATGCACGAAAAAAGTTCTAAAGGGAATTGGACTGGAGGGAACATACCTCAACATAATTAAAGCTATTTACAACAAACCCACAGCCAACAACATTCTAAATGAGAAAAACTGGAAGCATTCCCATTAAAACCAGGAAACAGACAAAGATATCTACTACGTGCACTCCTTTTCAAGATAATATTTGAAACTCTTGATAGAGCAATAAGACAAGAGAAGGAAATTAAAGGAGTACTAATTGGAAAAGAAGAGGTCAAACTATGTTTTTGCAGATGATATGATACTATATCAAGAGATCTCAAAAGTTCCACCAGAAACTCCAAGAACTGATCAACACTTGAAGTACAGTGGTAGGTTATAAAGTCAATCTACAAAAATCAGTAGCTTTTCTATATACCCATAACAAGCAATTTGAGAAAGAGTACAGGAAATGCTTCCATTCAAAATTGCTGCAAAAAAAATCTTGGAATAAACCTGACTAAAGACACCAAAGATCTCTACAATGAAAAATTTAAAATGTTGAAGAGAGAGATCGAGGAAGATACCAGGAGATGTTAGGACCACCATGTTCATTGATTGAAAGAATTAATATTTTGAAAATGACCATCCTACAAAAGCAATATATAGAATCAATGCAATCCCAATGAAAATCCCCATGACATACTTCAGAATTAGAAAAAAATCCTTAAATTTGTATGGAAGCACAAACGACCCAGAATAGCCAAAGCAACCTTGAGCACAAAGAGCAATGCTGGGGGGATTACTATACCAGACCTCAAAGTATACTACAGAGTCATAAAAAGCATGTGGTACTGGCACAATAATAGGCACATAGCTCGATGGAACATCATTGAAGACCCAAACTGGAGCACATGCAACTTCAGCCACCTGATATTTGACAAAGGTGCCAAGAATAACAATAGAGAAAAGACAGCATCTTCAACATAGTATGCTGGAAAAACTGTATCTCTACCTGTAGAAGAATGAAATTAGATCCTTATCTTTCACCTTGTACAAAAGTCAACTCCAAGTGGATCAAAGACCTCAACGTGAAACTAGAAACCTTGAAGCTATTAGATGAAAAAATTAGCAGTAATTTACAAGATACGGGTGTAGGAAAGGCTTTTCTAAATTGGACAGAAGGTGCTCAGGAATTAGTGTCATCAATCAACAAGTGGGACCTCATTCAACTAAAAAACTTCTGTACAACAAAAGAAACAATCAAAAAAGTGAAGAGAAAACACACAGAGTGGGTAAAAATCTTCACCAGTGACACATCTGACAGAGGCTTAACATCCGGAATATATAATGAACTCAAAAAACAAAGAGGCAAGAAACCAAATAACCTAATTAAAAGATGGGCTAAAGATCTAAACAGAATGCTCAAAGGAAGAAATAAAGATGGCTAAGAAACATATTATAAAGTGTTCAACATTAGTAATTTGGAAAATGCAAATTAAAAACACCCTAAGGTATCACCATACCCCAATCAGACTGACTAGGATTAAGAGAACAAATGATACCAAATGCTGGCAAGGATGTGGAGAAAGGGAAATGCTCATTCACTACTGGTGGGATTACAATCTCATGCAACCCCTTTGGAAAACAGTGTAGATAACTGTTAAAAAACTAAAAATGAACCTACCATATGACCCGGTTATACCATACCTCGGTATATTCCCAAAGGACTCATCGTATTGCAGAGACAATTGTGCAACCATGTTTGTTGATGCTCTTTTCACAATAGCTAAGAGATCGAAGCAACCTAACTGCCCCTCAACTGAAGAGTGGTTAACAAAAATGTGATACATTTATATAATGAAGTTCTATTCAGCAGTAAAGAAAGATGAAATAATGCAATTTGCAGGTAAGTGGATGGATCTAGAAATTGTTATACTAAGTGAAGTAACACAGGCTCAGAAAAAGATGTATGTTCTCCCTCATTTGTGAATCCTAGCATCAAATCCTTTTAAATTCCATCTTCTTTTAATAAGATGATGCTCTACAGCAGTCTCTTCTTCATGAAAAAATTACCATCACAATAACTTCATAGGTGCCTGCCAATTGGGTTTATTGATGGTTGTATTCCTTCATTAAAGGAGGGGCAAGCAGGGTCATTGGACCCTCACTGGAGTATCAAGCCACTCTTTCCAGCCAACTGTATGTAATTTGGCCCTAATCACACATAGCGTCCTTGACTTGGGGATGACTAAAGCATATAATCTGGGCAAGGCTGGGAAGAGAAGGCTTGATCCATTCCAGGTAAATGCTTTGTAATGTGCATACCCTCAGGTCACTCATATAACTCAGCAACCCCTCAGTCATCTCTGTAAGTAAGAACAGTAAATCGTTGCTTCCCCAGGAAAACTTTAATCAAACATTGGTTTGACACTAGAACCATAGAAGGGAATAAGCACTGCTTAGCATCCCAAGGAAAATAATTTTCACAACAAAAGGAAAATTTGCTTATGTTATTATGTCTCATAATTATTGAAAAATAGGATGAGAATGTAAAAGATGTTAAAAGGATATGGAAATGGAGATATTTTCCAAAATAGAAAAAAATGAGAAATCCTAGGCATGTGATGAAGGTCTGTGTATGTTCATTATGATATATAAAGGATGAGACAAAATTGATAAATCCGTAATCTTAATATTTCTAAGGTCCTAGTTTAGAAAACTAGTTGAAGGAACAAAATATATGTCCAAAGTTTATCCAAGAACGCTTTGTTTTTTCCCAAGCTCTATCTACATAGCACATGGTAATTAACAGTACCAGACTGATGGAACTAATCTTGGATGTTTAACAGTGCCAATACTAATCTGGGAAGAGGGATTTAAAGGAAAGTTTTGCTCCTTGCCCTCCAGTGTCAACTAAGTTCAAGGGGACTATGGAACATTTCTCAAAATTTCCTGTAACTGTGGTGAGTCACCTATCCTCTTGTTCAGGGAGGCCATGGAGACCCCACCAGATGGACTTGAACCAGTGTCCAGTCTACAAAGAGGAGGCCCAACACAGAGGAAATATTTCCTCCATGCTTCCAAGTGAAGCCAGCCATAATTTAGGAGGATCTTTGGCTTATCTTCACATAGACAGAACTGGTAGAAGAAAGGAGCCAAGGGGATCTTTCCAAGCCCACGTGACCCCTGAAGAACAGATCCCCAACTGACCTCAAAAGTAAAAATAATTTGGTTTATTTGGGCAAACTGTGTGGTCTCACACACCCAAAACAAAAGTATAACCAAAGATTAAAATGATCAGTATATTTCTTTAAGACTTCAAGGGATTACACTTCCCATATATTAGGCTTAAGTCCATATAAAATAGTATTTAGATAATTATTTCTCATTGATGATTTTGTTTCTAATGAGAATGTACTGTTCAGATGTAAGACATTAAATCTTGGTCTGCAATACTGTAGTGCCTGCCTGTAGCTAAGGGAGACAACCCACTATTGTTCTAAAATGATGGATAAATTTGTTTTCTCCCCCTATCTAGAAGCCTTTGTGAGGGAACTGACACTGATTCTAGTCACTCCAACAGCTATTAAAGTGCCTGAAAGCAAATCCTGAGTCCATCACTCTTGAGTCCAGCCTTTGCAGACAAAAGAAAACTGAGGAGGAACCCAATGGAGGGATGATTTTGGAAGCTCTCGTCAAAAAATTCCAATGGAATTTAATATCAACATTTGAAGTTTGTGCTGTTCTGACCTTTTACTGGTTCCCTGTCCACAACTTGTCATGCTAACTACCATTGACTTTACTTCTCCTTCACATCTCCCAGCCACCAGTGAAGGACTTTCTTTTCTCCTTACAGATAAGAGTTATGCAATTTCAGAATCTTTCAGCTAGACCCACTGAAGAAGTACCCCAATTGCCTCACATTGTGTCCCTATTCAGCATGGAAGAAGCCAGAGTGGTCTGCATCCAAATTCTGCATTGGCAATTTAGGTTGTCTTCAGAGGACATTGTAAGAATAGGAGGTAAAAATTGGTTAGGTAGTTAGGGTAAATGAACCCAAAGAGATGTAGCCAGTTTCTTGGCTCAAAGTCAAAATGTCCTTGGGCCTCTTAACAACATACTCTCTTCCAAAGGCCAAAAATTTCAAAAGTATTTGGGAGCTCTTACCTAATCCCTAAAAGATTTTATGGTTACTTCCTCAGAGGGGGAAATGTTAGAACAGCAAAAAGCTCCAATAAAAAAAAGAGAACCCAACGTTGTTAGGAAAAAGTGATGGGAAGATATGGGTGGAGTTGGAGGGGAGGGAGTTGGTGTGGATTTGATCAAAACACCTTATATGCATGTATGAAATTCTCAATAGGTTTTTTTAAATTAAAAAATCCTTGGAATCCAAATTATACACATAAGATAATGTAATAAACTAATATTATCTGTGTACACACTGGGGCTTTGTAGGGTGCCAGTGAACCAATAGAAAATACGATTTAGAGGGCAGTCTATCAAAACTGTGTTTTGGGATTTGAATAAGTATATTCAGTGGAGAGAGAGAGAGAAAAAAAAGAATTACCAAATGGATGTTTACAATAAATCCCATGAGGGTGACAGTGAAGGTTAGGGTAAAGGGGTGGGATGGAGAATCCACAGGCAACATAGGAGTGAAAGTGTAGAGTAAGACAGTTCCTCAGGAGACAAGAAACCTGAGAACAAACTTTCAGTGAGTGGCAGGTGGGGCTTAGGGCAGAATTTGATAGCAGGCTGATTTGTATCTGGGAGTATAAGAGTGGTACAGGGACCTTTGTGTGGAGGAAATTTATGGGCAGGAATTTCTGTTTTCGCCATTTATCCCATTGCTTTTTACTTCCATAGCAAAAAGCTAGGGAACTTCTGACTGGAAATGTTGAACAGAGGGGGGTAAGGAAAGTACCTCAGCACAGCTGAACATAGTTTCAGTTGAGCATTATGATGAAAACAAGCACGTTTGGAAAAAGATGTTCCATGGACACCATATATAAATTTTAAATAAGTCTATGTCTACATATATTTGTAATCAAGTTGACTTTCTCTATTTTTGGAAACATATAGATAGAAAAACTTTAACTTTCCTTTAGAAATTAATGTATGTCAAAACAATATAAAATCTGAAATAGTCACCTTTAGAAATAAGTAATTATCATATAAAAATGTCCAAATAGTCCTTTTTAAAAATGGGTAGATATCATGTAAAATTATCAGTTTTAGAAACCAGTAAATATACCATATAAACTCAAAACTCAAAATAACCTCCCATAGGGACAGATGAAAACAATGTAAAAATTTAAAACAGCTACTTTTAAAAACCTGCTAATAAATCATACAAAAATATCAAAATATCAAAGTCCAATTTTTTTACTATAGAAGTCTGATTGCTTTTATCACATGGGAATAGAGCTTATGTCAGAGTTTTGGGGTTTTTTAAATTTTAATAGTCCTATTACAGAAACAAGCTTTTGATCAAGAATACCAACACGCAAAATGGAGGCCAATGAAGACATGAAAGAAGAATTAAATAAAGAGAAGAAAAACCAATCTGAAATGTAAGAAATGAAACACATACTAAGTCAAATAAGGCTCTGCGGGAAGATTCATCAATGGAATGGATTGAGAAGAGGACATAACAATGATAAAAGAAGATGTGTATGCAATTTTTTGAAAGAAGTTGTGCCATTAAATTAAAGTTGATTACTGATTAGAACTTTAATGGTGTAAAAGTTTGAAATGTTGTGACTCCAGAGCCAAAATATATTGGGCCATTTTAAATCCTGTTAATAACCATTTATTACCTTCGTCTGTATTTAACCTAACAGTTTTATGACCAACATATAAATGATTTGAATGTACAAACAGAACACCAGGTTTACTTTGGGATTTAGTAATAATCAATTAGCTTCCTTCCAAGACAAAACCCAAGCAAGGTTGCCATACAGAGCCTTGTAGATCACAGAAGCAGGCCCTGGAAAGACCACTGTGGGCCACAGCCAGGGGCAGGTGGGGGAACAAAAAAATGCTGACCAGGGAAGCACTGGGACTGTGGACCGTGACTGGGGGTAGGCTCATGGACAAGAGACCCGAGACCACTGTGCTGCAGACTGCACAAAGTGAACAAAGCCATATAGCCACCATGAGGCTGCCGTGCAGCCTGGGGTGGAGTGGGAAAAACAAGAACATATACTGCATGCAGGCTGCAGCTGTGGCCAGGGGCAGAGCTGCCTACCACTTGCCAATGATCTGATGTGTGGAGGAAAGAGAGTGTGAGAGAGAGAGACAGAGACAGAGAGACAAGGGTTGGAGAAGGCTCTTGCAGGATCCTGGCCTGGCCTAAGCAGCGGAGCCAAAAACTATGTTACCAGAGGTAGAATGCTGCCCCTTTTCTGATTTGGAGGCAAGGGGACAGACTGCAGAATTGAACCCTGAGGAAATGGGGCAGGATGCCTGAGCAAAGGAGGTAGGGGAGATGTGGCACCCTAAGTATGTAAGCTGAGGCTCACAATGTCTCAGTGGGCTGATATAGAGCATCTTTGACAGGGGGAGAGAGAGAGAGGCTTTAAACCAGCAGCAGAATTTTAAAGGAGGGGAACAGAGAGTAGGGTGGGAATAAATGTGGAAAGCATCTTAAAAAGAAAACTTCACATACCATGCCATCCCAAAAAAGTTATTTAGGTCACAGAAAATGCAGGATAGAGATCACAACTCTGGCCCAATTTTAGTAAAAAATGGCAGCTTTTTAAAAGTAGCTATAACCCCATGGTGGACAGCTGAAGAAAGGAGAGAGTTTAATCCCAAGGCAACAATGTATTCTTTGATGCCAGGAAAGGAACAAAAGAATATCTGAGCTAAGAACATCTTGAAAGGTGTTCAATATCATTAGTCATTAGGAAAATGCAAATTAAAAACACTTTAAAATTTCATCTTACCTCAGTCAGAAAGGCTATGAGCAAGAGAGCAAATGATATCAAATATTGGAGAGGATGTGGAGAAAGGGGAACACTCATCCACTGCTGGTGGGACTGCAAACTGGTTCAACCCCTGTGGAAAGCAGTGTGGAGAATCGGAGCACCCTTGAAAAACTACAAATGATCCTACCATTCGACCCGGTTATACCACTCCTTGGCATATACCCGAAGAACTCACCCTATTGCAGAGACATACATCCATGTTTGTTGCTGCTTTTTTCACAATAACTAAGAGATGGAAGAAACTTAAGCGTCCCTCAGCTGATGAGTGGATAATGAACATTTGGTACATTTATACAAGAGTTTTAATCAACAGTAAAGAAAGATGAAATCATGAAATTTGCAGGTAAAAAGATGGAACTAGAAACTGTTATACTAAATGAACACAGACTCAGAAAACACACATACACACACACACATATGTTCTCCCTCATATGTGAATCCTAGCACCAAATCCTGATAAGTGAGTATGTATTCAGATATAACTACAGGAACCAGGATAATGAAAAGGAACCAGGGAGGTAAAGGAAAAGAATGAATCTGAAAGAGAAGAACAATAGGAAACAGGCCTTAATAAGGGAGATATTGATAAAAATTGGGCTAGTTTAAGGGAGGGGGGGAAGGGTATACAAGGAACCTAGGGGGTAAAGGGAAAGAAGGAGCCTAAGAGAGGTAGGACCATAGGAGAAGGGTATTAGTAAGGGAGAAAGGGGGGAAGTGGGGGGCACCTTAAGTGGGAATACCATGAAAGAGGCATAAAACAATGTGAGAGATAAATAATGCCTAGCTAGTTTTGAAAACC
>NW_008350320.1:11304-12584 GCF_000622305.1 Nannospalax galili | reverse complement strand
ACTTTGAGGCCTATAATAATTTGGTCAGAGGGACATAAAGGACACATTTTGCTCCTTGTCCTCCTAGGTCGACTAGTTCCAGGGGACTATGAACATCTCTCAAAAGGTACTCTAATGGTGGTGGGTCACCTGTCCTCTTGATCAAGGAGGCTGAGAGAACCCCAACCGATGGACCTGAACCAGTGTCCAGTCTACAAAGAGGAGGGTTAACACAGAAGAATCCTTGCCTCCATGCTGTCATCAAAGCCAACCATGGTCGAGTAGGATCTTTGACTTATCTTCACATAGCTAGAACTGGTAAAATAAAGGAGCCAGGGGCTCCTCACAAGCCCACGTGGCCCCTGAGGAACAGATCCTCAAACAACCTTAAGAGTAAAAATAAATTGACTTATCTGGACCAACTCTCTGGCCTTAAACACCCAAAAGGAAAGTATAACCAAAGATTAAAGAGGCCAATATAATTTCTTAAGAGTCCAAATGCATAGCTAAAGGCTGCATAACAAGTGACAATGCCAGAAAGGCGATGCCTTCTTTTGAGTTGTTGGGTAGGGTGGCCAAGGGGACTCCCAGATAGTAACCTAGCATAGAACTGGGAAAATGAACAGCAGACCCCAATCTTATCTAATCTAAAAGAATATTGACAACTGATTGCCAGTAGATGAGGAACAGTTGACTCTCCTAAAACAAAGACCTCTAGATAGGCTGACTAGATTCACCAGAAGGGCAAGTAGTGGGGAATTGCTGGGTGTGTCAACAACACAGCAGACAGTAGCAGGGATATCAGAGTATAAGGGCTCTAGTGGGGGGAGGGAGGCTATGGCAGTATGCTGTGTGGGAACTGGGTGTATAGTCGAATGAGATGGTTTGGGATGTTCTGTGTGATACACACACACATACACACACAAATCAACAAATTTTTAAAAAATGTATTATATTTGAGGAGGAAGCATGGAAATTTATGTCATGCTAATTAGTAGAGGTGATAAACCATACCATTGAAATCTGCCCAATGAGTTTATAGACATACACAGGCACCAAGGATCCAAGTGCAACCTAGTATAACTAGTAATATTCTGATACATACCGATTAGAGATGCAAGCACCAACATCTCAGTGTTAGTAGCAAAAACAATGAGTTTGTCTACAAGGAACAATATATTATAAAATGAAATGGAGATCTTTTTTAAAGGTTAAAAACTCATCCTATTTTATGTCTTACACGGTTTATACTGAGTTCAATAATATATAACTATATTAATTCAACTGTGAACCTAGAAATT
>NW_008350320.1:0-11126 GCF_000622305.1 Nannospalax galili | reverse complement strand
GTGAAAAACATTACCATTGAAATCTACCTGATGACTTTATATCCATGCTCAGATGCCAAGGAGCTCAGAAAGTAACTGACTGTGGCTAGTAATCTGATATATAGAGATTAGAAAAGCACATGCAAACATCTTAATGTAAATTGCATTACAAATGAATTTTTCTGTATGAAACTATGTATTTTAATAATGAAATGATCTTTTTTTTAAGGTTAAAACCTCAATTAGTTTTATATCTTATAGATTCTTATAGGGTTTTACTGAGTAAAATATTGTATAACTGTAATAATTCAACCGTAAACCTTAAAATTTACAGCCAATTTTGATCTGATGTAAAGAAATGCTTCTTCTAAGTATGTGATTATTAAATAAATAATTAAAAAATATTTTATTGTATGGTGTAGTGGCACACGCCTTTAATCCCAGCACTTGGGAGGCAGAGGCAGGCAGATCTCTGTGAGTTCAAGGCCAGCTTGGTCTACATAGTGAGTTCCAGGCCAGCTGGGGCTACAGGGAGACCCTGTCTCAAAAAGACCAAAAAATGTATTTATTTATTATTGTTTTAGATGTATGAATGTTATGCCCGGATGTAGATAAGTGCACCCGTGTTGTGCAATGCCTGTGGAAGTCAGAAGAGGCTGTCGGATCCCCTGGAATTGGAGTTACAGACAGTTGTTAGCTGCTATGTGGGTGCTGGGATTTGAACCTGGGTTTTCTTCAAGAACATCCAGTGTTCTTAACTGCTGAGCCATTTCTCCAGCCCCTCTCTTGAATGTCTTTTTAAAAAAATGCTCATTTCTAGCTGGGCGTGGTGGTGCAGGCCTTTAGACCCAGGACTCAGGAGGCAGAGGCAGGCGGTCTCTGGGAGTTCAAAGCCAGTCTGGTCTACCTAGCAAGTTCCAGGCCAGCTGGGGCTACAGGGAGACCCTGTCTCAAAAAGACCAAAAATGTATTTATTTATTATTGTTTTAGATGTATGAATGTTATGCCCGCATGTAGATAAGTGCACCCGTGTTGTGCAATGCCTGTGGAAGTCAGAAGAGGCTGTCGGATCCCCTGGAATTGGAGTTACAGACAGTTGTTAGCTGCTATGTGGGTGCTGGGATTTGAACCTGGGTTTTCTTCAAGAACAGTCAGTGTTATTAACCACTGAGCCATCTCTCTAGCCCAAGAAAAAAGTTTTTTTTTTTTGTAAAGAACAGGAGTCCCCAGATCTGATCATCAAAATGGGAAAACCTGAGGACTCCCTGAGTCTGAGAAGGAGACCTTCTAAACCTATGTGATTTCCTAACCTTTTCTGCTGCCTGGATTGGAAATGGTGTTGGGTGTGGCTTACATGAAAGACAGGAAGACTTCTGGATTGGAAGCTTGTGGTAAAGAGAGAGAAATAAAATACAAGAACTTTTCCCTTATGGGTTCCTCCAAAGCATCCCACGTGACCTTCAGTACAAAGGCATTCTTTGTCAATGTATCAGGAAGCCACAAGAAATCATAACCCAGAGGATTATGGAGATCTCCAGGTTGCTTTCTGACAAGTTGGAAGCCAAAACAGGCTCTGGAGGAGCTCAGAGTCTGATTGGAGAGGTAAAAAAGAAGAAATGCAGGGGTCAAATAGAGAGACAGAGAAAGTAAGAGTCAGAGAGAGAAAGACAGAGAAAGACCAACTAATCAGGAACTACTGAACGTTACTCAGTACTCTCTTGAGTTTCAGCAGCAAAATATTAGGAAGTAGTTGTTTAAAGAGTCACAGGAAAGAAAAGGAACCAGCCTCAGATAATCCATACTGATGTTTATTAGTCAAGGAGGGATGGTTAATGACCAGAGGGAGTCTGCAGGAGACACAGGGGTCAAACATCAGGGGAACTTAAGTACTTTTTTGTAGGTAAACAGAGTCGTGGGGTTTAGGTTAGGATGGAGGGCTTTCATTCCTCCAGAATAAGGCCTTTGTCAATGAAGGGCTTCTGGGAGACTTATGGTTGTGTTTTATGTGGTTTCCAGATGGGCTTGTTTGCAAAGCCAGGATTTTTCTATGGTTTGGTCGTTAATGGAGGTTGCCATTCACTTACAACTACTTGTCTACCTTGCAATGCTCAGGTTTCAAGCATGCATACAGTTATGCCAAATATTTTAAATATATTTTTGAGAATTTCATATATGAGTATTATATTTGCGTTATTTTCATCACTCCTAGGCCCCCACCATATTCTCCTATGCCCCCCTCCACTCTGTCTCAATGTTTTTCTTCCTCAGTTATTATTTTACATAATAATATAATATAATCATAATTATATGATTCATTAAGTCCATTTAGTGGTAGTGGTGCTTGTGTGTTCAGGTGTTTAAAGCTGCCTACTTGTGATTAGCTATATTCTCAGAGAGCTAGACCATGGAGAAAACTGATTTACTCTCTCTGTAAGCATCCACTGACTACCAATATTGCTCTTCATCTTGAGGTGGGTTCTGGTGAAATTTCCCCCATCTACCTTGGCATATAAACTGGTTTTGTCATTATGCAAGCCTTGTTAGACTACTGTCCTATCTAGATTTCAATAGTATAGCTCCCTGTCATGTTTAGAAGGAGTTACCTAGAAGTGGGTATCTTCCACTTCTGGCCCTTACATTATTTGTAAACAGTTATTATATTCATTCCTCCCCCTTGTCTAGAGTGTTCCATGAGCTTTAGGTGTAGAAGATGTATCATTTAGGCATTCTAGACTTTTTAAAATACAGATGTTACTGCAAACCCAGACAAATGTAATTTCTTATTGTATGAAAAATATGGATATTCTAATTTACAGACAAGTACACCTCTCACTATTCAGCAAATCAGCTTCTTTTTGCCAGAGATGGAGACTATCGCAGAGTTCCACAACTGTTCAAACACAGAAAATAAGTGTCTGTGAGATGCCCAGGACTAAGTGACACATATACAATGAAATCTCTACACCTAAGGTTCATATAGCATAATAGAGCAGAGGGAAGACAGAATATTAATGCATCAATTAACACTCAGCAGCTCAGGAAGAAGATGGTGATTAACACAGAAAGCCACAACTGGCCAAAATGCAGAGAATGAGACTACAGACTGCATGTCCTGGGATAGGACTTCTCAGTCACCCAGGGCTCAGGAGAAAGAAGAGGAGGAAAGCCTGTAAGAGCCAGGCATGGTGGATGACCACAAAGAGACAGAGATTTCCTGGTGGCTGGGAACATGCTCATGTGAACTTACAGCAATAGTCACAAGTGTACACAAGACCTGTACAAACTCATACGAGACAAAAACACAACATAGAACTGGAGAAATGGGTAAAATGTCCCAACCTTAGCTGAAGGTTAGTTATTAGTAACTGGTGATTAATGGGTGAGGAATAGTTGGTCTTCTTTAAGGGAATGATGCTAGATAGGCTGACTACGCTGAGTGGATGAACTCATACTGGGGGGCATCTAGGACACAAGCATGACTCAATGAGCATTAACATATATGACAGTGTTGTGCCCAGTGAAGGATCCCCAAGAATTACCCCGAAGTCCAGAGAGCATGCAAGAACAAAGAGTCTTTATTCGGGCTTAAGCTCAGGCTCCCAGAAAAATCAGCAAAGAAGAATTACAGCATTCGCCCACCAAGCTGAACTGAGAGCCTCGCTTGCAGGGGGAAGAAGCTTTTTATAGGTTTTAGACAAAGGGAGGAGGGGAATAACAGAGTCACATCTTGATTGGTCCAAGGAGCCCGCACATGCCAAGACACTTTTGAATTGATGGGTTACAAGGGATGTAGTCCTGAAGGTTTCTCATTGGTGGGTGCTACCCTCAGGGCTGTGGAATGTGCTGACTGTTATCTGTGGGGCCAGAAGTCTCTGTTCCTACCTTAAAAGGCTGCTATATGCCTGGGCTTGCTTGATCTATAGCCTCCTGGGGTGGGGGGTGGTAGGTGGAGATTACAACATGCCTGGGCATGTTCAGGCTTGCCTGAAACAGATAGTCAGAATGGGGTCAATACAGTTTTTCCTCTCAGCCAAGCAATCAAGAAATTTACAGAAGTGAAAAAGAGCAGTTAGTCTTAAAGAGGGGCAGGGGTCTCAGGAGTCCTGGGCAGGGGGCCAAGGAGGAGGGTTTTACATTTCCCCCTATCCTTGTCACTTAGAGAAGACCCAATCATGGGTCTGGGTTGGGGTCCCTAATAAGGGGTTCTAAAGGCTGATACTGGGACCTCAGGACCATGAGTTGTACTGTATTTACCTGTTCTCTAATAAAGGTAATCAGCCGATCGATGATACATGGCCCAATAGTTAACATTAATAGGAGGAGGATTATGGGTCTGGCTAAGGCTGAGAGCAAGGTGGTGAGGCAGGGAGACCAATTAAACAGTTGCTCGTACCACCCAGCATCCTTTTGTTCTCTGTCCTTGATATGTTTCCTGAGCAGAGCCATAGAATCTCTAATCACCCCAGAGTGGTTAGCATAAAAGCATCATTCTTCTTTTAAGGCCACACACAAGCCCCCTTGTTGCATAAGAAGGAGGTCAAGACCTCTTTTCTTCTGTAAGGCGATCTCAGCTAATGAGTTTAGGGTTTGTTCTAATTTAGTTACAGACTGTTCCAGACTCCTGAGATCTGCATCAATCACTACCTGGAGGGCTCTGTAGTTTTGGTCCTGTAAAATTAAGGCTGAGGTGCCCACTCCGGTTGCTCCAGCTATACCTAGACCGATTAAGGAGGATAACAAAATGGCTGCAGTCCCTATGGCTCTCTTAGTTCTGAGGGCAGAAAGGGGTGCATAGGCTAGCTCCATCTGAGTCTCCTCATAGTAAGTCATCTTGGGGAATAATTGTACCATGACACAGTAACCTTTTATGTTATTCAGGACGGTCCCGTGAATGCAGGGGGTCAAACCAGTAGAGCAAGCCCACCATCCAGAAGTGGCAGAGTAATAAGTACCATTTGAAACAGAGACTACATGGTTACATAGCCCTGAGGGTACCTGGGCACCAGGGGGTAGGGCACAGGTCCCTGCCCCAGTTACTTGCTGGAGAGAAAGTTTTCCCTGCTGTCCCCAGGTGCATTGGTTACTACTAACTCAGGAGTAATTACCTACTACAGCTATGCCCACATAGAAGGGCAGCTGAGCACTCAGACAAAGCCAGCACTCTACAGTTAGGTCCGACTTGGAGGCATTGAGCACCTCGAAAGTGGAGGTGATCAGCGGCCAAATAGGGTGGTCTGAGGGTGAAGCTGTAGGTGTCCCCGCAACTACTGCTGCTCTCTGAAAGACTGTTGTACTTTCCCTCAGAGGTGGGGGCTTAGGGCTGGGGTTGGATTCTAGGGGTACTAAAACCGGGTGGGGGGTCAACACCTTGGGGTACCAGTGAGGTGGGGGTTTCCTTTCTGAGGATATAGTGAAGAACGCCCCCGGGCTTGGGTTGAGAGTTCTCAATCCCCAGGTTTTTTCTATCTCCCAGGCAGTCTCTCTTTTTCCTGCATCAGTAAACACCACCTTAACAGGGTTGTAGCCTGTTTTCGTAGGAGATGTTCTAACTTTCTGACCGCGATAAATGGCATCAGGGGTGTTGTTACAGACAACCTTGATAAGATCATCTTTAATGGGGGCTGTCCAGTAGATGTCCCCTGTACTCACACAGTCCCAGGATTTACAAAAATAATCACTGGCTCCCCCACATCGTTTCCCCCAGTCTCTTCCTCTGCTCCCAGGACAGACATAGTAATAAGCATGGCATAGCCCCCCATGGACGACTTTGATAAGGTCATCTTTAACAGGGGCTGTTCAATAGATGTCTCCCATGCTCACACAGTACCAGGATTTACAAAAATAATCACTGGCTTCCCCCAGTTTCTTCCTCTGCTCCCAGGACAGACGTAGTAATAAGCATGATGAAGCCCCCAATGGCTCTGTCTACTGGCTACCCCACATAGTTTTCTCCAGTTTCTGCCCCTGCTCCCAGGAAAGACATAAAAATAAGCATGACGTAGCCCCCAATGGTCCTGTTCAGGGAGTAAGCGGTGGAGGTCGAAGCCTAGCTCTGGGTACCAGGTGTTTAGTGGGGCAATACTGGATGTCTGGACCAGGATGTCTTCAGTAGAAGTGTCCAGGAGCTGCCAGGTCAGATTGTAAGTTTGATGAGGGTTAGCAGTTATACATACGTTAATCCAAACAGCAGGGTAAACATCAAGAGCGGCACAGCCTTAGTTTGAGGGGATTGTCCGTGTCCTTGTGGACTTTCCATGTTGTAGGATCCTGTGTAGAGGTTGGCGAAGGGCAATGATTATATGGGTCTGGGTAGGGACTTGCTGGTCGGACGTGGGTGTGATGAACCCAGGTGGCAACTCCGTCTACCTTTACTTCAGTTGGGGTTGTCAGGAGCACTATGTATGGTCCTTTCCAGAGAGGTTCCAAGGTCTCTTGGCAGTGTCTGCAGACGTAGACCCGATCACCAGGTTGGTAGTTGTGTGGGGTAAGAGGGGGAGCAGTCTCATAGACAGCTTTCAGCTGGGGCCATACGTTCCTACGTGCCTGAGCCACTGCTTCTAGAGAATCAAGCAACTGTCAGTTATCAAATTCAGCAATTAGTTCAGTTCTCAGACTGGGGAGGATAGAAGGGGGTCTTCCAAACATGATTTCATAGGGGGCTAATCCTAAAGAGTAGGGTGAGTTTCACACCCTATACAGGGTAAAGGGAAGGAGAGCCACCCAGTCCCCACCAGTCTCCATGGTTAATTTGGTAAGGGTCTCTTTTAGAGTTCTATTCATGCTCTCCACCTGTCCTGAGCTCTGGGGCCTGTATGCACAATGTAATTTCCATTTTGCCCCCAATATCCTGGCCAATTCCTGGGTTACCTGTGAAGCAAAGGGCAGCCCGTTGTCGGAGCTCAGAAGGGCTGGGATGCCATACCTGGGTAAAATGTCCTCCAGCAATTTCTTGGCCACCACCTGAGTGGTCTCATGCTTGGTGGGGAAGGCTTCAGTCCATCTTGAAAAAGCGTCTACCAGAACTAGTAGATATTTGTAACCATACTTGCCTGGCTTAATTTCTGTAAAGTCCATCTCCCAGTGGGCCCCTGGTCTAGAGCCCCTCATTTGAGCCCCTTCTTCCTTAGAATGGCTCTCAGCGTTGGTGAGCTTGCAACTCAGATATGCAGAGGCAACTGCATCAACAAGTGGGTGGAGATTCAGGACTTTTAAAAGAGCATTTCTTAAAAGATCAACCGTTTTCCTGGTGCCTAAATGAGTGGTTCCATGGATATATGTGAGGAGGTCTTTGGCTAAGTCGTTTGGCAGAATAATTTTACAGTCTCCTATATGTCACCAAGCATCGATATTTTGGGTCATGGGGAGTCTGTATATCAGCCTCATATCCTCTTGGGAGTAATGAGGCTGATCAGGTCGGATGGGGGGGCAGGGTCTGGCAGTTGGATTGGCAAAATCTGGAAAGCCTCCAAAGCTACTTCTTTGGCAACCCGGTCTGCCCTCTGATTTCCTTGAGTTATGGGCGTGTTGGCTTTCTGGTGCCTGGGGCAGTGGATAATAGCGTTTCTTAGGTAGCCATAGAGCCACCAACAGGTCCAGAATTTCTTGTTTATTTTTAATGTTTTTTCCTTCCACTGTGACCACAGCCCTCTTTCCTGGTAGATGGCTCTATGCACATGTGCCATAGCAAAGGCATATCGGCTGTCCGTGTACATGTTCAGCTGCCTGTCCTTTCCAAGCCTAAGAGCCTCAATCAGAGCTATCAGCTCAGCCCTCTGAGTCTAGGCCCCCGCAGGCAAAGCCACTGCCCAACAGTGTCAGTCTCTGTTACCACCACCGCCCCTGCATACCTCTGCCCATCCTTCATGAAACTGCTACCATCGGTGAACCAAGTAGCTTCTGTATTGGAGAGTGTCCGATCGGTCAGGTCATTTCTGAGCCCATGTACCTGGCTCAGGATCCCTGCACAATCATACAGGGACATGTCCAAGTCAGGGTTGGGCAGCAGGGTGGCTGGGTTAAGGGCGGTGCTTGGGAGGAACTGAATTCTTGGGGGGTTAAGAAGTAGGCTATGATAATGGGTTATTAGGGTGTTGCTCAACCAGTGGTCTGGTGGCTGCTTAAGAACTCCTTCAATAGCATGAGGAGTGGTGATGTGCAGTTCTTGCCCTAATGTCAATTTATCTGCACCATTGAGTAGAAGGGCAGTAGCAGCTATAATCTGCAGACACGGTGGCCATCCTGCGACTACTGGATCAAGTTTCTTAGACAAGTATGCCACTGGTCTATTCCAGGGTCCTAACATTTGAGTCAGGACTCCTTTGGGTATTCCTTTCTTTTCATCTATGTAGAGGTGGAAAGGCTTGGTGACATCAGGAAGCCCCAAAGCTGGGGCCATTAGGAGGGATTGCTTAATTTCATTAAAGGCCCTTTCTCTTTCCTCTGTCCAAATGAAAGTCTCATTCTCTTTTGTAGCCTCATAGAGAGGCTTAGCCAATTCAGCAAACCCCAGGATCCAGAGGCAGCAAAACCCTGCTGATCCCAGAAACTCCCTCACTGCTCTCTGGGAGTTGGGGACTGGAATTTTCAGCACCGTTTCTTTCCTGGCATCTGTGAGCCATCTTTGTCCTTCTTTTAGAATGTACCCTAGATAAATCACTTCTTGAAGACATATCTGTGCCTTCTTAGCAGATGCCCGATATCCTAGCCTGCCTAGAGTCACCAACAAATCCTTAGTCCCTTGCTGACATAGTAGAGCATCATTAGCAGCTATCAGGATGTCACTGCAATAGGGTGAGCTGGGGGTGTTCCAGCCTGTACTCACCCAAATCTTCATGAAGTGCCTCATCAAAGAGAGTGGGTGTGTTCTTGAATCCCTGAGGCAGGCGAGTCCAGGTCAGCTGTCTGTTGAAACCGACCTCCAGATCTTGCCATTCAAAGGCAAAGAATGGCTGACTGTCCTTGGCTAAGGGCAGGCTAAAGAAGGCTTCTTTTAAATCTAATACAGTATACCAGCTCCTGGAGGGTGGCAGAGAGCTCAGGAGGGTATAGGGATTGGGCACTGTGGGGTGAATATCCATGACCCATTTATTTACTTCTCTCAGGTCCTGTATGGCTGGTAATCATTTGAGTTTGGCTTTTTTACCAGGAGGAGAGGTGTATTCCAGGTGGACCGACAGGGCACTAGGATGCCCTGGTCACTTAACCTCCAGATGTGTGGGGTAATCCCTGCTCTGGCCTCATGTGACATGGGGTACTGCTTCACCCAAGCGGGAAGTGCTCCCGGTTTCAGCTCTACCCAGATGGGTGGCCGGTGGACTGCCAGCCACCCCCCCCAGTCTCGGCCCAGGTCAAGGGAAATTCCTGCAGCCAAACAGAAATTTCCTCCATTGGCTGTGGGCCAGGCCTTTGGTGCAGTCAATATTCATCTTCCAGTTGCAATGTCAGTACCTGAATGGAGTGCCCCCCTTTATCTGTTAAATGAGCCCCATTAGGTAAAAAATGGATGTGGGCTCCAATTTCAGTAAGCAAGTCTCTACCTAAGAGTGGGTAGGGGCAATCTGACATGACTAGGAAGGAGTGGGACACCCGGCCCGTGCCTAGGTCCACTTTTCTTCGGGTGGTCCATAAATATTGGTTTATGCCAGTCGCTCCCTGTACCCAGGACTTTTCGTTTGACAATTTCCCTTGGGTCTCTGTTAACACTGAATGTTGAGCACCTGTGTCTACATGGAAACTCACTGATGTCCCCTCCACTCTGAGAGTTACCCTGGGCTCAGTGTCCTCCCCTCGAATAGGGGTCCTCCCTATTCGATTCTTTCCCCAAGCTCTAGGACTTGTATTCCTTCACGGACCTGCTCCCATCCAGCCAGTCTTTCTGGACATTCCTTTCTCCAATGGCCTATTTTCTTACATTAGGCACATTGGTTTCTCAGCAATTTTGGTCACCCTTCTGGGCATTTTCTACCTTGTTCATCAGATAGGTGTCTCAGGTGGAGTTCTCTTTCACCCAGGGACCTGGTCAATGTGGCTAAGAGAATCTTGGCAAAATCGTGGGTCTGCTTAGCACTGGCAGCTGCTATGATCTGGGCCTGTTTGTCCTCAGGACTTTCTCGGTAATTGTAAACTCTCTCAGCCACTGTCAGAAGTTCTGGCAAGGTTTTATCGGCCAGCCTATCTAACTTCTGCAATTTACACCTGATGTTGGGTGCTGACTGGTTCATGAACACCAGGATCACTGCATTTTTATTTTCAGGCACTTCTGGGTTCATGGGAGTATAGGTACAGAACGCCTCTAGAATCCTTTCTAGAAATACTGCTGGCATTTCTACCTTCCCCTGCTGCACATCACTAATCTTGGCCAAATTGGTCAGGTGCCTTGTGGCCACCCAAAGACCCCCCCACCCCATTAGAGTCTGGTGGTAGACCTGGAGCCTCTCCTTACTTTCAGCCACATTGAAGTCCCAATTCAGCCTAACCGGGGGAAGGCTTCATCAATCAGGGCCTGATTGGTGGTAGGATTCCCTTCCACCCCAGGGACCAGCTTGTGGGCTTTAACCTGGATCCAGTCTCTTTCTTCAGTGGTGAACAGGACCTGCAAAAGCTGCTGAATATCATCCCAAGTGGGCTGGTGGGTGAACAAAACAGATTCTAGCAAATCAATTAGACCTTGAGGCTTTTCAGAAAATTTGGCTGTCTGTAACTTCCAATTGTAAAGGCCGTTAGTTGCAAATGGCCAATACTGTATCTGCTGGTCCCCTGCTTCAGTAAGCGGCCCCACAGCACGGAGGGGGAGGACAGTAGAGTCTGCCACCAGCTGTGGCTGCCCCCTTTGGACTCTCCTCCGTGTCTGGGGAGGGTGTTCTTCTGCTGCCCAGGGTGGGGCTGCCTCCACCTCCCCCGGAATGTCCTGAGGTTCTGCTTGTGGAACAGGCTAATAGTGGGGTGGCTCAAGCAGGAGTTCTTCCCCTATGCCTCCTTGCAAGGCAGGGTAGAGGGGGGCGGAGGGTTTAGTTTCATTTCTCTGCCACTCATCCTCGTGTAAGGTGAGGACAGTCAGCTTTGAGCCAGTGAGGGGAGGAGGAGGGAACAGCTTTAAACATTTTGGAGGCTCCTCCACCATAACCTGCCAAGTAGTGATGTAAGGGACC
>NW_008350319.1:0-503 GCF_000622305.1 Nannospalax galili | reverse complement strand
GTAAGTTTGCAGAATTCTGGAAGACAGTTTCCTTGTGGTCATGCACCACCCCTGAGGCTTACAATCTTTCTGGCATCCCTTCCTGAGCCCTGGGAAGGTGATGTCTAATGTAGGAGTCCTTTTCAGGGACCTTCAGTCTGCAGTCTCTTAGTTTTAACATTTTGACCAGTTGTGGACTTCTATGTTAATCGCTCTCTGTTGCATGAGGGGCTTTGCTGATGAGAATTGAGAGATACCTTAGTATTCTCTCTGTCCGTGTTCCACTAGGTTGAGACTTAGGTGTAGAGGTTCCGTTGTAGATGTGTCACTTAATGCATGGCATCTCACAGATGCTTATTCTCTGCGTGTGACAAGTTGTGGATGGTTTTGGTCAGACTCTTTTAACAGTCAACAGAAAAGCAAGTATATATCCTACAGAATTTGACTTGAATCACAGTCTGTGTCTGAGAATACATTTGGTGTGGTATTACGTATAGTAATATATTCCTTTTATAATCGTGATC
>NW_008350318.1:539076-542803 GCF_000622305.1 Nannospalax galili | reverse complement strand
TTTCTACCCCTTTCTTTGTAGTCTCTTCTTGGTTTTAAAATGGGCTGGTGCCGCAGCTCTTCAGCTAGTCTCTAGACATCCGGTGGAGGTGTTCTGGCCCGTGTACTGGTAACGAGGTGCTTTTGTGGAGAAAGGAGGTCCCTAGCTTTCTGGTGAGACATCTTGCAGATGTCATCCATGTCTTGTATTTTGAAGCCTGAGTGTTTGCTCTTACCTCATAATTACTACCTTCTGCTTCGTGGTGGCGCACACCTTTAATCCCAGCACTCAGGAGGCAGAGGCAGGTGGATCTCTGAGTTCAAGGCCAGCCTGGTCTACATAGTGAGTTCCAGGACAGCTGGGGCTATAGGGAGACCCTGTCTCAAAAAGACCGAAAAAACAAAAACAAAACAAAACAAAAAAAACAAACAAAAGATTATTCCTTTTGAATGTTTGCTTTGTGTTTTACTTCACATTTGAGAGTAATAATGCTTATATTTTACTCTACTTTTCTACACAGCTGAACACTATTAACCTAGAAGAGTTCAGTATCATCAAAGGATAATCATCCATATGTGTCCTTCTTCATGCCTTGGCGTACTCAATATTGCTTTACTGTTGCCAAATTGTAAAACCAGGATTACTTACAGTCTTTCACCATTTAAATTATTTAGATTTAATATCACATTGGAGTCATTCACAAATACACACTCTGATTCCTTATATTTTATTATGACAAGATCAAGATAATTCTGAATTCTACATTTTTTAGTAAAATTTCATTTAAGTAGGTAAATGATCAAATGTGGTCATTAGCATAGCTAAATTCTCCAGGTGTGAATTCTAAGGAGGCTTGAATTTTATATGTACAAAAATTATTGCATAACAAAAGTTCTTTCCTGATAGAAAATAATTTGTGCAGGTCTTTAAAAAATGTTTTATTTATTATGTGTATGTGTGTATTACCTGCATATACATTGAGTGCACCTGTGTCCTGCAATACCCAGGGAGGTCAGAAGAGGGAATTAGACTCCCTGGAACTGGAGTTACAGATGGTTGTTAGCTGCATTGTAAGTGCCGGGAATTGAATCTGGGTCTTCTGCAAGAACAGCCAGCATTCTTAACTGCTGAGCCATCTCTCCGGCCCCAAGCTCTGCAGGTCATTGGTGTTGCTCCTGATACTCTGTACCAGGCAAAATGATCTGTCAGTTGCTTCATGCTGAGTATGGACAAATGGAGGTCTTCTTGTTTTCTTTTTTTTGTTTGTTTGTTTTGTTTTGTTTTGTTTTTTGAGTTAGTTACACTTTTATAGCTTAGAGGCTTTTCAAGCATCTTTTCCAGAGAACACCGCACCTCAAATCTGCCACTTTTAGCCCAGAGCTGTTGTGGATTCCTAGTAGCTGGAGTCGGACTTCTGAATTTGCAGTTAAACTTGAGCATCCTCACAACATTATTTTCATCTTCTGATTAAAGCACCAGGCTCCTCTTCACTCCATCGACTTTTCTAAGGCTGTCCCACATTTTTCTTTGACTACAGGATTGCTTATTCAAGTGTGCTCCATGAACAAACTTAAATACTTGGAATGTGTTTAACGTAAGGCTAACAATATCTTGATGAAGGAAGGATTTCATGTGGCAGGACTGTGCATTGCTAACAAGTTCTCAGGTGATTCTTACATATGATAAAGCTTGAGGTCCTCATATAATATATCCTGAAATTTCTATAAACCAAAAGTTGAGAACATTTCTATAAATATATAGAATGATGGACAACTCTGGTAAATTGTGCTGAATTGTTAAGAAACCTCAAGTTTAGATGAAGCTCGTGGCAGAATCATGTGGCCAGCACTGAGTGAAGTGACATCATCACACAGGTGACTGAGGAAGTCTTTATTGGCTCTCTAAGAAGTGTGTTGTGAAGACAGGTTTCTACCTCACTTCATAGATATCAGTGATCTTGGGGAACGACTATGCACCCCATGGCTAAGTCGAGAGAAATGTCTGCTGTTGTAGACACCTCCTGTCTCTGGAACTCAAAGCTTGACTGCTTCTCCTGGTGAGTAATTATGAGACATGGTACAGTTCTGCTCTGACCACAGAAATTGACTTCAAGGAAATCCTTGCTTTTCTTCTTTCTCACTTGGAATGTCAGAATGTCTGACGTGGTTGTATTTATGGTCCTTGTTCTAAGACTCTAGGCCTGAAAATCCTTGGTGGAGTTAGAAAATCCCATAAGGTTGCTTTACTTTCTGTAATTCTGACTTACTTGAAGTCCTTTCATTTATGTGAATGTTCTAACACATCCACAAGGACCTTAAGACGAAGCTGAGAGTCACGTGCTGATCCTCTGTTGCTTTTCCTGTTGTGTCAGTCATAGGATTTTTTCCCCACTCTTTTTATTTGAGGATTTCATACATGAGTACACTATATTTGCTTCATTTCTCCCATTCCTCTTTCAACTTCTCCCTTGTCCCCCCAAATACTCCCTCTTGAATCATATCTTCTATATTTTTGTTTAGACATATATATGTATCTATATGTATGTATACACAACCTATTCAGTCAAATTACTTTTTCCCTTATTTGCATGTGTTTAGGGATGCCCACTTAGGATTGGAGTCTTGTTCTGAATCAAAACAAGCTACTGGTTCTCCACCCTCAGCAGCCATTGACTGCCTGTAGCTATTCCTTTAGGGGTGGAGAAAATTTTCTCTATCCATGATCCTCATGTTGAGTGTGTCATTGAATCTAAAGCTTTCTCAGTTGGAAGACGCTCATGTCTGGTTCTGTAAAACTAGACCAAAATCCCTGGCTTAGAGAGATCATAGGCCCAAGAGAAGAACCTATTACCAAATAATGTAGTTTCCAACTGTTTTTTAAATACTGATCCTTATACCCAGAGATAAGTGAAACTCTCACATCTCATCAAGGAAGTTTCTTTTTATTTATTTTTATGTTTATGTGTATTTTGCCTGCATGTATCTAAATGCACCACATTCATGCAGTATCTATAGAGGCCAGAAGAGGGCATTGTATCCCCCTAGAACTGAAGTAGCAGATGGTTGTTAGCCACTCTGTGGGTGCTGGGAACTGTAGGAGGAAGTGCTGACAGGCCTGGTAAACATGCTATGGCGCATGCGCAACAGTTACTTCCCCTTAAGCCCACCTGAAATCTGCCTGACTAGGGAGAAACAGCTGACGCAAGAGCACGTGATGAGAGAGAGGCAGGGCAGCATGGAGCAGTCGAGGGATCAATCGGATGCCGGGAGGGGGTATAGGCATGTCCAATATCCACAATAAACGAGTCTGCTTTGCCACTTGCCTGACTCCCGGAGTCTGTGTTGTTGACTCTGCACCTTCTTTCCCCACCCCCAAGGGGCTCGGGAGCAGGTGGTGGCAACGTCTGGTGCCCAATGGGGGCTTTCTCATGCTGGACAAGTCACACTGAGTCACCTTTTTCTTCACGGCATGGTTTGGTGCTCCCAGTCAGTGTACTTTCAGTAAGTTGGCCCCTTTGTGTTTTGTGTTATTTGCCCTCTTGAGAGGTAAGCGCGAGGGTCTCTCTCTCTCTTTCTTTATGTTTGTTTGCCTTAGTGTTAGGAAGGTACATTCTTTTGGTTTTGGTTCACCCTGCATCTCCACATAAGGGCTGACCCCCCAGGAGATGGAACCCAGAACGTTCTCCTGAAAGACGCTCGCAGACTGGAGACACTGTGTTGGCATACGGCTGTGGCCTAACAAACCACAG
>NW_008350318.1:526475-537579 GCF_000622305.1 Nannospalax galili | reverse complement strand
GGTGGGAGGCCAACAGGCTCCGAGGGCTACAGCCCAGCCTGTACATTGGAAGCATCTTGAAGGGAAACAGGGAGCTGCTAATCTATTATGTGCATTGAGCTGTGGCAGCCTTGTTTACTGAGTTTTTGTTATGCATACCAGTACTTAACCTAACCATTCAGGAGGGATGTGTTTATGTGGAGAGCCTCACAATATCTGACTTGGAGGCAATAGTGGTAAACAAAAGGATCAAAGAAGCCTTTGATCTGACCGCTCCTTGACCCTCAGATAAAAACAGCTGTTGTAACTAATTGAGTTCTTCTGTATAAAAAGGTGGAGCTGAAATAAACTGGGCCTGCAGTATTCACTGTCAGTCCTCCCAAGCATATTTCCTGTCTTCTTTTCTTTCTTTCAATCCTCACTCCCCCTTTCAGGTACTGTCCGTTTTGGCCAGCTGGCACTGGCAGGCTCGTTTTCCCCAATAGTGGCCAATGTCCCTAGCAATCTTTGGCTAAGGGACATTTTGGAGGACCTAACCATGAGACTGTGCCTTCTTTGATGATATCATTACCCATGATAAGATAGGTTTCTTGGGACATCTGGACCATTCCCAGAAACACCCCCAATTCTAGAGGCCACTGCCCACCATGAGCCATTGCCAAAGATGGTGCCAGATCCCATTCCCTTGACTTGGCTTTCAGATACAGACATCTGGGTGGAGCAGTGGCCAATCATTGACCCAAAGTTGCCTGCCCATAAGGAACTGGTAGAGGAGCAACTCTGGTTGGGACATTTAGAGCCCTCGACAAGCAGACATAATACCCCTATATTTGTTATAAAGAAATGGTCAGGTAAATATAGATGCCTACAGGATTTAAGAGCAATCAATGAACAAATGGAAAAAATGGGAACCACCCAAGCAGGCTTGCCACACCCTAGTGCTATACCCCCTCTTACCATGTTATGGTTTTAGATATTAAGGACTGCTTCTTCCAAATTCCCCTCACGCCCAAGGATAAACGTCACTTTGCATTTACTGTCTGGGAAACCCAATATGCAGAGGCCTGCCAAGAGATATCAGTGGACTGTCCTCCCCCAGGGAATGAAGAATAGACCCACCACCTGCCAGCTCTATATGAATGAGGCTCTCCGCAATGCCCCTGGGGATGTCTTGCTTGTCCACTACATGGATGACATACTATTGGCCCACCCCATGTTGTCCTGACTCAAGGAAGTGTCATCTATACTCTTAAAAGACCTAATGGACCTCAACCTGAAGGTGGCCCCTGAAAAGATCCTCCCATATGCCTTTTTAGGATTCTCTATTTCTAAGCAGATTCAACTGCTGGCTTATGCACTGTCCCTTAAGGATGCTTACTCCCTCACGGAGTTACAACAGGTATGAGGTACAGTTAACTGGCTTAAACCATTCCTGACAATCCCAGATCAAGAAATGCATGCCCTGTTCTCCCTCCTGGAGGGAACTTCATGCCCCACCTCAAAAATTAGACTTACATTAGAGGCAAAGGCTCTTTTACAAAGAATTGCTTCCCTCCTTACCTCAGTCTCTCTGGACAGACATTGTCCAGATGAATCCCTCTTAGTGATAATACTCTAGACCCCCAAAGGGGTCCTAGGTGTGATTTGACAGACTGTTCCACTTATGTGGCTGCATCAAGCCCATTCTGACTTACATAAGATCACCTTGAAGTTCGAACTTGCCTTCCATTTAGCCTTCAAATCTAGAAACCTAACAAGAAGAACATACAATAGAGAGCCTGACAAAATCATTCTTCCCTTTTCACTCCTCTGCTCACAGTCATTATGGGTGGATGCCATCAACTTCCAGAAGAAGGTCTCTGGGTATACTGGAACTCTTGATAATCACCCCCCTCAGGATAAGAGATTGACAGATTTTCACTATTTCCCCATTGAGATTAAACCTAGCTCATCCCCAATTCCAAATGCAACAATGGCAATCTCGGACTCCAACAAACTTAGGTTTGGTGTCCTCCAGCACCCAGGCAAAGAAGACTTCACTTATATAATCCCTAACCCTGGCTCAGTACAGGTGGGGGAGCTCCTAGGACTTCTAAAAATCTTTATGGAATGCCAGTTAGAGCCTGTCAACATCTTCTCAGATAGCCAGTATGCAGTACTGGCCGTCAGAACACTGTCCTTTTCTTTCATTAAGGACCACACTAATCCCCTCCATGTCACTATGCTGTCACTCCAGGGCTTTTTGGAGCATAGGGCCCATCCTTGGTATATCTCCCATATAAGATCACACAGAGGACTGCCCGGGATCCTCATGAAGGACAATGACTTAGATAAACTGATTATGTCTGTCGATTTAGGACTTCTTGAACAGACTAGGGCGTTGCACCAACAGTTTCATCTCTCCCCACAAAGTATACACAAGCTCCTGCCAGGACTTGCCATCTCACAATGTGAACATTTGGTCAGATCTTGCGCTACTTGTGTGTCCTTGGCGCCGCTAGGCCCACTTAACAGGGGAGGAGTCAATCCTAGAGGCCTCCTACCTAATGCCATTTGGTAAATGGATGTCACACATCATCCACCTTTTGGAAACCTTAAATATGTTCATGTGATCATGGACATTTGCTCCTCATTTGTACATGCTATGGCTCTAACAGGGGAGAAGGCCTCACATGCAATCAAGGCATTAAAATCAAGTATGTTAGTTATGGGCTTTCCCTGGGCCCTAAAGACAGACAATGGCCCAGGTATGCCTCTCAACAATTTAACTCCTTTGTAGTTTCCTGGAAAATTGCCCATACTTTCAGCATCCCCTATAATCTGCAGGGGCAGGCCATTGTAGAGAGAACCAACAGGTCTCTCAAAACTCTTCTGGCTAAAGTTACCTCTCCTGAATCTAGGCGTGACCCACATTTGGCCCTGATAGAGACTCTGTTTTACTCATCTTAACTTCCTCACCTTTGATGAGGGAATGAGTCCTGCCTGTAAACATTGGGTGTCACTCCCCCAACCTACACCCTTACCCCTTGTCAGATGGTGAGATCCCATCACATTAACTTGGCAGAAGCCTGCACCCCTGCTCATCCGTGGCAGAGGATATGTTTGTATTTTTCCCCAGGATGCAACAGCCCCAATGTGGATCCGAACGAGGGACGTCCATCCGGCAACCGAAGACCCTGTGAAACAACAGGATGACTCCCTAACATCTGGTGTTGGGTAACACTCCTGGTGTTCCATGCCCACAGCGTGTCTCCTACAGAATGCCCGGCATCAGTGCACTGTCAGCCTAGCTACCCTGCAAGTTCTCATGGCCCTCCGACATACAGGATGTGAACCCCCTCCTGAGGTGGCCCAGGCATGGCTCAGTATCATTGAAGACGCCACGGTATGATCAGCCTTCCATCCCCACCCCTCACGCTCCTGGCCAGAGAACACCTCCTTCCAGGACTGGTAATCAATGACAGGCAAGAACTTGCTTGACAAGCCAGCCTAAGACAGACACAGTCCCTCATGCTGGAGGCTCTCTGGGGTGGGATCAACAAGGTTGGGGCCAAGTACCCCGGCTCCCATGGGAGCGATGCATATAAATAAATAAAACGGTTGGATATGTAGGAGGAAGTGCTGACAGGCCTGGTAAACATGCTATGGCACATGTAACAGTTACTTTCCCTTAAGCCAACCTGAAACCTGCCTGAGAGAAACAGCTGACACAAGAACATGTGACGAGAGAGACCACTGAGAAAGAGACAGCGCAGCATGGAGCAACCGAGGGACCAATCGGACACCGGGAGGGGGTATAGGCATGCCCAATATCTGTAATAAAGGAGTCTGTTTTGCCACTTGCCCGACTCCTGGAGTCTGTGCCTTTGACTCTGTGCTTTCTTACCCCACCCCCAAGGGGCTCGGGAGTGGTTGGCTGCAACAGAGAACCAAAACTGGACCACTGCTCCTAACCGCTGAGCAATCTCTCCAACTCAAAGAAGCTTCTTTTTGCAACAGACAGAGACAATTAGATGCACAATTGGTCAAAATGCAGAGACTAAGTTAACTGTCGGGTGCCCAGCCCATAATGATTCACCTATAACACAAATCCTACACATAAGGCACAGGGAACATCAAGGAAGATGGGATGGAAAGATTGTAAAAGCCTGAGGACCAGGACACCTGAGCCTAATAGTTTATCCTGGACAGAACAGGGATGTTGCTCCAAAGTCTCAACATTATGACTGCCTGCACAAAACCTGCAAAGATCACACCGTTCACAGGTTGTTTTTTTTTTTTTTTATCACATTTATGTCTTCATTTCCATATTTCACAGCTTTCTTTGCAGCACAGATATTTTAGGAGCCTTCTAGAGCTCCAACCCATTTCAATGGCATTGTGGACTACACTATTACACCATGTTTTTTCACAGTATATCATAAAATACCATATACCTTCATAACTGGGAATCCCTCAAATGGAACTCAAGATGTGTGTTTCATTTCATTCAACCTAGGCTTGGTCCTGAGAGACTAACTCAAAACAAAACGAAAAGGCCTTTTAGAGATTTGTCAAAAAATAGATACATGTTCTATCTTCTTTGAAGGTAAGAACATGTAATCCGTGTGAGCATAATAGGGTTTGATAACTATGGAGAAACCCTCAGCTACAGCATGGGCGGGTGTGGACACAGAAGAGCGCTCACAGAGGACTTCCTTTTGCTCATCTCACCTCACAGAACTTGAAGCTTGTCCCGGTGCAAAGGATCAGTGCCACAACCCCCAACTGCAATGGACAAGACAAGGGTCTATGCAAATTTAAAGCCATCCAGGACCCCAGGGCCTAAACATGCATCACCTCCTTCCTTTCCCTCAGGTAAGCGGCTTTGCTTCCCTCTTAGCATCTCAGAGTTAAAGTTTCCTTCTTAAATTACAGTTTTAAATTATTGTTTTGGGCCACTGAGATGGCTCAGCAGACAGAAGACTTTGCTGCATAAGCCTGATGATCTGGTTTGATCCCTGGAACCTACTGTAGAAAGAGTGCAGACTTCTGAAAACTGTCCTCTGATTGCTACAGGCCAACATGGGCACACCTATTCTCTCTCTCTCCTCTCTCTGTTTCTCTGTTTCTCTCTCTCTCACACACACATACACAAACACACACACACACACACACACACACACACACACACACTAAAATTTAAAAGAATTATCTTGCTAGTGTGTTAATGTTGAAGAGTATTGGATAGCTCGCCTATGAATAATCACAATTTTGGAGCTAGAAAGATCATGTATTCCCTTTTGGTCCTCGTAATCAGCATGAAACATGAATATCCCTTCTATTCACCCCTAGTCAAAAGGCCCTGAAGAAACACTATTTTATGTGTATGATCAAAAGAATGTTGTAGAGTCACCTGCAGACTCCCTGTAAGGCAAGTTGCCAGTTCCAGTCCCCACTATAGAACATGACCACTTTGGCTCAGATGCCTCCTTAGCATTTAGTATTGGCTGACGTCAGCTCTCTTGTCTGCAGAGGATTGAGTAGTCTTAGTGAAGGAAAGATAGAAGAGAGATATGAGGTCATGTCCGAAGGACAACATGACCTGGGGATGGATGAAGGGACCAGAAACTGAGGCAGAAAATGTGTAAAAAATCATCATGATGTACTAGTACATTCTGCAGTCTAACTGAATTTGCTGACATCAGTAGCATCTCAATGTCTTCAATTTGATGTTCTTTGTAGATTGTGGAAAGTGTGTGAATCATAACTTTTTAGTACTTTTGTTTAGAAACTACTAAGTTATAAAAGTTCTAAATCAGGAAAACCTCTTAGAGTCACCAAATCAGCTTCATTACAATCTTCACATCAAGGTCGGGAAAGTGGAGGATTTTGTCGACTGTGGGGAGATTTGATTCAGCTAGTGATCTTCTGATAGGAGGAAACAAGCAAGTTTTTTTCTTGTGTTAATTCCTAGCAAAAATAGGAGAGGGGGAATTGCTGAAATAGGTATAAGAAGATGAACATGGAGACAGTGACGTGGAGAAAGATAGTGAGGTTCCCCCAACACTTCTATTTACGATTCCAAATAAACTAACTAGCGAAATTGTCTATTTTAATTGCAATCGTTATCACTTAAGACATCAATCTGAATGCAAACCTGAAAGAAAAACAAGTGATGGAAGAATGAAGCCAGCACAGGTGTGGGAAGAGGAGACTCTGACCATCAGCACAGCAACTGTGAAACCACTGGGGACTCTAGCTAAAAAGATCAAACTGTAGTAAATTTGCAAGAGGGTGGTTAGATCTTCCAGGAACCACACCCCGCCAAAAAAAAACAAAACAGAAAGTGGGACGTGGGAGTGACTTGGTTTGTTTGTGGTCAAATGGTCAAAGGTTTACTTTGATAGTAGGATGGATAAGCTATATCACAAATGCCTCTAGAGTTTATTTGTTCATTCAAAAATAACCACCTACTATGTGCCAAGCATTTCTCTCAATGCTGAGGACACAGCCAAAAACAAATGAAAAAACATCTTTTTCCTTGTAGAGTTCATATTACTGTGAAGGTGTGCTGTCAGTGAAATAAACACTCGTGTCAAACATCATGCAGTGGTAAATGCCAACAACAACAGCAACACAAAGTAAATGAAAACTGGGATTTTGTCTTGGGAGCTGGCATCATGTCACGCAGAGTAGTAACAGCAGGCCTTCCGATGCTAGAGTCACTCCTGAATAAAACCAGGGACAGGGGCTGTCTGTCTGAGAGAAGAGTCTTCCAGGAAGCTGGACCAGCCAGTGCAAAGCCTTGAAGGGAGAACTTGCCTGTGAAACACACAGGCAGGGTGTGCCTTCAAGTCAGAAGAGATGGTGAGCCAGATGGGAAGGGATGTGGAAGACAATCTACAGGCTCAGACCTGTTTAAGGGGAAGCCATTGAAATATTTGGAACATTGGAGATGATTTAGTACACTGTGGATGCCAAAGAATGCCCTAAGCAGGTGCTTCCGTGTAACTAGAGTTCACGTGGCCCCTTTTGTGGTCAGTGGTAACTCCCCAGGTCTGATCTCAGCCAGAACAGCAAAAGCAGGACAGGGAGCCACCTCCAGCACAGGATGCTTGTGCAGTTCCTTACATTTTACCATGAATGACTAATACTTTTTAAAGTCATACAAATAGCATTTTCTTTTCTTCAAAGAACAATTTCAGAATAAAAGAAAATGACTATTTTTGAATAGCACCCTGTGACAGACACTGTGCTCAGAAACTTTTAGGAATTGTTTCATATAATTCTCTCCAGAACCTTAGGAAATCGATGCTGTCCACATTTTACAGGGGAGGAACTTTGTGGCTTATGAAGATTAGGTGTATTGTCTAAAATATTGTGTATTGTCTAAATATTGTGTATCATATTATATTATTATAAATATGAAACACTTATTAATGCTAGACTTTAATAATAAACATTACAGTAGTGACTTATGAAGCCATCTATTTTACAAATAAACGTGGAATTTCAAAGATGAAAAGGTTTCAGGAAAGGGCAGAAATGTCAAATAATGTCCGCATTTAAACCTAGAAAGGTAACTTGCTGTGATTATTCACAAACTTAGTCATTCTTTGTCACTCTAGGCTTCATGAGGAATTCTAGGCTGAAATCTCCACACTGGTCTCCTGGTATTCAGATGTGTCCTCAGGGCCTTGGAGTCTCCTCTGGTTTCAACTCCTGCCTCCCTGTCCAGGACACAGCAAGCCCTACACAGCAGCATTGGTGACCCACAGGCACTTCAAGTCTAACTTCCATGACAGTCTTCTGTCTCCTCTCACCACAGAAGATTGGTTCCAGACCCCTGCATGTTTCCTCAAGACTTTCATTTAAAATGCACTATTTACACATAACCTGTGTGCATGTTCCTGTGTGCTCCAGCTAATCCCTAGATTACTTACAGTTCCTAAAAGCACTTAAGTACCACAGAAATAGTAGTGAATGAGAGAAGAAAGTCTGTAAATGTTCAGAAATGCAACTTTGTGTGAATAATTTTAGTTGGCAGTGGATTGGGTCTTCAGATATGGACCCTAGGGATAAAGAGGGCTGACTGTCTTCTGTCTCCTCACTTTTTTTCCTGTACCCCTCCTCTCTGTCTGTCTTTCCATTTGTTGTTTTCCCTAAGAACAGTTTTTAAAAGCACTAACTTGCTTAATGAATATCAGTATCACTGGTCTACAGGCCAGAGATTATTAGCATTTGCCTGCAATTTGAACTATATTATTCAGCCACAGAAATAATGTAAAATAATAAAAAGAAAAGTAGAAATGAACAGGCAATTCTGAACACATAAAGGAGAGATAATATTGCAGCATGCTTGATTTAAAAGTTTAACATGTAACTCAAAGCATATAATCACTTACACCAAGTAAAACTTAGAAGCATATAATCACTTACACTAAGACATACTTAAGCATATATAGAACTAACATAAATTAGAAATAAATTAATAGCTGTAGAAATTAGGAAATCATAGCCATGAGTGGTGGGGCATGCCTATAATCCTAGCACTTGAAAAGTGGAGACAGGAGGGGCAAGAGTTCAAGGTCATCCTTAACCGTATAACGATTTTGAGGTCAACCTAGGATACAAGAAATCTCAAAACAGAACAAAGCAAAGCAAAAAGTAATTAGAAAATCTTACCCAGAATGATACTTGGTTTTAATAATTCAATTTAGAAAACCATTTATATATGTAAGTGCTAGAAATCAATGAGAGCCAATGAGGATGATAGGTAAATTAGAGGTACAGGAGCTAGCTCATGTTTCCCCATATTATGTTTACCAATAAAACTCTGATTCTTATTTTCCGTATGAAACCCATGCCTTTAAAACTGTCTAGAAACAAACTAAATTGAAAAAAGGGGTACTTTATGATTATATTTCAAAAATTAGTGTATCTCAACTCTGACAAACATGACACATCCGTCATATAGTAATTGATATGGTCACCAAGAATAGCAAAGACGTTGGACCTGGTGTTTAGACAACGCAGTGTTGTAGACATAGGTGTATGTTACGTTGCACTGCAGGATCCCCTTACCTGCCATTTCAGTTTCTGCAGTTTCAGTAACCTGCAGTCAACAGCGGTGTAAAACTAATAAATAGAAAATTCTAGGAATAAGCAACTCATGTTTTAACACGGACACACAATGAAACCTTCCCTCATCTTGGTCAAGACTGGAATCACATTACTTAGTACATGAAAATAAATTTTATTTTACTAAATAATGGCCCCAAATTGCAAAATCGGTGATGCTGGCAGCAGAGTCATGTCACAGAGAAGCCGTACTGTGCTCTCTTTATATGAAAGGTGGACGTACTGAAGGAAAAAGTGGTTTTGCTGTCAAACATCAAACCGCAAAAGTCAGTCACAGTGTGTGGTATGTGCTTAGTTAAGGTAGAAAGCTGTGTGTGTGTGCGTGTGTGTATGTGTGTGTGTGCGTGTGCATGTGTGTGTGTAAAACAGGTGCACACACAATATATTACTATCCAAAGTGTGTGTGTGTGTGTGTGTGTGTGCATGTGTGTGTGTAAAACAGGTGCACACACAATATACTATCCAAAGTTTCAGTCATCCATCAGGAGTTCTGGAAACGTGCAGGTGGAGAGGTACTAATGCCTGATTTTTATTCCAGATGTACTCAACTGAATTAAACAAGTATTTTTTTTAACTTCTCAGATGCCTGTTGGTGCCCACGTTGGCATCAGTGGGCTCTGAAATTTTGCTGTGCTGATCCTTCTTCTGTTCGGCTTCATTGGATTCAGTGTTCTAGGTGAGTGAAATACTGATTGTTCACTCTAGTCCATCATAAATGCCACATCACTTGGCCATGTTGAGCCCAGGGAAGATCGGCGAAATGAAAAGTTCAGGACAGTATCCCATGTCCACTGTGGAAGCTTCGCTCTTTCCCATTTCTCTTCTTAACTGTTCTGAGCGTCCCAATTATGATCAAAGGATGAAAATAAAGAAAAGTAAAACATCAAATATTTAGTTTACTTTCTATGAAACTTTCTCCTGGAGTAGCTGTCATTGAAGGGAGGATATTCAGACAAGGCTGTGAGCAGTTAAGAGCTGTAGATGACCCGTGAGCTGGCAGCTGGCAGTCCAGGCACTCTCTGCTTCTCCTGTTCTGCGTCCTGTCTGCAGACCGCACACAAAGGATGAAAATAAAGAAAAGTAAAACATCAAATATTTAGTTTACTTTCTCTGAAACTTTCTCCTGGAGTAGCTGTCATTAAAGGGAGGAAATTCAGACAAGGCTGTGAGCAGTTAAGAGTTTCATAACAGTTGTAGATGACCCATGAGCTGGCAGCTAGCAGTCCAGGCACTCTCTGCTTTTCCTGTTCTGTGTCCTGTCTGCAGACCGGACCCTCAGTCCAGCTTTCAAATACCTCAGTCCATATGTCAGGATTGTTGAAAGAACTGTACCGTCATCCTTTTAACACTTGTTTCAGCATATAATTCTCTCCCGCATTTACTTATTTAGTAGTGCGATTCTTAATACAGAAATGCAGTGTGGATGTTCAAGCGAACACGACTGAAGCAACAGGTAATTCTGTGACTTGGATTTCCTAAGAATGACAGGTGACATTTGATAGATGTCAGGTGTTACCTTAGTCAGGGCTCCAACAATGCAGCCATGAGGACACTTCATCACCTTGGTTTTATGTTCGAGGAAACTGCAGTATAAAAAAGGTTAAGCAACTTGAGAGTCACGTGACTGGTGACAGTGTTGGAACTGCACTGAAGTCCTTTGACCTGAAAGCCCATGATCTTAACCACCAGCCATGGTGCCTAATATTGCTGGCACATTCTATCACTAACAGGCAAATACCAACTTAAAAAGTAAAATATGCTTTAGTGGAATATTTTATTTTTTCCAGAATGGATGTTTTAATTGAATTTTTGTGATTTTCATACAATAGAGTTTGATGGTACTTGGATACTTAGATCCCCTCCTCTTTCTGCTCCTACCCCCACACCGAATCAATTTAACATACTTTTATATAGGTAATATGGTCTATAGAGTCAAATTTGTGTCCCCATATGCCCCTCAGTGTGGGTCCATCCACTGGGCCCACCCAGGCCCATCCCTGTA
>NW_008350318.1:525213-526420 GCF_000622305.1 Nannospalax galili | reverse complement strand
TAGGTTGGGTTGGGATTTCTTACCCACTTCCCCATGTCTATGCTGGGATTCTGTCTGATTTGAGCTTGCATAGGACTTGTGCATGCTGTCACCACTGCTATGAGTTCATATGAGTAACTGACCAGCTCTCTGGAAGACTCTGCTTATGGTCATCCAACCCCATATTTGATTATTTTAATGATCATGTCAAACATTTTACTTTTTCTGAAGTTAATTAATAGAAGCAAAGCATAAAATAAGTTCTTTTCATTTATTATGTTTCCTTGACATATGACAATGTTAATCTTGTTCCAGCATATGCTAATAAAAGTGTGTGCAGGTAAAGCAACTACTGTGTGTGACTGGCTGTGGTGCAGCTGGCACAGAGCATAAATATAACATTTCCTCTTTTCACTTTAGGGAGACCAGCTCTATCACAGTGCTCAAGAGACTGGCACTCACATCACGATAAATGCTTATATTTTTTTCCGGCTTCCAGACCCTGGAGTGAAGGTCTATCTGATTGTTCTGCAAAGGAAGCCACATTGCTGCTTGTTCAAGATCAAGAAGAACTGGTGAATTGTTAAGTAAAATGGCTTAGTAGAAGTCAGCACTTTCTTTAAGCTGTATTGACACCCCTGGACTTTAACCAAGTGTCCATGCAAAGGAAGTAGAGACTTTGATTTTAAGAAGCTCATAATCTGAGAGTAATTAAACATATGAGCCAATAATTGAATATAGTAAGATGAATCACTGGAAATATAAATATATAGAGAGTGAGAACTGGAGAGATGGCTTAGAGGACCCAGGTTCAATTCCCAGCACCCACATGGTGGTTAACAACCAAGTGTAACTTCAGTTCCAGGGGATCAGATGCCCTCTTCTGACTTTCATGGGCATTGCATCACACGGGTACACCTACCTACATGTAAGCAGTACACTCATACACATTAAATAAAATTAATAAAAAATAAAGAGTGAGCAATTTCACAAGGAAGGAAGATTATCACTAGGGAGAGTAATGAAGTATTTCAAACAGGGGTGATGCTTGAACTTTAGTGTTGAAAGAAGAATGAATCTTGAATAAACAGATTCAAAATTAAGTGCCTTATTCTGTTTAATTACAGATGTTCATACAGGACTTCACGAAGACAAAAGGACAGTCATTTTGGATTGGGTTAAATTATATATCATCAGAGAAGATCTGGAAGTGGATAAATGGTTCTAT
>NW_008350318.1:515109-524835 GCF_000622305.1 Nannospalax galili | reverse complement strand
AATAATTGTATGTGTGTGTGTTTTTATTTACAATGGAATTTTTTTTTGAGACAGGGTCTCCCTGTAGCCCCAAGTGGCCTGAAACTCATTATATAGACCAGGCTGGCCTCAAACTCACAGAGGTTGGCCAGCCGCTGCCTCCTGAGTGCTGGGATTAAAGGCACGCGCTACCATGCCTTGCAGCAATGGAATTTTAAAAGATAAGTAATAAATTAACTTCTTTGGGAGAGACATAAGGTATTTTTAAATGTCTACGTGGAGCACAGAGATTTTCTTTTCCTCTTTCTTTTTCTTTCTTTCTTTCTTTCATTTTTCTTTATTTTTATCTTCATATATTCTACCTTTTATACAGAACTGCTTGAGCAGTGCTTTAAAAATTTTGGCACAAATGTAGTGTAGTATGTTGTGAAATGATGTAATGCCAAATTCTGCCCTGGAAGACCCGCACATTCACTCTGGCTCCTAACACCGACCAACACAACTGACACTATGCATTCCATTTGGGTTTTTGTATAAAGTTTATGAAGTCTGGAAGTTTCCTACAAAGGCATACACACATGGACTCTTTTCCTACATCTCTGCTAAGCTTTTGAGATCCGCACCACCGGTGCCATGCCCTGCCAGCCCCCACCAAAGTGGCCACTTTCTGCGGCATCCTGGCTTCCTCAGTTTCTGTCCTTAGACCTTCCCCATCTGCAATTGAAGCTGACAGATTGTGTGGGAGGGATGACTGTCTCCCCCTGTGCCTACAGAGTCTCTTGGGGTTCAGTGCTTGTTCTCTCGGAGAACGTACCTGCCCAACAAATGAAATTCTCAATGTAAAAGAATGAGTATGAAAGTGCAAAATGTAAATATCAGAGTGTGGAACTTGAACACTGCACTTGGTCACTAGAAGAGCTATTCACATCTGGACAGGTCATGGTGTATCTTATGTGTCACGGAAGGCACAATAATTTGGGGGAATGGAGTGAGCATATGTTTGCTCATCGCCCTTTTGTCATTGTGACAAAATATCTATGATAACTTTAGAGAGGAAAGATTATTTTAGTTTCAGTCAACAGTCAACTTACTGGGACCTGAAAGATGGGTCAGTTGTTAAGAGCACTGGCTGCTCTTATACAGGATCCAGGTTCAGTTCCCAGCAACCATATGGCAGCTCACAACTATCTGTAACTCCATTTCCAGGCCATCTGATATCCTCTTCTGACCTCTGTGGCCATTGTAGGCATAAATGCACTTATATACAAGCATGTAAATTACTCATACACATAAAAAAAACTAGTTGACTTGCTCCATTGCTCATTCTGTTTCATAAAAATCTGTCCTTATTCTTTCTATTGCTTCCTGTGGATTATTTTCTACATTATATCAATATAGAAATAGAAATGTTTGATATAAATGTTTCAAAATATTTTCATACACAATAAGATTTGATTGTGGGGTGTGTGTGTTTCTAAATTGGGATATAAGGTAAAATACTTTATTCTGATTCATAGTAAAAATTATTATTAAGTGTCTGTGGAGAAATGTATAAAGATAAAATAGGTATAGATATATAGATTGAGCTTAGTAGATTTGTCATTTTACTTTTAGGATAAAATGATGCTCTGATCAGGTGACATGCCACAGTAGAAACAGCTTCAGTGCAAACCTACTTGTATTTTAACTCCGAACCAGGGTGATAGCTCAGCAGGTGATCTGAATTTGAGCACCAAAATCCATGCAAAAAGCTGGATGTGGCAGCAGAGATCTGTGATCTATCACTCCTGCTGTGAGAGGTGAAGCAGAGGCAGGAGATCACAGGAAGCTCTTGGGCCAGCTAGCCTGGAGTACACAGTATAGGAGTGGAAATGAGAGACAGCCCATCTCAGCTGGGTGAAAAGCAAGAACTGACTGCTAGAGTGTTGTCCTCTGACTGGTACATGTCCACTGTGGACACATACCCAGAGAGACACAGATACACAGACACACAGACACACATAAAATACAGACACACAAAAATAGACATGTAGACATGCAGACACAGGTACAGACATACAGATATAGACACATAGATACAGACACACAGATACAAGGACACACAGGTAAACACACACATTTATTTTAACTCTCTCGGGATTCTGGTTGACAGATAAAGAAAACATAAGGAAAGTAACAATTGTTCCCATGGGATTATTTGGGGAATTAAATGAGAGAGTGTCACAGACAAGGCCAGATGTCTGGCCTGGAAGGCCTGGGAAGCCATTAAAGACGTTTTGAAAAGAAGTCATTGATTTGGACAGATCAGCCTTAAAGGAATGGTCCTGAAAATTGAAGAAAGAACATGAAGGATGCAAGACATAAGACATAGGGACATTTACAGGAGCATAGTTGAGGAACATCCATGGCTAGCACGGTAGGCACCAGGATGACCTCAGATTTGCTGCTTAGGAGCAAGGGGCTCCATGAGGAAATGAACAAAGGGGAAAGGACATCTGGGAGGGAGCCCTGCACACTGCCATGTGATGGTGTTTGAGACAGAGGTGAGTGTTGAATTCACTGATTTGTGGCAGTCACTCCTAATCCTGCCTGGTCTATTGCTTGAGTCCTAGTCTCATTCCCACCTGCAGTGAGATGCAGGAGCCGTGGGTGTTTGACGCCGTGTCCTGTAAATCAAAAACATTCACCAGCCTCTGGACTGAGAAGTGAGAGGAACCGACTGTTCACTTGAGCTGCAATTCTTTTCCTCCCTGCATCCAATTCTGTAAACCCTGTGAGCTCAGGCTGTGTACTGAAACATTTACCGAGTGCCTTTGGTGGTTAACCATTGCTGCACTGTGAAATGCATTCAGTGCCTTCCCACACATCAGCTTGTTAAGCTATGCATTTAAGAGAAATAAGTTCAGCAAAATAAACTTTTCACATTCATTATTAGTACAATAAGGACATTTAATTTCGACTTTCTAAGCTTTCTCCTACTTCTACATCATTGTGAAGATTCCGGATGGAAGGGTTCTTCTTCAGTGAGGGTGAAACTAGAAACTCTAAAGACTTTATTGGCTTTCTCGTCAATGTCTATACACGTCTGCAGTGCTTGCGACTATGGTTTACTATGCTTAAAAACTGTATTCTCCAACTTCCTTAAAAGTCCAAAGAAAAATAACGGCTGACAGGATAATTATAAGAAAATCCTAAGCACTAAGAATGGCTTTTCATTTTTCCTCAGAGTGAAAGTCAAAGGGGAAAATGAACAGGACAGCTGTGCTGTTGTCTCCCAGGATAAGGTGGTTTCTGACATCTGCTCTTCAGACAATCACTGGATCTGCCAAAAGAAGCTAAAGCCTGTCTGAAATCAAAAGTGTCCTGACTCCTGACTGCGGATCCCATCTTGACCACTGCGCTTTCCTCACAGATCTCTGCATTCTCACTGTCTTACTTGGTCCTCCCAGTGCACGTTGAGTGTCACACAGCATGAACTCTAAACCACTGTGACTCTTACAGATGCTCATGCCCAGTTTCTGTATTCTATAAATGAGGACACAGATGCTGATGGACCATTCTAAGAGAGGTGTTCTGTGGAAGGAAGCCGAGGTCAGCTGAGGGAACCAGATTCTAATCCTGGAGTCCCTGTGTGCCTGAGCACATCTGCAGAAAAGCTGCAGCAAAGCTTTCCAAGATCCTGTACATGTCTCATCAAGCTCTCTCCCGTGCCATCACACAGCTGGACTGTAGAACACTGACTAAAGCCTTTGCTCTTAATGCTGACACCAGAGCCCATAATTAAGGCAGTTTGGAAAGGAAGAGTTTGGGTTGAACAACACCTCAAAAATTCCTCTCAGTGTCAATGCTGTGGTAATGAAAGTGGCTCTGGGTGAAACTGAGCTCTGGCCGTGTGACGCCTCCCACTGTGCCATGATGTGCCATGATGTGTCATGATGTGCCCGCAGACCCTGGGTGGATGCTGGCACCCTGGCGAGGGCTTCACAGATTCCAGAGCTGTGAGAGCAGACCATCTCCAGTTTTCTGTATGTCAACAAAATGGACGAAGATTAGGCCGTTCTCTGCCCCACTCCAGGCTCATCTCAGCTTTCCTTCACTTCTTTCTTCCACATCTTTTCTATCTTTTCTCTCTGCGGCTCACACACAAACTGCAGGAAGCATGTAATTAAGTCTTTCATTATTTTAGTAGAAAATAAATGACATCTTTTAAACTCATTTCCTGGGAAAATTATAGTTAAAAAACAAATTCTTTATTTTGCTAGATCTCTTGAATGTCTGCTTTTCTAACTATTTGCCAAATTTTCCACGGTAATTACAGGAATAAGAATATTGAACGTATTTACAAGGCGACATCACAAAATTTTTATAAAAATAGACATCTACATACCCTGATTATTAGAGGTCAAATTGAGCTACTTTTATTGAAGGTATGCTATGATCTAAATAAAAGCCTGATATTCCTATTTATCAGAAATAAACATAATATTGTCAGTAATAATTAAATATATAAAAATCAAAGAATAATTCATTTTGTGAAAATTCTTAGGAAATAAACTAGAAGAACCTTTCAGACAAAAGCAGCACTATGAATCAGTAGATAACAAAAGTGACATTTTGGGAAAGGCCTGTAACTATCTGCCTGGGTTGCTAGGGAGATATGAACAGGAGGGAGGAGGGTGTCATGTACATCCGCCCCTTTTATGGTTAGATACATCCTGATAAGGAAGGCAGGAGTTAAACATAACCAATGAATTTATAGCTGTGTCTTAGCAGCTGTCTCCTGCTGGTTAGGATGCCCTGTGGCTGGCCATCCTTGTAACCACAGTTAGGATCTGCCTGTCATGTCAGAAACTAAAGCACCAGGGCTTCCCCAAGGACCATGCATGCCCAGCAATGAATATGCTGACGATCACTGAAGAAAAATCTACAAAGACATCCTGGCCTTGGAGCAATTTCAGAAGAGTAAAATAAGTGATGTGGTTCCCAAGGTGGCACTGCAAGAGAGGGGCCTCCTGGGATGATGTTGGAAACAACCTTCTAAAACTATTCAAGATGAGCTAAGTCCTTCCTCATAGTTCTGGATTTATCCCACATATCCAGTGTACTGGTTGGATAGCCAGCCCCAGTGATCCTCTTGTGTCCATGCTCCACCTCACTCCACCACCCCTGCGATATAGGCCTGCATGGCCATGGGTGCTGGGGTCTGAACTTAGGTCCCCATGCTTGTGCAACAAGAGCTGTTACCCAACCTTTCCCTGCCCCTTCAGGATGCTATGGCTATCCAACATCTTTTGCACTTTAAGTGAATTTTCAGAGATTTTTTTTTCTGTGAAAGATGGCATTAGAATTTTGATGGGTATTGCACTGACTTTGCAAAGTGTTTTTGGCAAGCTAGCCATTTCACAGTACTGGTTCATTCAATCCGTGAACACAGGAGTTCTTTCTATCTCTTAGTGTATTTTCCAATTTTTCTTTTCAGTGTTTCAATGTTTTCATTATTGAAGTCTTTCATTTCCTTGGTTAAGGCTGTTCCAATTGTTTTTTTAGGCAATCAGGAATTGAACTCTCTTAACAGCTGAGCCATCTCTCCCTCCAGCAACTTTTAATTCATTCAGAATAAAAGAATTGGAGACAAGAGAGAGTTAATGTACATTTGGAAAAAATTTTTTAAGTACAGGACTGAAGTGGGAGAAAATCCTGGTGTTCACTGAACTATTCCTGAGGATTTATTTAATGTGACTTTGCCCCAAAGCCCTCTACCTGCAAAGGCACAGCTGTGCACTAAGACCACCAGGGGGCCACAGACTCACTTTTGAATTCACTTGAAACTGACTACAGTTTAAGCAGCATTTAGAAACTTCAAAAACATCCCAACCTTCCCTCTTCGGTCAAGACCAGTTTTCTAAAAAACATTTTCAACTTCTTTTCTTCCTCATAATTAAGGTGTATTCCCTAGGAAAAATATTTTCAAAACAAGAGAATGGTGTTTTATTCAAAATAAGTGACGTATTTTATTGACTGAAATTCCTTTCTTACTTCCCTGTGTGTGTGTCTCTCTCTCAGTGTGTGTGTGTGTGTGTGTGTGTGTGTGTGTGTGTGTGTATAAAAGTTCATGTTCAGGTGTGCACGCCCATGCTCATTCATGGAGGCCAGAGGAGCCGGACATCGAGTATTTTGCTTTACCACCTGGCAACTTTATTCCTCTGGGACAGGGCTTCTCAGGGATCCCGGAAACAGGGTGGCCATTATCCTGTCTCCAGCATCCACTGCACCCCCACAGCCGGGGTAAAAGGCACATGTGAAACCACAGCCATATTTTTTGATGTAGGTGTTGGGACTGTTTTGTTTTGGTTTTGTTGTTGTTGTTGTTGTTTGAGACATGGTCTCATGTAGCCCAGGCTGGTCTTAACGTCCACAATGTGGCTGAGGATGACCCTGAACTCCTGTTTCTCTCTCCTGTACTTCCAAAGTGCTGGGATTACAGGCATACACCACCACTCCTTGCAGGAAAACATTTTTGAGGCCATCTAGTCCTAATGTCTCAGTTAATAGATGAGACCTTTTCATGTAGATTATATACAGTTTGGTATAAAAAATAATATTAAAGGTTTATATGGAGTTTGACTAAAAACCATGTTTCTCTATCCTTCCTTGTACCCATGCCATTTGTAATGTGACTTTGAAACTCCTTCCACCAAGAAAAGGTGTCAATCCCCTGCCCCCAACACACACTTTGAATTTAGGATGGTCTTTTTACTTGGTTTGTTCAGCAGACTGTGAGGCAGTAAGGGCTGAGTTGCATGCAAATCCAAGTCTTTCTATTTTTGAACTCTGTCTTGCAACCACATAAAGGGTCTAATGGAAAAGTAGAAGCACATGGTGTGTCAATCACAAGAACATTGAACTCTGTGCTTGTGACTGAAATCATCCTAGGTCAGCAAGGCCCCAGATGACGAGTCAATATTCCACAGATGTGTGAGCCAGACAGAACAAAAATCATATGAGAATCAAATCATACAATAAAACTTTGTCTCGAATATTGACATGATTGTCACGTAGTAACATTTACCTGAATTGGCGGCAAAGGACAGCCATATTTATACTTATTTATGTCATTATAATTCCATCTTATCATTATGGAATTTCATGAATTAAATCTGAAATGATTTTTGAATCGTTTCCTTTGCTTTCTCTGATTGAACTGTCTAGAAATTTTAGAGGTTTTTGTTGTACTTACTGTTGTTTCAGTAGTTAGTCATCTGAGTCATTTTTGCCAGTGTGCAGCTGGTAACTCCTGTGGATCCTAATGCAGAGAAAAGGAGCTCAATGAAATTAAGAAAACATTAGGACAGGGGTTGGAGAGGTGACTCAACAGTTAAGAGCACTGTCTATTCTTGCAGAGGACCTGGGTTTGGTTCCCAGCACCCACATGGCAGCTAACAACCATCTATAACTCTAGTTCCAGGGTATCTGACACCCTCTTCTGACCTCTGAGGGCACTGCATGACACAGGTACACTTAGATACAACAGTTGATATACTCATGCACATAAAATAAAATCAATGAATAAAATATCTGTAAAAAAGAAAGTTGCATAAAGAAATAAACCTAAGAAAAAAGTTGAACATTTTACCATACATTATGATACATTTATATCTTAATTTTCCAACTTCTACTAAAATGTATGTTAGCTATTTTGGAACTCCCCGACGCCTGTCCTCAATCCCACGTCCAGTCACAGTTTATACTTAGCATTTACATTTGGCACTTGACATATGTCTTTTTTAATAAAGAATGATTCATCCATTCTTTCTTCAAAACCCACTGACTTTTCAGCATAATACTGGAGATCCTAAAAATAGAGTAACAAGACATAGTACTTCCCTTTCTCATGACTGTGACAAAATACCAGACAGGAAGAACTTAAGGGAAGAAAGGTTCATGTAGGCTCCTGTTTCAGGAAAGTCTTAGTACATCCTGACAGGGCAGGGTATAATTGAGACACAAGAAATGCAAGCTCCATTAGACTTGCATAATACCCTCATGAAACTCTTTAAAAGTGTTTTTTAAAAAGCAGGAAGTACATATTCTAAAATAATGAATAGCAGTATAGTGTATTAAACATGTGAACCGGTAATCTGTTTATTATCATTATGAAGTGTTGCATAGTGCACATAACTTTGTGTGCTGTCCTTTCATCCAGCTGCAGTTGGTTTGTTTATATCTCAAACATAGAAGCAATGTGTTGAATTAGGAAAGCAGGATGTCTGTGATAACAGTAGGCCACAAGAATTTCCCAGCCCTGCTGCAGTCTTGTGGGGTCATTGCTGTTTGTGTGATTCTGTCCATCAATGACTGAAATATTCCTTTGTGATGCATCCACTGGGTGTATATTTGGTCCTTGACAACTTAACAAAGCCAATCAAATGTAGAAAAGGTTATCTTTCAACCAATAGTGCTGAAATATTCACATTATCTATAGTGACCTCATGCCCTTCAGAAAATATAACAAAAAGGTTACATATTGAAATGTAAAATAAGATCATGCAATTCCTAGACGATCGAATAGGAAAGATGACTTTGGAATGGGAATGTTTTTTTTCGATTTACTCCAAGGGCACAGTCAATGAAAGAAGTGAGTAATAGGCAGATCTCCTTAAAATAAAAAAGGAGCCCTGAAAATGATAGTGTCAAGAGAATGAGAGAGAAATGCAGACAGGGAGAAAATGTTTGCAGATGGAATAGCTAACAAAGATCTGGTAACCAAAATGTACAAAATACTCTTAAAATTAAAACAAGAACATGAACATAGCAATCACATCTTTTATTTTTAAAACTTTTTATTTATTTTATTTTATGTGTATTTTATTTTATTATTTTATTTTATTTATGTGTAGGAGTGTTTTTCCTGCATGCATGCAAGGGCACTTGTGTCATGCAATGCCTAAGGAGGCCAGAAGAAGGCATTGCATCCCCTGGAACTGGAGTTGCAGAAGATTGCTTGCCACCATGTGGGTGCTGCGAACTGAGCCCCTCTGCGAGAACAGACAGTGCTCTGAACTACTGAGCCAGCTCTCCAGCCCCCGTCCCATCTTTTAATCTTTATTTGCAATCAATGTCTGTTTATATGGTGTGTGTGTGTGTGTGTGTGTGTGTGTGTGTGTGCGTGTGTTGGAGGAGGTTGTATAACTGGTGCACATGTAGACATCAGAGGACAACTTTGATGATGAGTCTCTTCTTTAGTCTTTACTTGGATTCTGGTTATTGAACTGAGGACATCAGGCTTTCTAGGCACATGCCTTTATTGCTGAGCCATCTCACTGGCCCAATAATACCATTTTTTTTGGTCTTTTTGAGACAGGGTCTCCCTGTAGCCCCATCTGTCCTGGAACTCACTATGTAGACCAGGCTGGCCTTGAACTCACAGAGATCCACCTGCCTCTGCCTCCCAAGTGCTGGGATTAAAGGCGTGCGCCACCACGCCTGGCTAATAATACCATTTTAAAAATATAAAAGATCTAAACAGACACATGACCAAAGAAGCTAGACAGATGCCAAGTTAGCATGTAATGTTTAAAATCAACTGTCATTAGGGAATTGCTAATTTATGGAGTAAATTCTCACCCGTCACCTATTTGAATGTTCTAAATCTAAAACACAAAACAGATCTAAGACGCTGAACAGTGAAGTGGAAGAAGATCCTGGGGTCCGTGGAAATGGTGCAGCCACTTTGGAAAGCAGTTTGAC
>NW_008350318.1:509210-514944 GCF_000622305.1 Nannospalax galili | reverse complement strand
GGCTGTTGGATCCCCTGGAACTGGAGTTACAGACAGTTGTTAGCTGCCATGTGGGTGCTGGGATTCGAACCCGGGTCTTCTGCAAGAACAATGTTCTTAACCACTGAGCCATCTCTCCAGCCCCAGAAACAGATACTTACAGCTGCTTTATTCATACTTGTCCAAACCTGGAAGTAGCTGAGATGTTTCTAAAAAGTGAATGGTATATAACCCATAGTGCATCAGGCTCTGGAATAAATATTCAGTCCTAAAGAGAAACAAGATATCAAATAATGGAAAGATATGGAAAAAACCTAAATGCATAATCCTAAGTGAGAAATGCCAGTGTTAAGAGGCTTCATAGTATAGAATTCCAATCTATGACACTCTGAGAACGAAGTAACTATGGAGACAGTAAAAAAATGCAATGTTTGTTGAGCCGGAGGGTAGGATGATAGAATGCCTGATGAGATGGATGCAGGGATATTCAAGGCAGTGAAGCCAACTGGTGTGATTTGACAGAGGTAGACATGTCATCATACATTTGTCAAAACACAGAACATACAACACCAATGTGATCGGCAATGTAACTTAGGATGTTGGGCAGTGATGTGTCTGTGTGGGTTCACCGGGCACAGCTGATGCTCCACTGCAGTACTGGATGGCACTGGGAGGGGCTGTGGATGTGTGGGAATAGGGGATGGATGGGAACCCTTCACCTCTTGCTTGGCTTTGCTGTTCTAATAAAATAAAGTTTATTATTAAAAATGCAATCTGTGGGGCTGGAGAGATGGCTCAGCAGTTAAGAGCACTGATTGCTCTTGCAGAGAACCTGGGTTCGATTCCCAGCACCCATGTGGCAGCTAACAACCATCTGAAACTCCAATTCCATGGGATTCGATGCCCTCTTCTGACCTCTGAGGGCATTGCACGACACAGGTGCACCTACCTACATGCAAGCAATTTACCCATACACATTAAATAAATTTTACAGAAGCATATACTGTACCTTGATCAAACCTGCCTCCCTTTTCCTCCCTTCCAATTCCTGCCTTATCCCTTCCTATCACTTTTCTCTCCCAACTTCATGTGCTATTTTTTTTAAAACCCACCGAGTCCACTTAGTGTTTCCTGTATGTGCATGGAAGTAGGGCCATCTACTGGAGCACAGGTAGCCTACCAGGATGGGCATCTCTGAAGAAAGTTGCCCCCCTCTGGTCAAGTGTCCATCAAGTGCCAATAGTTCCTCAACTAGGATTTGGAACTGCATGAGTCCCTTCTCCATCCGTGCTTGGATTTTTGGATGCCTTGATCTGCTATTGTTATTATATCATAAGTACCCAGGAGGGTATTGTAGTGCATATTTCAGAAACTATGGGATTATCATGTGAAATTTACTATTGAGGAAACGCTTACTTTTAAAAGTGAGAAATAAGAAAAGGGAGGAAAAGTAAAAGACCACTTCAAGGATAATTTGATAACTGAATTGGAATTTCAAAATTGATAAGATTTGAAAGGTCAAAATAAAGATTGGCCAAGAAACTGTTCAGGAGAAAAAGAAGAAATATATTCAGAAGTTAGCGTGTAAAAAAGAGTATTTACTTTTTATTTATTTTTTGGTCTTTTTGAGACAAGGTCTCCCTGTACTCCCAGATGGCATGCAACTCCCTATGTAGACCAGGCTGGCCCTGAACTCATAGGGATTCACCTGCCTCTGCCTCCTGAGTGCTGGGATTAAAGGTCTGTGCCACCATACCCAGCTTAAAAAATGTATCTATTTTTAAAATTGTGCACCAATAACTGGGACAAAGTGTCTATGTGTTTATGATACTAAAAATTACTTTTAGGATTACTGACTCTTCTGCAGACACTGGTTTCAGGTCCATTGTCCCCTCACAACTGCTGATGGCTTCCCCCGGCTACAAGTCTCCCTTTGTACATCGGCTGTTTTCCAATCCCTCCCTGAAGGCCTGGGCTTTCTTTTTTTTAAATTTTATTTATGAATTTTATTTTATGTGTATGTGTGTATTGCCTGCATGTAGGTAAGTGCACCAGTTTTGGGCAATGCCCACATTGGTCAGAAGAGGCTGTTGGATCCCCTGGGACTGGAGTTACAGACAGTTGTTAGCTGCTATGTGGGTGCTGGGATTTGAACCTGGGTCTTCTTCAAGAACAACCTGTCACGCCATCTCCAATGGAGCCCACGTGAGATCCTCCGTAGGTTGAAGCTGAAACTTCAAGGAAGTTTGCCTCTTGGAAATGGCAGTGCAAAGATCTTCAGTGTACTTGGCTGTATTTTGTTTACTATTATCTTTATGACTGTCATTCTTTTATGGGTATCTAGGAACTCGCTTTCCTCAGATGACCTTGTCTCCTGATGCACCTTTACTGCAAATGGAGCCCACGTGAGGAATCCTCCGTAGGTTGAAGCTGAGAAAACTTCAAAGGAAGTTTGCCTCTTGGAGAATGGCAGTGCAAAGATCTTCAGTGTACTTGGCTGTATTTTGTTTACTATTATCTTTATGACTGTCATTCTTTTATGGGTATCTAGGAACTCGCTTTCCTCAGATGACCTTGTCTCCTGATGCACCTTTACTGCATAAAGCTATATTAGAAGCTGCTAGAAATAATCAGTCATGGAATATCATGGACAGAATAGAACAAGCAGAGCTAATGTTAGAAAGTCCTAAAGATGATGTATTTCCTACAGGACAGGCAATTCAGGGAAAAGACTCCAATTCTGGTACTAGGAGGAAAAGAAAGTTACCACCAACTGTTTAGGAAGGAGGTAGGTGGGAGGAAAAAGATTTCTTCGTATTCATTACAATTCATGGACAGACTTGCCATATCTGGGCCACCTTGGTGCTTGTTTAGTAAGGAGCAAAAGGAGAGTATATTAGAGACATTTGAAGAATGTGTTTATTTCTTGGAAAGAAAGATGGGGTAATTATATTTATAAGTCCCATACTTGGAAGGATTTCATGAGAACTACAGGATTAGAGGAGAAAAAAGGATTTCTTGGTATTCATTACAATTCATGGACAGACTTGCCAGATTTGGGCCACCTTGGTGCCTGCTTAGTAAGGAACAAAAGGAGAGCATACAGAGACAATTGAAGAATGTGTTTATTTCTTGGAAAGAAAGATGGGGTAATTATATTTATAAGTCCCATACTTGGAAGGATTTCATGAGAACTACAGGATTAGATATTACTTGGAGTTTCGGACAGTATAATGGACAGGGAAAAACAAGAAGCGGATATAAAGCAACAGTATTGTGAATGACCTGAAATCCAAATAGAAATACTAATGATTACAGAGCTAATATTGAAAACACATATTGGTTTGAGGTCATCTCACTACGTAACTTTAAAGGTCTCTAATGTGAACTCACCAAGATGAAAAACAGGAAACTTTCTGTTTAACATTAGCTGATGCTTGTTAAGAATAATAGCATGCTTTGGCAATGTATTTTGATCAACCTGTGTTTCGCTTTTGTTTCTGAAATCAGAACTCTTAGAAAATGGTTAACTGCAGAACAATGGCTTATTGATGTAATCATGTAACTTTGCAGTACTTAATTTGAGCCCTGCAGCTGCAAAAATACACTCAGACCTTCACCAAACTTCTGTGTGTTGGTCTGTTTGTCATTCGCCGAATCCTTGTCCACTCTCTCGGTGACCCTGCTCCCTTCGGACTGAACTGCTCCTGTCTGGGCTGGTTCGTCAGTTTCAGGGCACTCATATGTACCCCCATGGGAGTCTGTTCTTTCAAATAAAATGATCATAGTTTTTATTATCAAGATACTTTGCTCTTGTTTCTTCCAATGAACACCTTTTTTTTTTGAGGGAGGATCCCTTTGTGTACTCTAGGCTGGAATTTACAACATAGCCAAGTCTGGTCTCAAACTCACAGTAATCTTCCTAATCTCACTCCCGGAGTGCTGGGATTATGGGTGTGAGTCACCATGACTGTCTTGGAAGAAGAAAATTGTCTTCACTGGGCCACGTCCTCAGGGTGTACGTGAGAAGTGGGTTGGGCAATCGAGTCTCTCTCACTCCTGTCTGAGCTTGTATAGTGGAAAGCAGGAACAGCCTACTCAAGGACCAGACCTGTGGGTAGCCTTGGACTCTGCATTTCTACTTTCTGCCCTTTTGTCCTAGTCTACCCTGTCCAGAGGGTATGTTTGTGTTACTCGGTGCTCCCTATTCTATGAGTTTCCAGGGTCTGTCCCAAGGTGCAGGTAATCTCTGGATCGTCTTGATTTAGTTTTCCGCCACCTGCTCAGACTTGTGCCCTATCACTGAGCTGGAGGAGGGTGTAATGTCCTTGTTTCAGAGCATTTGACAGTCCTTCTTGGAGGAATCCTTGGAGCCTTCATGGGGCTGCCCTGTGGCCACCTGGGGAGGCAACGGGATCCGTGCCCAAAGTGCCAAGTCCACATGCTGCACAGAAGCAGGAAGGCCGCTACCTGCCCTCCACAGTTTGAGGATCCCTTCTTAGGAACAGCCTACTCAAGGACCAGACCTGTGGGCAGCCTTGGATTCTGCATTTCTACTTTCTGCCCTTTTGTCCTAGTCTACCCTGTCCAGAGCATGTGTTTGTGTTACTCGGTGCTCCCCATTCTATGAGTTTCCAGGTTCTGTCCCAAGGAGCAGGTAATCTCTGGATCGTCTTGATTTAGTTTTCTACCGCCTGCTCAGACTTGTGCCCTATCACTGAGCTGGAGGAGGGTGTAATGTACTTGCTTCAGAGCATTTGACAGTCCTTCCTTCCTGGAGGAATCCTTGGAGCCCTCATTGGGCTGCCCTGTGGCCACCTGTGGAGGCAACGGGGTCTGTGCCCAAAGTGCTGAATCCACATGCTGCACAGAAGCAGGAAGGTTGCTGCCTGCCCTCCACAGTTCGAGGATCCCCTCTCCTGCCTCTGGAGGATGGTGCTGGTTTAGCATTCTATGTCCTCCATGGTGCACAGTCACTCCTTTGCCAGACTGAAGGAAACCTACCCAGGCCGTTTTTAGGCCCAGAAGTCAGGTATTTATTTTTAAAATACTCAAGTGATACAAAAGATGATATATTATCAAATTTTATGTTAAAAAAACTCATTAACCATTTCTAACAGCTTATGCTGTAAGTTTATGTAATTTTTGCTGGCTCAGCTTTTCATACATAGGCAGGTGCTGAGAAAATAACCTTATCACAGTATCAATGTGGCTCTGTTCCTCATGGTTCACACGCAGCCCACACCTGCAGTGATGGCAGCTGGCTGGTCTGTGTCTTGTTGAGCAAGGTGGAGGCTGCCTGCTTATCACAGAAATGTCATCTTCCTGTTTACAGTTTAAGTTTTTGCCATCAATGACAGCATCCAGACCATCACTTCTGGGCTGCCACTGTTCATGGAGCACGCCTTAAGGAATATCACTTTAAGTACAAAATAGAAATGAATGAATGAAAACTCCTAGCTAATGATCATCAAAAAAAAACTGACTATGCTCCTACAGGTAGATCAATAAAATACAGTAAGATTTTATTATTTTAGTTATTATTTTTATTGTATGTGTATGAGTGTATTGTCTGCATGTGTGTAAGTGAACTGGTGTCATGCAATGCCTGTGGAGTTCAGAAGAGGGTTGTTGGATCCCTGGAACTGGAGTTACAGACAGTTGTTAGTTGCCATGTGGGTGCTGGGAATTGAACTTGGGTCCTCTGTAAGAGCAGCCAGTGTTCTTAACTGTTGAGCCATCTCTCCCAGCCCCA
>NW_008350318.1:500509-507701 GCF_000622305.1 Nannospalax galili | reverse complement strand
ATTTCTGAAAAATTTTTTAATTCAAAAGTTGAAAAATTCTTAATAACTCATAATGAAGCATTACTATATTTGCATGTTATGAATAGATAGCTTTCTTCCAAATTGTAATCAAAACAGAAAATAAAACACACATGAGTTAAGTGCCAGACGTAGTGACACAAGTCCTTAATCCCATGGTGTTCTATCACAGCAACAGAAAAGTAACTAGTACACTTAAGGAACCCCTATTTCTGAAAAATTTTTTAATTCAAAAGTTGAAAAATTCTTAATAACTCATAATGAAGCATTACTATATTTGCATGTTATGAATAGATAGCTTTCTTCCAAATTGTAATCAAAACAGAAAATAAAACACACATGAGTTAAGTGCCAGACGTAGTGACACAAGTCCTTAATCCCACCATTCGGGAGGCAGAGGCAGAGGCAGAGACAAGTAGGTAAATTAAACTATTGAATAAAATTATCTACTGCATATCTAATAAAATGTTTGCTTCCTTTTTTAAAAATTGTATTGATTCAAGAATTTCATACAATGTATTTTGATCATATTCAGACCCACTCCCCCATCTCCACCCTCAACTTGTCACCCATGCCCCCTCCCCCCACTTCATGTCCTCTATTAGCAAATGAAAAACCCCATCCATCTTATACAGCACAGCTGAACTGGTGCCAGAGAATTAACAAGTTATATAACAAGCCAGACTTGGCCTCCTACCCATATGAGGTCAATTAAACAAATAAGTAATATTGGCAAGTAGAAAAGGCAAATTTATTCAATGAGGTCATGTTGGGAAGTAAACCATCCACCTGTCAGTCCATCTCCTGGGTCCAACATGAGGTTTAGGTTAAATAGAAGGCTAGCACTATGCATTGCCAAGCAGTCCCTGCTAAGAGGTGGTCCCACCCCTCACTTGACTCAAGTCTCTCTTGTAAGTTCTCAGAACTGTGTGATATCTTCCTGATAGATAATTCCCACTGGCTGGCACCAGGGCCTTTCCTTTTCTAGTATGAGATTCTTGTAAAAACACCAATTTCTTGGGGTCCATTGTTCAATAATCAGCCAAAGGAAGGGACATAAGTGTTTCCAGAAATTCAAATTCTTGCCAGGGAATTTTACAGGATTAATATGTGTTCCCATGTCACTCAGCTAAAAACAATCACTGGACTGAAAAAAAGCAACAATGTCTTCCTTTTAAAAAGCTGTTCTACAATAACAGGAAAACTGAGTGGAAAGTACAGAGACCTTTATACCCCATCCTTTTCATGTCCCATTTCCCTCTTATCAACATCCTGCACTGAGCGGTACCGTTTTCTAAGAACAGAACAAATAGTTATTTGCTGCATGCAGTGTGAGGCTCACTCCTGGCCTGCTGCTTTCCTTTTGTGGGTCTTTGCAAATGGAAGGTGACAAGTGCCCACCCTTACTTACTTTGTCACACATAAAGCCCCTGTACTCCAGCCCCAGGCAGGAGTTTGGCTCAGCCTAGCCTCCCCTTGGGCTCCCAGAACACCTCAGATTCCACCCCAGGCCTAGGACAAGGGAAAATATTTTCCTGAGATCCTTATCACTGTGTCAGGGTTGGCTCTGAAGGCTCTCTGCAGGGAGGGCTGAAAACCAGAGCTCTGATGAACTCAGGAAATGGAAACTGAAATTCAGTTTACACAGGCAGACAGGCGCCAGCTGGTCTGTAGCCTGGTGCCAGCTGGTCAGCACTCTAGGGGTCCTATGTGCTTGGGGTGGGCTGGGGCAGGGGATGGCCTGGCGCCCTGCAGGGGCGGGGGCCCTCCAGGGTCCACATGCCTAGCAGGGCACTTGGGGAGGAGCCAGAGATCAGCAGATCCTGACTTCTTTCCCTTGCTCCAGGATTCACCCTGCATAACCCCTCCAGGGCCTTCTCTGTGGGCGGGTCCTTGACCACATTCCTCATCAGTGTGCACAACATTTGTGTGCCACAGTGAGGCATTTTCTGGATTAGCACCCAGGTCTTTGGCTTGCAGGGTTTTAGGAAGGCTCAGCTAGGAAAAAAGTTCTAGTTTCCTGGTTCCAGCAACTGACCCCTATTTAGGCTCAGCTCCTTGTAACCAAGAAAAGGGCCCATTGTGCCACTGATCTGGAATAAAGCCAGTGGAGGAGGAAAAGGTGGGGGAAAGGGCAGTTGGTGGGGAACATTTTATCAAGGGCCCATGGGGGCAGGGCAGTCATTACAGTCATTACAGCTTTCCTGATCTTAAACTGAAATTGGAGAAAGGCCAGGACTTGGGCTGAGGCTCTAGACAAAAGGCAGAGACAAGTAAGGCTACAGAGGACGCAAACCCCAGGTGAAGGCACAGGTGTCAAGCCCTGTGACCCTCTTCCTACCTATGGGATAGACAGGCCAATGAAGTTAGCATTGTCAGCAAAGGCGACCTCCAAGTCCCTGAAAAGTAACACAGCCACCAGTCCATCAGCACCACCTAGAGTCTAGTAACAGCGGCCTTGAGTCCTAGCTCTTGGGAGGTGGAGGCTGAGGGTCAGGAGTCCAAGGCCATCATCAGCTACAAGGCCAGGTCCAGGCCAGCCTGGGATACAGGAGGTCCCATCTCAAACCAAAGCAAACCAACCAAACTCCAAACCCCGTATAGCAAAGGTGTAAGAGCCACCCAGACTCATGGGGTTAGCCGAGGATGGAAAGCTGCATGAATTCCACTCAGCTGATGGAGAGCAAGTGACAATGAAGGGTTTTTTTTGTGTGTGTGTGTTTTTTAAGACTTTTGCCATATTGGGTAAAATGGAAACTTTCAAACCCATGGCTGCCAGAAATGCTGGTACTTCAGGAGCTGATCTGAGTCTCAGTCTTTCTGAAAAAGTTCCCCAATGCCCTTGGGGTGACATACTTTCCTAGGAAAACCAGTTTTCATAATAAAATTGCTCTTGATCCTTAGTCTTTGTGTATTACACAACCATGATGTGTTTAAATGCCAGGTTTCAAGCTTTATCTCAACAAAACTGTTTATGACGTGTTCTACAGTGTCTCACTTCTTGTAGTGAACTTTATGATTGTGAGATCTTTCATGTTGTGTAGCACAAAGTTACATGTTCAGTGCTGAATGCTATGCCATTGCATTAATACAAAATAATGTATTTCCATTCACTGTTAATGAGCACCCAAGTTTCTGGATTGGCTGTTGAAAATGTTTTTTCTGTATATGCCCTTTGCTGATATATTATGTATTTTAAGAGAAATATCATTCTGAATATAATTACTACAGTGTGATTTGATGATGTCTAACATTAGTGGTTATGCCACAGAGTCTGTCAAAAAGTGACAAATATTGAATCTTCCATCAGTTGTAGCATATCACCCTGAAAACTTTATGTGCAATCTTTTTTAGCCAGTATAGTAGATATTTAGTGGTCTGTGTAGGGAGTTTTTCTTGCTCTCTATTTCTTTTTTAGTTGAGGCCGAGTACACATGAATACCTTGAGTGGTGTAATGGAGCTCAGCTCTTTACTGGCAGTGTCCACTCCACAGTGGACTCTACTGCACCTTGTGTCTCTGTTATACAGGTCACAGGACATTTCTCTACATACACTGTGTGTATATGTCTCTATTATTATCTTTGTACCCATTCCTTCATTATGCTCTATCATGACATGAAAGTTCTAGTTATTATTATTATATTGTTCTATTATTATAAATAATAATGTGATACAAGGTCTCATACTGATCTGTTTCTGTGAGGCCGAGTACCAAGAAGCAGAATTGTTGGTCCCTGGATGGGTCAGGACTCTGTCTGTAGCTGTGTGTGTTCTCTTTATCTGTTTAAATTTCCACAGTCCCTCACTACTTCTGACAAACATCAGAGTCATGCTGAAGTGGTTAACAAAACTTCTTGACTTGGAAAACAACTCAGTTCGGAGCCACTCAGGTCTCTCTGTGTGCAGCCTGTGACGCTGACGTGGCTGATTTTTCAACCTACCAGCTTAGAGCCACCCACTTGTTCCTCTAGAAATTCTCTCTAGGCAGATGCTATGAGTTTCAGAATCCTCCTGGGCTCAGCCAACCACAAAGATGAGTGCCACAGAGTGCATGCTGAAGACAGAACTCACCTCCCCAGATGGCTTGCATGAGGCAGAAAAGGGTACGTGTTTAAACGCAGTTAGAATCAAACTAAAAGGACTGAGAAGTTTCACCGCAGAGCCGAGCCAGGGAGGAGCTGAGTTTTGTGCCTGCGAGCCTGTTCCAGTGGGTCTCTGTAAGATGCTGGGGGCCCTCAGGGACAGGTAGGGGTGGAACTGTGCAGGTGTCAGGTTAGTTACTCTGTTGGAGTATATAATACTCAAATATTTCTAGAGGAAGAAAAATGCAGAGTGGATTACAAGAGCTTGAAGCAGTTTGGGGTCTTTGCGCTCAGCTTGCTGGTCCACTCTTTCCCCAGGCGTGTGGTAATTTGCGCTCTGGTAACTTATATGAAGCCTTTACATGTTCCTCATCTTCCTGAGTGAAGGCAAGGTAGATGTGTGCATGCGAACGAACAGCAGCTGCCTGGGATGCGGGACTTGTGGTCTGCTGGTCCACTGTAATTAAAAAGAAATGTAGGACTGTGAGATGGGGAACTTACCGACCCAGGAACAAATCCTTTGGCGGTTTTGGCTCGGCTCTTCGGTGAAACTTCTCAGTCCTTTTAGTTTGATTTCGGGGATTTGCTTGTTTTCAGAAAGAAAATTGTGCCTCTGTGCTTTGAATAATCGCTGTATTTCATTCTTTCATCTTTTACATTGCTGCTTCCCAGTTCCCTTACCTTAATTTTTTTTGTTTAGGGAAACAATATTGCATTTCCAGAAAACAAGATTAATACCAAAAAACAAACAAACAAACAAACCAAGATTGATACCAAAGTTCATGAAGGATGCTAATGTTTATCAGCTAAGCCAAGTATTCAAGTATTCTCATAACTGAAGTTATTATTGGTTGCTATTATTATTGATTCTTTGAGACAGAGTTTCATAACGAATCCCAGGCTGATCTGGATTCCCTCTCCCGCTTCAGGCTCAGAATGCTGGCACCCCACCAAGCTTGACTTTTGAAACCAAATATTTGTTCAAGCACTACCCATTTCTAATAGGAGTTTCATGTTCCAGAGTGTGATGTTGTATAACTGCAGCTGTTTCTCAGTCCTCTTTCTAAACCCTAACTGATTTTTTTTTTTGAGTAAAGTTTTTGAATCTGAAAATAAAGCCAACATCAGGCCAGTAATGTTTCATTTCTTTGTTCTTCTGAGAGATCATTTCTGATACAGTTTTCTAATCAAGAATTGATGGTTATGCTCCAAGTGTGCTGTGACAGGCATTGAGTTTGGATGGAGATAGACAAGCTCACAGCTTCGGAATGATGGGAGAGGAATAAACATTAACAGCCATCTATCAAAATAAAAAGACAGCATCAAAAATGAACATCAGCTGGTAGAAATTCAGAGAATTACTGCCAAAATCTTGCTGTTAACATGTGAAAGAATCTTGGTATTGAGTCCTGTAGATTAGACCCTTGAAGTCTAATCTGTTTCTTAGCATGACCCCAAACTCTCCAGTTTTGTTTTTCTTTGTGTTTTGATTGACACAAATCAAGTACGTACACTTTTATAGATTCATTACAGTGAGTAGGTTCCTACCCCCTCAGCTATATTCAGGTATACTTTACATTGTTGTCGTGAACTATATACTATTAACTACGCCTTTGCATACTAGAGCTTACTCTTCTTAGTGTACCTGGTAACCAACCTCTTTTTGTCTCCTTCCCCTTTATTCTCCCAAGTCTCTGGTAAGAGACATCTGTATTTAAGTGTTTACTGAAGCACTATTCACAATGGCCAGCATATGGACTCTACCTACATGCCCATCAGTGAATGAGTGGGGGAAAATTGTAATATATATATATATTTTTTCCTCCAATATATAATGGAATGCTGTGTAGCAATAATAAAAGCAGAAGCAATGTCTTTTGTGACAACATGGATGAACCAGGAATATATGCTAAACAAAACTATTCAGGCACAGAAAAGTCTAATGTAGCCTAGTCATGAAGGGCCTAGGGAGAAGAAGAGTATAAATTATTTGCTTGATGTTGCAAATAATTTTTAAGCACAATGTAAAAGCTAGAAATCATACATGTCTATAAATTTCAAATTCAAAAGTTTTTAAAAAGATCTTTGTTAGATTTTTAGAAAATAAAAGGAAAGATAGAGGAGTAGGAGACAAGAAACCAGAGCCAGATCTGCAACAGCCAAGGAGTAGATCTTCCTTTATTCCAAGAAGATACAGTGAGAGGTGGAGGCTGTCCACGGGAACCCAGCTTCTACAACTAGACAAAGAAAATTGTGGGGGGTGGGGGGGGGCTTATACTAAGGTTGTGGGACACAGCTGCACTTAGTGGGGAGTTTAGTTAGTGCCTGGGCTTGGTGTCCTTGGAGTGATTGAGGGTCTCCTTGTCAAGATTATTTCCATAGAAACTGGCAGGAATGTTATCTATGGCCTTAGCTCCACAAACATTTTCTCTCAGGCTTGGGAGTGACCAACTGATAAGGGTTGAGCAGAGCCAGGCCTCTAATCTATAGCCCTTAGGTCAGTGGGGGAACTTTGTACTTTTACAATTTAGATCCCTTTGGCCACTCTGATGGTTTTATGCCTTTATGGCCTCCTCTAATGAAGCTCATGGTTTTTCTGAGGTTCACATATTCTGTCACTTGCCGTCTGTGTAAATGAGCTCCAACAATCCCTCCCCATCTTAGCCTTCTTCTAGTCTCCTTGGTGACTTGCAAGTCCGAGAGCCAAGGTCTGGAAGATCATAGTGCTCAGGGCAGTCTGCAGACCTGTGAACCTGCTGGAAGGGCAGACTCTTGGTTCTTTTCCAAGAACTTCCAAGCCAGAATCTCTACTTTCCATGATTACCGGATGATTGACCTCTCTGCTCTGTCATTTATTTGGTGTGTACTCAATGCTGTTCTGTACCAACATGATGCTTAAGCACAAGAAAAACAGAAATAAATAAGGCATTGACCCCAAGAAATTCATGGTCTTGTATGAAAACAGACACAAAACCAGTAGTGTAAGAGCTGAGTAAAATACCAAAGGAGGACAGAAAAGAGAATGGACTAATTTTATCCATAGAAATCTGATAAACTAAAAAAAAAAAATTAGATAAACTTCATCAAGGAG
>NW_008350318.1:485431-500194 GCF_000622305.1 Nannospalax galili | reverse complement strand
AAAACGCATAATTTACATTCTGTAAAATTCACACGTTTGGTGTACATTTCTTGACTTTTGAAAACATATAATCATGAAGTTACCACCACAGTCAGACTACAGACCCACACCCTGCCCCAATGCCCCAGTGTCCCTCTTCAGACACTCCCTTCCTCTGTCTCTAGCTGTGCCCACTCCCGGCCTTTTTTTCTACCCTGACACTTGGCTTTTCCAGAATGTCATATAAATGGATCCTGCAGCAGGTAATGCATGTGATAATCCACAGTGCAGAGTGTATTAATAGTTTGGCAAATACAGCACAGCTGGACTTAGATGTGAGAGCCTGTATTCCAAAACACTATGGAGGAACAGTAGTGCTCTAATTCAGAAGTTTGTGAGCATCTCACCATTGCAAAAGCTAAGGACAGCTGGCAGGAAACTTGTGAGTGAGTGGAGGAAGCAAGCCTGCGACAGTTGGATTGATAGGTATAAAATAGTCTTGTGGTCAAGAGTCTCTAAATAGGCTGCAAAGTGGACCATTTTTGTACACACCAGTTTTTTATTATTTTCATTTTGTGTGTATGCATGTATTGCCTGCATATGGGTAAGGGCACCTGTGTGTGCAATGCCTGCAGAGGACAGAAGAGGCTGTCAGATCCCCTGGAACTAGAGTTACAGACAATTGTTAACTGCCATATGGGTGCGGGGATTCGAACCCAGGTCTTCTACAAGAACAACCAGTGTTCTTAACCACTGAGCCATCTCTCTAGCCCCAAACACACCATTTTTGAGGTTACTGAAGCTTGCAGGCAAGTCCCGGTTTAGGGACTTTTGGAGGACAGCAACCTGAGGAACATGTGCAAGTGTGTGGTCCAAGTTTTCCTTCCTAACTTTCCCCCCAGTGCTGAGCAGTGTTGGTTTATCTTGCCACAAGCACCAGGATATTTGAATTGTTGCAAAATTATTATTTTTAAAATAATAATCCATAGAGCTACTGTACTGTGTACAGGTAGGAGAGCCAGGGCATAGGGCAAATGTATTCTTATTTTAACAAATGACTGGAATGCTAGTCAACTGTTTTCTCCACACTAACATTGGTAATGTTGAGCATATTTAATGCACATGGTCACCATTCACGTGTCTTCTTTGGTCAGTGTACATTCAAGTCTTTGGCCTGTTTTTAATCCTTTTTTAAATAATTGAGTTTTCAGAGTTCTCTATAGTCTAGACACAACTTATTTTTAGATCCATGTCTTGCAACAAAGAAGACTATTTTTTAAATTCTCTTTTTAAGAATCGGAAAAGAGAGTTTAAATTATGTGAAAGTCCAAATTTTCAAATTTCTGTTATATAAACAATAGTTCTGGTATTACTTCTAAGGCATTTTTTTTTTTCCTGAGACAAGTTGATAAAGATTTTCTTTTTCTCTTTTCTCCAAAGAGCTTTGTAGTTAGAGGGATTGTGTTTGGGTCCTCTTCTAGAGGCATAATGAAATGTGAGTTTTTAGTCTATTCAAATTGTTTCAGCACCATATATTAAAAGCTATGTGGGTGATACAGGCCACGATAAAGAAGGTGGTGTGGAACAGGTTGGACAGGGATGCACAGGGATGCCAGGGTCGGCATCTTCTGTGAGAGGATGGTGTTCAGCAAGTTCTCCACCCAAAATATGTCACCACACATGCTTGGCCTCCTTTCGCAAGTGTTTGTTTGTTTGTTTATTTGTTTTCTGCTTCTGTTCCTTTAATTTATGCAGCTTCTCTTTTGCCCAAACCATGCTTATTCTCCTTGTTCTTACTATGGAATTAGGCAGTGCCATTTTGCCAAATTTGGCTTCCCTTACCAGGCTGCTATGGCTGCCCTAGTTCTCTTGCCCTTTAAGTAATTGTTAAATTACTTTTTAAACAGAATCCTAGCAGTCTGATTATTAGAACTATATTCTATCTTTAAACCCATTTGGGACATGGTCCTTCAATTTCAACTTTGTGGAAAGTTCTGTTATGATGGATTCATTATAGTTTTCACATGATTGTGGTGAATTTATTGAAGGACTCCTATGTTTTGCTTTTTTATGTTAATACATTGGATTACATTTATTTACTTACAACTCCTGATCCTTCTGCTCCTATCTCCCTAGTACTAGAATTACAGGAGTTCACCACCATAGCTGTCTCACTGATGTTTTTCTGTTTCACTCAGTCCTCCTAACAGGACTCTTATGGGTCAAATCTAGATGATTATTGTCTTGGTTCTTTTTCATCATGACTTCCACTCTTTTTGTTTCCTGCTCGTCCATTAGCCCTTATTTTGACAACTGAAACATTCCCTGGCTAACATTCTATTTCCACTATCTCTGGTCTTATTTGAGCCATGGATATCATTTTTGGACCAGGACCGTTTGTGGGAGGAGTGTGCAGTAGGAGAATGTAGGCCACAGAGAGAACTGATTTTGTAGCAAAGTGATTTTTTTCTCCCTAAAAGATTATTTTAAAAAAGAGTCTTACGTTTATGTGTATGTGTGTGTGTGCCCGCATGATTTATGTGCACCACATGTTTGCAGCTGCCCTTGGAAGCTAGAGGGCATTGGGTTCCTTGGAACTAAAGTTACAGGCAGTTGTAAGCCACCTGATATGGATGTTGGGAGACAAACCTGGGTCTTCTGCAAAAGCAGTAAGCACTTGTAACTGCTGAGCCATCTCTCTGCCCCTCCAAAAGATGCTTGAACTTGACATTCTGGTATTTCTATTTTGCAGGTAAAAAACTCCAAAGAAAATGTTTAACACTTGCTTCTCCTGTAACATCCACCAAGCTTTGCCTCTGCTGTCTGCTGACCACTGTCCTCACTGCAGCTGTAGTTGGGCTTTCTGTTGCTTTGTTAGGTAAGGTACTTATTCTCTGAATTGTACAGTGTTAGGTCCACAGTTATACTGTCAGTAATACTTACCGAGGGTCTTATATGTTGGGCACTGTGGTAAGTCTTGAGATAAAATACATCTCAAACCCCTGTTCCTGGGAACTTACAGTAGAGCAGGAAGACGCAGGCAGTATAAACAAGTGAAGGAGTAGAGCAGGTTTCAGAATGCGCAGGGAGGCAGGTCAGCCTCCTTGGGAAGATGAGGTTTCAGCATCCTCTTGAAGGAGATGCAGGAGCCACATGCCTACCTTGGAAACTATTCAAGACGGAGAACAAGGTGAGCCAATGAATCTCAAGGAGGTTGTTGCAGCTGCAGGAGTGAGGGCAGAGAAGAAATATATGAGTAGAGCGCTCTCTTATTACCCAAGGTTTCGGTGATGTTCAGTTGTGGACTGAAAATTTTAAATGGAAAATTCATGAAATGGTTAATTTAAAGGTCTTTAGTTGCACACTGTTCAGAGAAGTGGGATAAAAATCTTGTACCATCCTCTTCATCCTCCCCTGGTATGTGAATTATCCCTTAGTGCGACTTTTCCACACTGAATACACTACCTGCCCAGTAGCCACCAGTGCTGTTTCAGTTCTGAGATAGACTGTCATGATAGGAGACCCTGCAGTGCTTGTGTTCTAGTATCCCTTATGTTACTAAACAGTGACCCAAAGCACAACAAACAATGATGTTATAACACACATTTCTTCAAAGCCAATATTATGAGTGAGCACCTCAGAGAGAATGGGACACAGGCCCTGGCTGGAAGGTCCAGGATGAAGGACCATCATGTTGAGAAGGGGACTCTGAGTGATGAGTTAGGAAAACTACACTTCAAGTGCCTAGTTCATAGCTGAGCTCAGGATGGCAGGCAGAAAAAAAGGAGACATGGAAACATCTATATAATTAATTCATTGTATTGTTTACATTCTAGTGAGAAAGCCAGAACAGGCCATCTCGAACCCTATCTACTATCCTTCCTGCCCAAGAAACTGGATTGGATTTGGAAATAAATGCTACTATTTTTCTGAAGACACAAGAAATTGGACACACAGTGAGAATTTCTGTATGGCATTGCAAGCTGTACTCGCTCAGTTTGAAAATCTGGAAGACCTGGTAAGAAATATTGGCGGAACCCTTTTTCTACTGAATATTTAGTGCCCTAAGGGGGAAGCTGAAAGCTGAAGCAGGAGGAAGGATCCCATCCCTAGCAGAAACAGGGACACAGGGTGCATATTAATGTGTGCAATTTGTTGATGGCATCACTTCTGCCTGGAGCCCTGAGGCAGACGGATTCTCTCATGTAATGTTCACATGCAGCCTGTAAGGTTAGACATAGTGCTCCCATTCTAAGATTTGGTAACTATGTAAATTTTCATACATGGGTTGCATATTGCAGGTGGCTATTAATATGATCCTGGAACCACAGGCATAATCATGGACTTTCCCAGTCACAGTGGAATGTAATGTCATTAAAATAAAGTACTTTATTAGAGACAGCAAATGGCTCCACCGGCTTGAGAGTCTGTGCTCCTCAATGACACTTGCTGCCATCCCAACAGGAGGCTGTGGAGTAGCCAGACTTAAGGTCATCTGAAACAGAGACACATGCATTTGCTTTCTGTGTTTTCTGACAGAATTTCCTGAGGAGATATAAAGGCCCTTCTGATCACTGGATCGGCCTGCACAGAGAATCATCAGGACAGCCTTGGAAGTGGACAGACAACACTGAATACAACAACACGTATGTTTGGGGACTTTTCCTTCTGGTGTGTTCTTGTGTCATTATATGCATGAGTTGTAGTTCTGAGAGGCAAAAGGCAGCATCCTGTGAAGCTTACTGTACTAGGAAGGAGGATACACAAACCTTTGGACTTGAGATGTAGCGCAGAGGTAGAGTGTGCTGACACACATGAGCCAATCCCCAGCAAACTCCACATCCCCACAAATCTAAATCCTTTTAATGCTCTTCCTCTTATTAGCTGTGATTTGGGAAAGCTTTTACTTACTGCAATTTTACTTCAAATCTTTAGCAAGATAACATCTGGGGTAGCTCTTGATCCCAGTGACTCAAAACTTTTCCTTGCTGATAAATCGCGAGTGGAATGCAGACAGAACCGCACATGCGCAGAGGGCTCTGAAAGCCACTGCAGAACTGCGGGGATCAGATTCTCAAGTCCACTCTGCACTGCTGATCTGTTCACAAAAACAGACTCCAGGGAGCAGTGGGGACCTCTCCTAATGTCTGGTCATCAGAAAGAACCCAGAAATAGTTCTTGAACTGTGAATATAGGCATTTCATTTTAAAAATAAAATATAGAGATCCGATCACTTCCATCACTGACGCTAAGCTAAAAAGCAATTTACTAGGAAGGTTTTGCCTTTCTTCACCTTGATAACGTATGGAACTGTTCCAGATAAGACTAAAAGTCACCCTCAGTGAGGTCACCATAGCAGCAGTTCATTTGTACATGGCAGTAAGCAGCAGTTACATACCTTGTCAGTGCATAACAGGGTCTGGAGTGGATGAACTGCAAAGGCGTGATTTTCAAAGAACTTGAGAATGTAAAAGAAACCAAGTACAAAAATAGTGTAAATAGTTCGTGATGGACTTTTTTCTTTCTTTCATATTAAAAATATGTAGTGGGAACAATAGAGATTCCAGTGCGGGAGTTAACGTATTTGCAGCCTATGCAGATTTATTCTTTTTGTTTTTGTTTTAGGGTTTCCATCCGAGGAGTGGGAGAACACGCCTACCTGAATGACAATGGAATTAGCAGTGCCAGGGTCTATGCAGATAGGAAGTGGATTTGTAGCAAGCCCAACAGCTACATTCTCCAGTGCCAAATACCTTCTACTTATTTTTAGACTGTAGCAGAGGTGCATTTTAATTTGCTATCTGCAGTTGTCAAACTGTTATTCAAATTATCAAATTGTTATCCAATGCATCATACATGTATTGACAGCAAAGATGAAAACCAGATTAGAGGACTATGCACATGGGACATAGAAATGATTCTAAATTACACAGGGGTTTTCAGATGAGCTGGTTCTCGTATTTTAAAGCTAAAGTTTAATCATATCGGTGTAAGTGAACTCCACTTCTGGGACATTGAATTTTTGCACATAGTCAATCTTTGCTGTGAATACATGGGATCATAAAGAGAGCAGCAACGAAAGTCATGGAAGTGATTTTTAATAATCATAAGAAAGACGATAATTGGTCCATAGTCTTCAAAAACTTCAAAGTCATATCTACAATTTTTTACAAAGTTCAATTACCAACCTAAAGGAGAATTTGAAAGTATTACGCTAAGATTTACTTTACAATTTAATTTAAAACATTAGGAACATTGTCAAAAAACACTTTAGTTCTCAGCGTCCATGTTTTCAATTACAGTGTCTTAAGTAGATATAAAGACAAATGACATTTTAATTTCACCATTATATTGGATTTATTTCATAGCAAATGATAGCTAATTACTTAAACTCTTAAAATACTTTTAACTTTTTGTGTGAGTGTATGCACACATGTGAGGGTGCCCTGAGAATGATCTTCCTGGCACTGGAGTTACAGACATTTGAGTCACATAGCATAGGTGGATGGGATCAAACTTGGACCCCCTGCAGGAGAAATGCATGCGCTTAACTACTGAGCCATCTCTCCGGCCCACTTCTTCTTATTATTTTTTTTAAATCTTACTTTTAGGGCTGGACGATGGCTCAGTGGTTAAGAGCACTGGCTGCCCTTGCAAGGGACCTGGGTTCAATTCCCAGCACCTGCCTGATGGCTAACAACCATCCTTAACTACAGTTCCAGGGGATCTGACACCCTCTTCTGACCTCTGCAAGCATTGCATGACATGGGTACACTTACATACATGCAGACAAACAGACACACAAAAATAATACAATAGAAAAATAAATTACTTGTTATCGGATGTTAGAAATAAAATATTTATAGTAATTATAGAATGAACTACACTGTACTGATGAGTCCCAAAAAGGACGAAATAGCAAATTAAAATGCACCTCTTCTGCTAGTTTCCTTGCTTCCTCCTTTATTTGTTGATATATTTGCACTGTCTTCCTCCTCTCTCTCCTCCTCTCTTCTTTTTCTTTTGTGGCACTGTAAATTGAGTGGATGCCTTTACACATGTCAAGCATTGTAAAGTTAGTCTTTATCTCAGCCCTTTCTGTAAATTTCATTTTGTGACAATATCTCACTGTGTAACTCAGATTGCCCCTGAACCTGTGGCCTTCCAGCTTCCACACTCAGATAGCTGGGATTAGAGTTGTGGGTTACCACCCAGGGCATGTTATTCTTTGTTACTAAGGCATGTGCATTTCTGTAATAGATTGTATCTATTTTAAGGCTATGTTATTATTTATTATATGGATACAAGTGTATTTGCATTGGTATTACTATTTTCTCCTCTGCTTTGTCTATCCATAATAATGCTTTTGTTTATAGTCCACTTTATTTCAGGTGTCCTAATAGGAAGGTAGGACACATCCCCAGGTACTAGCACAGTATGTCAAATACAGGAGTGTTCAGAGCACACCTGTGGAATGAATCATGCTCTTATGAGTGTCTCTAATACTAGGTAACTTCAATTATGTTCCTACAAAGAAAGCTAATTTTCTACAAGAATTCAGAAAAATAAATATTTTATATTATTGTACTGTATATGGATAACTCATCAAATAAATGCAATCATTTAATTACAACCCTAGCCTACTCAATACTCTTGTATACACTAAATTAGAAATCACACATATAAAGTGTGGATTTCCTGCTTACCATCTCAGACCATGGCAAATTACATAGTCCTTTGGGTAGAGTTTCTTCATCTGAAACAAATGGGTCTAAGAATGGAAATGTCTAAGATTCAGACAAAATTGGCCATGCAAATTCTTGACAGCCTATGTATCTGACTCATAGTAAATATGTAGTAGTTTGACTTCCATTGCAGTATAAAAATAACTGTTAAGAGAATAGCAGTAGTGTACACTAGCACTGGAACTTCTAAGTAATCTTGTTGACACCCCCAGGAAGTCAGAGAGCTGTTTAAATAGGTTTCTAATAGTCACTGGAATTTCCTAGTGGTTGAATGAATCATTTCAACATCATAAAGAAGTATTTCTTAGGAAGAATAAGGTTGTAGGCCTGGGTTTATGGCTCAGTGGGTACAAGCATAAGATCTGGAGTTAAAATCCCCAGCACCCACAGAAAAAGTCCAGCATGACAATGGGCAGTCCTGTCACCCCAGCACTGGGTGGGAGGCAGAGACTGGAGGGTCGCTGGTCACCAGTCTAGCTGCAGGTTCAGTGAGAGACCCTGTCCCAAGGGTGTAAGGGGAAGAGTGATAGAGCAGGACACCTGGTGTCCTCCTATGGCCTCTGCACATGCCCTCATACTTGAACACATAACTACAAACGTACACCTCCACACACTCCCACAAATACACACAAAATAAACTAGTTTTAAAAAAGAAGGCAGCTATAAAGGTAAGTGGTTCGTAGCATATTACAGGAACAATTCAAGTACTTTGGGATTTATACATTCACTTCAAAGTCATCAACTTTATTTGTTACATTGAATCTGAACGGATCATTCTAATCTAGCATATGGTCAAAATTTTCCCATCTTGCAACTTTCCAATGGCTCCTATTTTCTTCTTAGAATACATTCCAACTCCTAATATGATCAAGGCCATATGATATCACAGCTTATTCCCTCCAACTCATCATCTTCATAACCTGTGTTCTTCCCAATTAAGTATTAAGCAGAGGGAATTATATGCCATGACATTTTCTTGCTAGCATAGAGCTCCTCTGCTCTGGTCAGGATCCCAGAAGTTGCAACTCAAGGAGCCAGAAACTCCAGTGGGTCATTTGATGAAAGTGACCACACTTTATCAGCTCTAACAGCAGTTGGGGCTCAACTCTCCAACAGTAATTGTGATTTAAGCCGCATTATCACCTAAAGTTCTGAAGACCTAAATTCCAGTGTAGATGGTGAGGACAGGAGAGGTTCAGCTATGGGGCCGGAAGGTGAATAGACAGCTGCTCACACAGAGAGGAAGTTTGGTCTGTCTCCTCATCTTTGCTCTTCATTTAATCTCATCTTTCACCTTTGTTTCTATGGGTGTGTTTTGTGATCTTGATGTCAGATTAGATTATACTCCTTATCCCCACATTGCTTCTGCTTCCACATTCTGTATCTCATTTCCTCTCACCTTATCCCTCTATTCGGTCTGGAACCCCAGCCAATGAGATGGTCCCATCCACATTCAGGATAGGTCTTCCCTCATTAGTGTAACTCTCTGGAAATATTCTCATGGAATTTCACTCTTCATCTTCAAAGGCTTCTGACCATCAGGTAATGCAAAATGCAATTAATTAATCTGTAAGAGTTCAAAAAATAAAAATATAATTATTAATTCTTTGAGAACTTCATATAGTGTATTTTAGCCATAATCCCCATCCCCCAGCTCCAATCCCAACTCCTCCCCATCCCCCCACTGTGTCCAATATGTGTTGCCCAAATACTCTTGGGTGTGGAACCTGCACTAGACTGTGGTCTACCTACTTGGACTTACATCCTTAAAGAAAACTGACTCTTTCTCTTTCAGTAACTGTTAAATATCAATAGCTCCACAGCTGGTGATGGGAGATCATGCCCACTTTTCCCCCTCCATGATGGGATTTTGTCTGGCTTGAGCAGGTCTTGTGCATGCTCTCAAAATTACTGTGACTTCATATGTGCAACAACCCTCCGGCCTGGAAAACACTCTGTTTCTTTGTAGTCATCTACCACCTCTGGCTCTAACAGTCTTTCTGCCCCCTCTTCTGAAAAGTTAGTGCCCTGTACCTTAAGGAGAGGGGTGTGATATAGATATCCTGCTTTGTGCTGAGCACTCAACAGTCTCTTATTCTCTGTACATTGACCAATTGTGGGTCTCTGTGTTAACTGCCATCTATTGCAAGAAGATGCTTCTCTGATGAGGGTTGAGAGATATTCTAATCAATGAGTACAGTGATAAGTCATTAGGAGTCATTTAATACTGTCTCCATTTAGTAATTAGTGGCAGGTTCTCCCCAAGGGCCCATGACTTTTTTAGCTACAGATTCTTGGCCTTAACAATAATGGTGCCAGGTATGGGTTCCATGTCTTGCAGCAGGCCTTAGATTCAGTCAGAGGGTGATTGGTTGCTACCATAATCTTTACACTATTGCACTCGTGGGCATATCTTGCCCACAGTGGTTATTATAGTTCAGAGTTCACAGATGGGTAAAACTGATGATTGTTTTTCTCCTCTGAGAGCAAGCATAGCCCCTTCCAGCACTATGAAAGCTAGTCAGTAGAGTTAAAACTTCCAGGTCAGTGCCCACTTGATTTTTTCCATGTTCTGTGACGCAAGTATGTGCTGTCTTCAGCAATGGGGTCTTACTGTCAACTTCTGGAGGGTAACTGAGAGCAGTGGCAATAGTCTGTAATGTTTGAAGGTGCATGGGGATCCCACTGGTCAACAACTCAATTACAGCTAATTCATTCCTGGTACTGGGGTTTTTATTTGCTAGGATGAGGTGTCTAGTTGGGCTGTTGTATGCCTGTTATATGGTAAATCCACTGAAACACTTTTTATATATGCATATGCATCTGTTTTAGTGAACTTCTACAGTAGTAGGTTTTCATGTGCTTCTACAAAAGTCTTTAGTGTTAGTTATCCCTCCCCCTAGTCCCTCTTTTCCCCTGCCCATCCCCAACCCGCTTAATCCTTCCTGTTCCATTATTTTCATTCCTCCCTTTATATCACTGTAGTCTATCACCCTTCCTTTGGAGTCAGACGTGCTTTTGTTGCACCACGATGACTCTTCCCTCCATCCACACCCCATGGCCCCTTACTAGTGTCTTAATTCTGGGGTATTCCAAATGAAACACATGCATCTAAAAGATTCAAAGCGAACATCCATATGTGAAAGAGAACATGTGGTGTGTGTCTTTCTGGGTCTGGGTTACCTCGTTCAGGATGATTGTTCCCGGTTCTATCCATTTGCCTGTGAGTTTTGTAATTTCATTTTTTTAAACAGATGAGTAATATCCTGTTGTGTAAATGTACTACATTCTTCTCATCCATTATCAGTTGATGGATATCTAGGTTGTTTCCATTTCCTGGCTATGGTGAGTACAGCAGCAATGTACATGGATGAGCAGGTATCTCAGTCATAGAATATAGAGTCCTTTGGGTATATGCCTAAGAGTAAGATAGGTGAATCTTTGGTTAGATTTATTTCTCACTTTTTGAGGAACTTCCACACTAATTTTCATAGTGGCTGTACCCATTTGCATTCCCACCAGCAGTGAACAAGTGTTCCTTCTTCTCCACATCCGTACAAGCTTTTCTCATTGTTTGTTTTCTGGATCTTAGCCATTCTGATTTGGCTAATATAAAGTCTCAAAGTAGTTTTAATTTGCATTTCCCTGAGTACTAAGGATGCTGAACACTTTTTAAATGTTTCTCGGCAGTTTGTATCTCATCTTTGGAGAACTCTGCTTAGTTTCATGCCCTATTTTTTAATTAGGTTGGCTGTTTACTTAATGATTAGTTTTTTAGTTCTTTGTATATTCTGGATATTAACCCTCTGTCGGATGCATAGATAGAAGGTAAAGATATATATCCTAGTCTGTAGGCAGCCTCTTTACTCACATGCTCGTATCTTTTGCTGTACAAAAGCATTTTGGTTTCATGTGGTTCCACTGGTCAGTTGTTGGTGTTAATGCCTGCACTATGAGGATCCTATTCAAAAGGTCCTTTTCTTGTGCCTATAAGTTTTAGTGTATTCCCTACTTTCTCCTTTGTCAGATTCAGGGTATAACATAAGGTCTTCTGTTAAAGTATTTGAGTCATTTGGAGTTGAGGTTTGTGCAAAGTGAGAGCGATTTAATTTCATTCTTCTACTTGAAGCTATCCAACTTCAGCAGTACCACTTGTTAAAGATGCTGTCTTTTCTCTAGTGTGTATTTTTGGACCCTTTGTCAAAAGTCAGGTGGTTATAGGTATATGGGCTTATATTCGAGTCTTTTATTCTATTCCATTGATCAAAGTGTCTGTTTTTGTGCTAGTACCATGCTGTTTTTGTTACTATAGCTTTGTGGTATAACTTAGAATCAGGGATGGTGAGAGCTCCAGCAGGTTTTTTATAATTCAAGATTGTTTTTAGCTCTCCAGGTCTTCTTGCATTTCCTAATTTAAGATTGTTTTCACAGCTTCTGTGAGTAATTGCTTTGAAATTTTGTGGTAAATGTGTAGATTGCTTTTAGCAGGATGGTCATTTTCCCAATATTGATCCAATTGATCCATGCACATCTTTCCATCTTCTGGTATTTTCTTTAACTTTTTCAATGTCTGAGAAATGTTTATTATGCAAGTCCTTTGCTTCCTTAGTTGGATTCATTCCAGGATTTTTTTTTGAGGCAGTCATGAATAGAATTGTTTCCCTGATTTCTTTCTCAGTATAATTTTCATTTGTCTAGGAAGGTTACTGACTTTTGTGTGTTTATTTTGTATCCTGCTACGTTGCTTGATGTGTTTGTCAACTGTATGAGTTTTGTGGTGGGTCTTTATAATCTTTTAGGTATGGAATCATATAATCTGCAAATAAGGACACTTTGACTTCCTCCTTTCCTGTTTGTATCCCCCTTTTCTCCTTCACTTATTTTTCTTTTGTAAATTTTTATTGAATTTTCATGTATTTCATACAGAACATCTTAATCAGTCTTGATCATCTTTATACCCCCTTCTCCTTTGGCACCCTCCCGTAGCCCTCCCCCCACTGGAATTAATACCTTCTTTCATTTGTATTAAGGCCTATCATGTCAAGTTAGTGTACCCAGATGTCCCTCAGTGCAAATTCACCCACGGGAGTCTAGTCAGCCTATCTAGAGTCCCTTCCTTTAAGAAGTTCAGCTTTTCTTCACCCAGTAGTAATCAGCTGCCAATAATTCTTTGACTAAGATTGGGGCCTGATGACCATTTCCTCAGTTCCGTGCTGGGGTTTTGTCTGCATGAGTTTGCATAGGTCTTGTGCATGCTGGTACCATTACTGTAGGTTCACATGAGCAAGGTCCCAGGAGCTTTTAGGACTCTATTTTCACATGATTATGTACCTACTCCCTGGCTCTTACAATCTTTCTGCCCCCTCTTCAGCAATGGCCCCTGAGCTCTGGGTGGGTGGAATTTATATGGGAGTCCTGTCCAAGGAACCAAACTCTGTAGACTCTTACTCTCTATGCTTTGGCTGTTTGTAACCTTTTGTTTTCCTGGCCCTCTGTTGTATGAGGGAGCTACATTAATGAGAACTGAGTGATGTATTAGTGTCTTCTTTATACTTTGTTCTATTTTTGGGGAGCCTAGGTGTCAAGGTTGCATTATAGATGTGCTACTTGGGCTTGGGCAATTCACAGACAATGTCTGTGTGACCAGTTATAGAACTCTGAAATAGTCATCTGTTGCAAAAGAAACTTCTTTGATGAGTGGTGACTAGGACAATTGTCTGTAAATAAAAGGATCTATATTTTGTACATAACAAGAACTTACGTTTGTCTAGGGATGTGACAGCCTTGGGGCTTTCTCTAAGATCTATGACCTCTCTAGCCATGTATATTTGGCTATGTTTCCAGTACCACACTTGAGTTTCCTCCCATTAAATGGGCTTTAAGTCCAATTAGGTAGCTGTTGAGTATCCCTAAGATAAAAATGCCACTACTGCACCAATGTTGTTTACTGTGCTCATCATTGATGTGATTATTAGACCTTGAGCTGGGATTGAACCATCTATTAATGTTTTCCACTAGCAGCTTGCATAGACCTCTCCAAAGCTATGAGAGCTAGCCTTCAGGGAGAGATGGCTTCCTGGTCAGTCCCAGCTCCATTGCTCCAAATCCTGTGTCCAAAGTATGTGTGTCTTCAGCAATAGGGTCTTATCCTCAAGTTCTAGGAAGCAGTCAAGGACCGTGGCAATAGCCTGTGTAATTTTGAGACTCTCTTGGACTACCCTAGCAAAAGTCAAAGGAAGGCTTCTCCTGTGTGGTACTGTTTCTTGTTATGAAGCCTTCAGCTATACACATGGATTCATGTAGAAATGTTGTATGCATAATTTGTCAGTAGGTTTTGGACTAATATGATTCCTTCTGGGTTTTTTTACACTAATTAGGCATAATGTATCTCTCATTCCATACCCTCCCCATTAGAAGCATCCCTATTTTTCACATATCTCCCTTGATAAAATCAATCTCCTGTGGTTCCACCTCTCTTGAGCTCCTTCTTCTTTATCCCCAGAGTTCCTTGTATAACCCTCCCTTCCCACTCCCATTTAAATACCCCTATTTTACCCATTTCTTCCTTAGTAACACCTGTGTCCTACTGTTCTTCTCTCTCAGGTTCTTTCTTTCCCTTTACCTCCCTGAATCCTTTCCATTTTCTGGCTTCCTTCAGTTACATCAGGATATATGCTCACATATAAGGATTTGGTGCTAGGATCCACAAATGAGGGAAATTATATATTGATTGTTTTTCTGAGTCTGTGTTACTTCACCTAGTATAACACTTTCTAGTTCTATAAATTTGCCTGCAAATTGTATGATTTCTTCTTTCTTTATTGCAGAGTAGAACTCCATTGTGTAAATGTACCACATTTTCATTATCCACACATCAGTTGAGGGACACTTTGGTTGCTTCCATGTTTTAGCTATTGTGAAAAGAGCAGCAACAAACATGGATGTATAAGTATCTCTGCAATAGATAAGTCCTTTGGTATATGCCAAGGAGTGGTATAACCAGGTCATATGGTAGGTTCATTTTTAGTTTTTAAATAGT
>NW_008350318.1:475608-485419 GCF_000622305.1 Nannospalax galili | reverse complement strand
GTCTTCCAGAGGCATTGCACGAGTTTGCAATTCCACCAGTAGTGAATGAGTGTTACCCCTTCTCCACATCCTTGCCAGCATTTTGTATCATTTGTTCTCTTGATCTTAGCCAGTCTGACTGGGGTAAGATGAAATATTAAGGTGGTTTTAATTTGCCTGTCCCTAATTACTAATGATGCTGAACACCTTTTAAGATTTTTTTTTTAACAATCTTTATTTCTTCTTTTGAGAACTCTCCTCAGATCCTTTGCCCATCTTTTAATTGGGTAATTTGTTTTCTTGATTCTTTGTTTTTTGAGTTCTTTATATATTCTGAATGTTAAACCTCTTTCAGATTTGTTGCTGGTGAAGATTTTCTCCTACTCTGTGGGTTTTTGCTTTACTTCCTTGCCTGTGTCTTTTGCTGTACAGAAGCTTTTTAGTTTAATGAGGTCCCACTTGTTGATTGGTGACCTTAATTCCTGAGTAACTGATGTCCTGTTTAGAAAATCCTTTTCTACACCTATATCTTGCAGGTTACTGCCAATGTTTTCTTCTAACAGTTTCAGAATTTCAGGTTTCACATTGAGGTCTTTGATTCATTTGGAGTTGACTTTTGCACAAGGGGAAACATAGGGCTTTATCTTCATTCTTCTGATGGAGATCCAGTTTTGCCAGCATCATTTGTTGAAGATGTTCTCTTTCCTCCAGTGTGTGCTCTTGGCCCTTTTTTTCAAATATCAGGTGGCTGAAATTGCATGTATTCATGTTTGGGTCTTCAATTATGTTCCATTTATCTATGTGTCTATTTTTGTGCTAGTACCATGCTGTTTTATGACTATAGGTCTATCATATAATTTGAGATCTGGTATAGTAATCCCTCCAGTATTGCTCTTTGTGCTCAGGGTTGCTTTGGCTATCTGGGGTCTTTTTTTCTTGCATATGAATTTTAGGATTTTTAAAGAAATTCTGTGAAAAGTGTCATGGAAATTTTGTTTGGCATTGCATTGAATCTATATATTGCTTTTGGTAGGATGGCCATTTTTCACAGCATTAATTCTTCCAACCCATGAGCATGGGAGGTCCTTCCATCTTCTGGTGTCTTCCTCAATCTCTTTCTTTAAAAATCTAAAAATTTCATTGTAGAGATCTTTGATGTCTTTGCTCAGGTTTATTATGAATTTTTTTTTGAAATTAATGTGAATGAGAGGGTTTCCATGTACTTTTTCTCTGATTGCTTGTTGTTGGTATATAGAAAGGCTACTGATATTTGTAGGTGAATTTTGTAACCTGCCACTTTACTGAAAAGTGTTAATCATTTTTAGGGGTTTTCTGGTGGAACTTTTAAGATTTCTTAGTTATGATATCATATTTGAAAAAGATAATTTGACCTCTTTTCCAGTTAGTACTCCTATAATTTCCTTCTATTGTGTTATTGCTCTAGCAAGAGTTTTAAGCACTATATTAAAAAGGAGTTGAGAACATTGTCTGGTCCCTGATTTTAATGGGAGTGTTTCCAGTTTTCCTCCATTTAGAATGATGTTGGTTGTAGGTTTTTTTTATATAGCTTTAACTATGTTGAGGTATGTTCCCTCCAGTCCAAATCCCTTTAGGACTTTAAACATAAATATATACTGAATTTTTCAAAGGCCTTTTCTGCATCTATTGAGATGACCATGTGGTTCTTGCCTTTGAGTTATATGATTTATGATGTTTGTTGACTTACATATATTGAACCATCCCTGCATCTCTGGAGTAAAGTCGAATTGATCACGGTGGATGATCTTTTTGATATATATCTGTATGTGGTTTGCAGGTATTTTGTTGAGAATTTTTTCCATTTATGTTCATTAAGGATGTGGTTCTATAGTTTTCTCTTTTGATTGAATCTTTACCTGGTTTTAGTATTAGAGTGATGCTGGCTTCATAGAAAGAATTTGGGAGTTCTCCTTCAGTTTAAATATTTTTGAATAATTTAAGTAGTATTGGTTGTAAATCTTTAAATGTCTGATAGAATTCTGTAAATCCATCTGGGCCTGGGCTTTTTTTTTATTCGGGATGTTTTGTATTATTGTTTCAATTTCCTTATATGTTATGGGTCTGTTTAAGCTGTTGATCTCTTCTTGGCTTAGTTTTGGTGAGTTCCATGATTTTAGATATTTATTAATTGTTTTTATATTTTCAAATTTAGTAGCATATAGGTTTTTAAAGTATTCTCTAATAATGTTTTGGATATTTTTCTTGTCGGTTGTGATATTTCCCCTTTCTTCAATGATTTTGTTGATTTGGAGTTTGTCTTTATTTCTTTTGGTTAACTCTCCTAAGGATCTGTCTATCTGTTTATCTTTTCAAAGAATCAGCTCTTACATTCATTGATTCTTTGTATTGTTTCCTTTGTTTCTATTTCAATAATTTCTGCTCTCATTTTTGCTATTTCTTCTTGTCTGCTTGGTTTGGGTTTGTTATTGCCTTCCCAGAGTCTTAAATTGCAATGCTAAGTCATTTATTTGTGCTCTTTATGGTTTTTAATATAGGCACTGAGAGCTATAAACTTCCCTTTTAGTACTGCTTTTAAACTGTCCCAGAGGTTTTGTTGTGTTGTATTATCCTTTTCATTTAATTCCAGGAATACTTTTATTTCTTTCCTATTTTTTGTTTGTTTGACTCATTCATCATTCAGGAGTGTATTGTTTAATCTCCATGAGTTCATGTAGTTACTAGGGCTTCTTTTGGTGCTGATTTCAAGCTTTATTTTATTGTGGTCTGATAGAATGCATGGAATTATTTCAATTTTTTTTTTTTTTTTTTGTATTTGTTGAAGTTTACTTTGCGCCCCAGTCTGTGGTCAGTATTTGGAGACAGTTCCATCAGATGCTACATAGAAAGTATATTCTTTGTTGCTTGGGTGGAATATTTGGTAGATGCCTGTTAGGTCCATTTGTTGTATGGTATTATTTAATTGAGATGCCTTTTTGTTTATTCTTTGCCTGGTTGACCTGTCTGATGGAGACAGTGGGATATTGAAATCCCCTACTATTACTGTTTTGGGGTTAATCTGTGTCTTAAAGTCCTGCAGTACTGTTTTTATGAAATTGGGTGCATCAGAGATTGGAGCATATATATTAATGATTGTAATATCTTCTTGGTCAGTTGTTCCTTTCATCAGAATGAAATGCCCCTCTTTCTTTTTTTTCTTCGGATTAGTTTTAGTTTGAAGTCTATTTTGTCAGCTATTAGAATTGCAACCCCTGATTGTTTCTTAGTGCCATTTTTTTGGAATAGTTTTTTTCATCCATTCACCTTAAGGTAGTATCAGTTCTTGAAGGTGAGATGGGTTTCCTGCAGACAACAAAAAGGTGGATTTTGTTTCTTAATCCATTCAAATAGCTTGTGTCTTTTAACTGGGGGAGTTCAGCCCATTGATATTTAATTATTGAAAGATGTGTATTGGTTACCATCTTTTTAATTATTTCTGCTTTCATTCTTGGTCTAACTTTGTGTTTCCATAATTATACTTTCATTTAATTTCTGTCTGTTGACCCTTGGGTGTAGTCACTCCTTTCTTCAGCTCTTTGCATTGTGTCAAGTATTCTCTGAAAAGCTGGTTTTGTGGATATGAATTCTTTCAGCTTATTCATATCATAGAAGATTTTTCTTTCTCCAACTATAGTTGACATTTTTACTGGGTAAAGTATTTTGGATTGGCATCTATGGTCATTTAGACCTGGGAATACTTTGGTTCAGGCTCTTCTGGTTTTTGTAGTTTGCATTGAAAAGTCAACTGTAATTCTCATGGGTTTTCCTTTATATGTGACTTGTTTTCCTTTTAAATTTCTCAGTATTCCATCTCTGTTCTGTACATTTATTGTTTTTACTATGACATGCTGTGAGGAGTTTCTTTTATGGTCCTATCTATTTGGTGTTCTATGTGCTTCTTGTATTTGTATGGGGATATCATTCCTTAATTTTGGAAAATCTTCTTCTACAATCCTGTTGAAGATCTGGTCAATACCATTAACCTGAGATTCTTTTCCTTCCTCTATGTCTATGATACATAAATTTGGTCTTTTCACGGTGTCCCACATTTCCTGCATATTCCATTCCTATTTAAAATTTCTTCTTTTTTTTTGCTGAATCTTTGCTTGAGTGGTCCAATTCTTCAACTTCATTGTCCAGTCTTGATATTCTGTTTTCCTTTCATTCATTCTATTGGTGAGGCTTTCTCCTGTAGTTTCAAATTGGCTTATTGAGTTTTTCACTCCCTTTTTCATTTCTCCCTGAGTTTCCTTAATATTTCTCTCTTTTGTGAATTCAGTCAGAAGTTTTCCCCATCTTCTTTTAGTTCTTTGATTTTTTTATGTGTTCTTTAAATTCGTTGAATTCTTTGATCATGTTTATGATCATTCTTTTAAATTTGGTGTCCTGAACTATCTATAGGGGCTTCTCCTTGTAGAAATATTTTACAGGACTGGTGGTGTTTGGTGTGGACATATTCTTTGGGTTTTTCATATTATTTTTTCATTGTGATTTTGGCACATGGATTCTTTTGTTGTTTGTGATTCTGGTATGAAACTTAAGCTTTCCTTTGTTGAGTTGAAGTCTGATTTGGTTTTTATTACTGGTGTGCCTTGGTTGTTTTCATATTGGGCGTGAAAATCTAGTTGGTCTAGGTTTCAGGTTCTCTCTTTTGATTTTATATTGGAGGGACCAGTTACTCAGTTGCTCCCGCAGAGGTCCAAGTCAGGTACCAATCAGATATTCTTAGGCTTCCTCCTAAGGTCTGAGCCCCTACTAGCCAGCAGGCACAGTGCAATTTGGGAAGCTTGCAAGGTGGAGGCGGGATTCAGGTGCTCTTACGCAGTCTGCAAATCTTAGCCCTGCAGCAGTGAGAGGGACTGCAAGTGGTTCTAATGGAGGGGCATGGGCAGGACATGATTTAGAAAGCTCATCCCCACTCAGAGGATGGATTCAGGAACTCTCAGGTCTCTTTCACTGTCTTATTGCTCTAGCTAATACTGCAAGCACTATATTAAACAGGAATGGAGAGAGTGCACATTCTTGTCTTGTTCCTGACTTTAGTGGCAATGCCTTGTGTTTTTCTCTATTTAGCATGGTGCTGGCTGTGGACTTGTTTTATATTGCCTTTATTATGTTGAGATATATGTTGAGATCTTGGACTTTCTCTGGACTTCTATCATCAGGGGATGTTGGATTTTGTCAATGGCCTTTTCTGCATCTGAGATGATCATATGCTTTCTGTCCTTGAGTCTCTTTATGGTGGATTACACTCATGAATTTACATTTGTTGAACCATTCCTGCATCTGTGGATGAAGTGGATGTGATCATGATGGCTAATCTTTTTGATGTGTTCTTGCATCCAGTTTGTGAGTATTTTACTGAGAATTTTTATACCTGTGTTTATCAGAAAGACTGTCTGCAATTATCCTTCCTTTTTGGATCTTTGTCTGATTTGATATCAGAGTAATACTGGCTTCATAAAAAGACTTTGGAAATGTTTGTTCCCTCTCTATTTTATAACTAATTTGAAGAGTATTGATGCCAGTTCTTCTTTGAAGGTCTGACAGAATTCTATTTTATATCCATCTGGTCTGGGGCTTTTTTTTTAGTTGGGAGATTTTTAACTACTGCTTCTGTCTCATTGGTTATTATGGGTCTATTTGTGTTGTTTATTTCATCATGATTTAATTTTGGATGAGTATATATATATATTTAGAAATTGTCCACTTCTTTTAGATTTTCCAGTTTAGTGGAATATAGATTTTAAATTCTCCGAATTTCCTCAGTATCTGTTTTTTATCTTTCCATCTCTGATTTTATTAATTTGGGTCCTTTCTCCTTCTTTTGACTGAATTGACTAAACATTTTTCAATGTTGTTAATATTTTCAAAGAACCAACTCTTTGTTTCATGATTTATATTGTTTTAATTTCATTTATATTTCATTAATTTCAGTCTTGGATTTTTAATTATGTCTTCCCAAATACTTCTTTTAGTTGTTGTTTGTTCTTGTTTTTTTTCAAGGCCTTCAGGTGCACCATTATATTATTAATATCAGATCTCTCTGGTTTATTGATGTAGGTACTTAATGCTATAAACTTTCCTCTTAGAATTGCCTTCATTTTGTCTCAAAGACTTGGTAGGCTGTCTTTTCATTTTCATTGATTTCTAGGATTTCAAATTTCCTTCTTGATTCCTCCCTTGACCTAATTTTTCTTGTTAAAAATTCTTTTATTTTTGTTGTCTTATGTGTTTTATATTTTGCCTATATGATGTATGTAAGTGCACCTGTGTTGTACAATGCCCATGAAGGTCAGAAGAGGACATCCGATCCCCTGGAACTGGAGCTACAGATGGTTGTTAGTTGCTGGGTGGTTTTGGGAACTGAACCCAGGTCCTCTTCAAGATCATTCGGTGATCTTAACTGATGAGGCATTTCTCCAGCCCCCTTTGATCCAATTTTCATTCAGTAGTGTGTTATTTAGCTTCCATGAGTTTACGTACTTTTTCTGTTTCTGCTCCTGCTGCTGTTATCTAACTTTATTCCTTCACAGTCAGATAGAATACAGCGTGCTATTTTAATTTCACCAAATGTGTTGAAACTTTCTTTGTGTCCTAATAGGTGGTTGATTTTGGAGAAAGTTCCATAGGCTGATGAAAATAAAGTGTTTGTATGGAATGTTCTGTAAATATCTGTTAGGTCCATTTGATTTATGAAGTCATTTAGCTCCAGGGTTTCTTTAGTTTTTGTCTGGATGACCTGTCTATAGGTGACAGTAGGATATTAGAGTCCCTTACTAATACTGTGTTGGGGTCAATCTTTGCTTTTTAGATTTAAAAGTGTTTCTTTTATGAAATTGGGTTCCATTGTGCTTGGTGCATATATGTTTAGAATTGTAATATCCTCTTCCTGGATCTTTTATTTAATGAGTATGAAATGTCCTTTCCTATATCTTCTGACTGGTTTTGAAGTCTATTTTGTCAGATATTAGACTAGCTATGCCTGCTTATTTCTTAGTTCCATTTGCTTGGAATACCACTTTCCATCCTTTTCCCCTAAGGTGGTGTCTGTACTTGATGGTGAGGTGTGTTTCTTGGAGGTAGAAAAAAAAGATGGATCCTGTTTTCTAATTCAATCTGTCAGTATGTGTCTTTTTATTGGGGAACTGAGACCATTAATATTAAGAATTATTCACTGGAGAGATGTCTCAGTGGTTTAAGAGCACTGATTACTCTTGCAGAGGACCTGAGTTCTAGTCCCAGCACCCACATGGTGGCTAACAACCACCTATAACTCCAGTCCCGGTGATCTGACTTCCTTGGGCATTTCATGTCACAGGTACACTTACATATACACAGGTAATACACTCATACACATAGAATAAAAAATAATAAAATATTTTTAAAAGAATTATTATTGACCATTTATTTACATTTAAAAAATTTACATTTTCTCCAGAATTTCATACATGAGTATTGTATTTCTGTTTATTTCCCTCCTAGTTCCCCTTCAACGTTTTCCATGTCTCCCCAACTCACTTAAAAACTTGTCCTCGTTTTTAAAAATATATTTTTATTAAATTTTTGTGTGCAGTTCATGCAATATATATTAATCATATTTATAACCTCTCCCCTGTCTGGACCCACCATAGGCCTCCCCCACCAGATTTCATGGATTCTGTCATATATGCTAAGGCTTATAGAATCAAGATCATGTCTGGCCAAATGTGGAGAATAAGAGCCTGCAGAGTGTGTGTCCCTGGATAGGGCTCCTGTATTAAATCTCACCCACCCAGGACACAGGGATTATTGTGGAAAAGGGGGGAGGAAGATTGTAAGAGCCAGGGTTGGTGGATGACCACAGGAAGCAGAGCTTTCCAGGCAGCTGGGAACCTGCTCATATGAACTTATCCTCTTCTTTATTATTGTTACATAAACATATATACATTTATAGACATACATACTTACACACACACACACACACACACACACATCTATTGTGTCCATTTAGTGGTGCTCCTGTGTACCTGGGTTTAAGGCTGTCCCTGGAGAAAACTGATTGTTCTTCCCTCAGCATCCATTGATTGCCTATTGCTCTTCATCTCTGGGTGGGACCCTGTGAAATTTCTCCCATCCACTTTAACATGTCAAATGGTTTTGTCATTATGCAGATCTTGTTAGACTACCATACTATGGAGATTTCATGACTGCAGCCTCCCTATCATGTCTAGAATGCACTAACTAGTAGCAGATGTCTTGTTCTTCTGGGTCTTACCTTCTTTCTACCCCTTATTCCAAGATGGTCCCTGAGCCTTACATGTAGAGGTTGCATTATAGATGTGTCACTTAAGGCTAGGCAAGTCACAGTCACTTATTCTCCGCACCAGTTGTGAAAGTTGACAGTAATCTCAATGTGCTGTAAAAAGAAGCTTCTTTAGTGAATGATGAGTGGTACAATTGTCTGTAAATATAAGGATACATATTTAGAATATAGTAAGAAACTATGTTGGCCTAAGGAAATGACAGAAGTAGGTTTTTCTCTAGGGTCTGTGACCTCTCCAGCCATATGTACTAAGCATGCAGTACTAAGCATGAATTTCCTCCTATTGGGTGAGACTTTAGTCCAATTAGGCAGCTATTTATTTCTCCTAAAGTGAAAGTGCCACTACTGCACCAATAGAGATAATTTTCTGGGCTGGTCATTGTTGTGGTTCATAGGCTTTACAGCTGGATATAATCATTGACTGGTTTTTCTCTCTTGAAGGTTTGTATAGTGTTGGGAAAAAAAATGAAATACCTTGATGAATGCTGTAAGAACTCTGCATTTTGATAGAAAACTCTGTTTAAAATGTTGATTTAGATTTACTTGCTAAGCTTGCCTGTTCTGCCTGATTGTATCTACCACACATGGATGATTAACCTAGTTGAAATGTTAAGAATTGAAGTGCTGTAAACCTCCTTCCTGGACCCTGGACCCTGGACCCCAGACTCAGTTGATTTACAATGTGTCCTGTAGGCCTGTTTGCACATACCAGATAACCGATAAGGAACAAAGAGAAGGAAGTTGCACCAGGCTTACACCAGATCTAGCCTTCCTGGAAAAGATGTTTAACCGAAACTATAGCTTTTAGAAGATGTTTGATCAAAGTGTCTGCTGAGGAATGCTTTTTGTGTAATGACTATGTGGGCCTATATAATCTGTATCTGACACTGAATGGGGGTCGATCGTTCTGACCAGACTTGCATGTCTTGGGAAACCGGTCGACCCCAGCCGGCTGGAAAGTAAAGACTCTGCTTGATTTTTACATCTCCAATCCCGTGTATTTGTTATCTGGAGGGGACCCATCGAGTCACGGACCCTAACAATAGTATTTTCTGACACTCTGAGTGCTAGCGTCAGAAGGAGGAGGCTTCCAGTTCACTTCCAGCTCTACTCCAAGTCTTGTGTCCAAAGTATGTCTGTCTTCAGTAGACATATAGAGTTTTATCTTCAAGTTCTGAGAGGCAATCAAGGTTGTGGCAATAGCCTATGCTATTTTGGGAGTCTCTTGGACTAAAACACTTCAGCTTTAGGGGTCTTAAAATCTGAGTGGGAAGGTAGGGGATGAAAGAAAAAGAGAAGCAGCTGGGATCAGGAGGACCAGGAGGATCAGGAGGACCTGTAGGCTGATACCAAGAAAGTAGTTAATTTCAGAATTACAAAGCTTTTATACCTTGTTTCAAAGCAGGATGTCTTACTATAGAACTTTTACACAGAAATGCAAGTTCCCTTGAGCTGCATGATCTCATTAATCGTTTATTTTTAGGGTTTTTT
>NW_008350318.1:458244-475587 GCF_000622305.1 Nannospalax galili | reverse complement strand
TTTTTTGTCTTTTTGAGACAGGGTCGCCCTGTAACCCCAGCTGTCCTGGAATGCACTATGTAGACCAGGCTGGCCTTGAACTCACAGAAATCTGCCTGCCTCTGCCTCCCGAGTGCTGGGATTAAAGGCATGTGCCTCCACACCTGGCTGCATTAATCATTTATAATTACAGTTTCATTAATGATACATAGTTGAATCAGCATTAACCAAGCAGAACTAGTAAGAGAAAACATGTTCCTGAAGACTGAGTACCAGGAACTGTCCTGTGCAGGTCCAGCCCCAGGCCAGTCAAGAACAAGCTTTGCCTTACCCTGTTGGCTATCCACCAGGTACCGAGTTGTCTGCACCTGGAAGCCCTAAATAGTCATCCCCCAGCACTGGCCAACAACTGAAAGGGAGGTTTCCCTTGCTCAGCACTGTGATCTTTGTTATATAGCCTTCAGCTATATACATGTACTCACGTTTATATTATATATGTATTTTTCAGAAGGCTTATTAAATACTACATTTCTCTTTGGATTTTCACATCACCTCAGCATTATTTTTCTCTCTTTCCTCTCTGTCCCTTCTATAGTCCTTCCTCCTTCCTCTCCAGCTGAATTACTCTCCCTTTCCCCCATTTCCCATGCCTGCCTCCTATTATCTGTTTCTGGAGCTCCTTCTTCCTGTCTCCCCAAATGTTTCTTTTCCATTTTTCTAGGCTCCTGCAGTTCTGCAGGATATATACTCACATCTAAGGATTTGAAGCCAGACTCCACGAATGAGGCAGACCATGTGTTGTTTGTTTTTCAGAGTCTGGGTTGCTTCACTCAGTATAACATATTCGAGTTCCATCTGTTTACCTGCAATATTTTTGGTTTCATTTTTCTTTACTGATGAATAGAACTCAATTGTGTAAATGTACCACATTTTCATCATCCATTCATTGGTTGAGGACATTTCAGTTTCCTAGCTATTGTGAAAAGAGCAGCAATAAACATAGCTGAGCAAGTATCTCTGTATTAGGATATTGAGTCCTTTGGGTAGATGTTAAGGAGTGGTATAGCTGGGTCAAATGGTAGATCTATTTAGTTTTTTAAGAGTTCACTAAAGTGATTGTGTAGTGGCTAAGCCAGTTTTTAATCCCCCCAGTAGTTCATTCATCACATCCTTGCCAGCATTTTTTGTCATTTGTTTTCTTCACCATTCTGATTTGGGTAAGATTAAATCTTAAAGTAGTTTTAATTTGCATTCCCCTAATTACTAAGAATGTTGAACACTTTTCAAAAGTATTTATTAACCATTTTTGTTTCTTCTTCTGAGAACTCTCTGTTCAGTTCTGTGACCATTTTTTAAAATTGGGTCATATGTATTCTTGATTCTTTGTTTTTTGAGTTCTTTGTATATTCTAGATATTAATCCTCTGTCAGATATATAGCTGAAAAAGACTCCCACTCTGTGTGATTCCTCTACTTGACTGATTGTTTCCTTTGCCATACAGAAGCTTTTTAACTTAATAAGGTTCCATTTGTCAATTGCTGGCCTTAATGCCTGAGTGACTGGAGTCCCAGTTAGAAAGTCCTTTCCTGCACCTATATATTGCTGGGTGATGTCTTTATTTTCTTCTAACACTTTCAGCACTTTAAGTTTCCCATTGTCGTCTTTGATCCATTTGGAGTTGATTTTTGTGGGGGGTGAAAGATATGGGTTGAATTTCATTCTTCTACACATAGAGAGCATTTTCCCCAGCCCCATTTATTGAAGATGCTGTTTTTTCTCCAGTGTATATTCTTGGCATCTCTGTCAAATATCAGGTGGCTGTTTATTGCATGCAGTTAGAGATAGATGAAGTAGCCGATGGATGAATCCGGTTGATCAGGAGAAAGCACCAGGACACAGATAAAAGTCCAGCGGAACAGAGTTTATTAGGAAAGGAACACATAGGAGATATTCCCTTCCAGGTAGGGAAAATGTCTGCCCCGGCAGTGAGCTGGGGTTTTTTATAGGGGGAGGCTTCTGGGAGGATGCAGAAGGCAGGAAGATATACTTTTTAAAGGTTAGGTGGGGGAAGGGGGCGTTAAAACCTGCCCCCTTTAGAGATCAAAAGGGAAGCCTACTGTGTTGGCCAAACAGTGGAAAAAAGTCTGCTTTTGACTTCAAAGACCAAGGTGCTTTTCTCAGGGGCTTGCGGAATCTTGAGGCCCTCTTGGTGAGGGGGTGTGGCTGCTGTGTATCTGAACCCTAACAGTTAGGTCTGTATCTTCTATTTTATTCCATTGATCAACATGTCTGTTTTTGTGTTAATACCATATTGTTTTTATGAATATAACTCTCTACTGTTGGGACCTTTTAATACAGGGGACTGTGCTACTGCACAGATTACATACATGAAATAGCTGGCTCAGTGTAGAGGGAAAAATGTTTCATGAATACATACTGGTAACAATCTGCCATTAACTCCTGAGTGTCACTGTATCTGCTTCTTATCAAGGATGATTCTCTCTCCCTTCATTGCTGAGATACTTAAAGGCTTTTATTTGTTTCTTTTCCACAGATGCTTCTCATGACACAACACTGGGATGAAGCACTCCATCCTCTAATCATTGAAGACATATCGATACTCAGAATGTTTAAACCCAGGTACTGACTATTAGGGTTCCAAACAGCAGCAGCTTCCCCCGCTCCCCAACAGGGACCTATGGACTTTTGAAACCTGAAAAAGGGAACTGAGCTGATAAGCACCTTGGCCTTTGAAGTCAAGGGAAACAAACTCTGCTGAGAAGCAGCCTGACTTTCCTCTGATCTCCAAAGACAATATAAGCAGATTCTACCTGTTAACCAGAGATTTTAGAAGCTGTTTAACACAGCAGCTTTTCCCTTATCTTAAGAGGAAAAAAGTAAACACGTCCAGACCCAGATCCTGGCTGGCAGACTGAACGGAGCCAGGTTTACAAGCCCTGCTTTTCCTGCTTCCCCCTGCTTGATTTTTCCCAAAAACTCCCCCCCCCACCTTCTGCACCTCGAAGCCCACGTATATAAGTCCCATCTCACAACCCGTGGGCTGACATCTTTCCCTTCCCTGAGGGAAACGTGTCCCATGCGAAATAAAGCTGTATCCCACTGAGAGTTCTATTTGTGCCTCGGTGCTCATCCTCCATTCGCTCGCTCTCCACCCAAAACTTTTACCTATCACTGACCAAGCAGAACAGCCTCTGTACAGGGCTTATCCGTGGGAGATGATTGATCTGAGCTCTGAAAGAAAGGTCGTAGTCACTCTCTGGAGCTAAACTTCCCCAGAAAGCTTTTTAATGATAAAATTCATAGTTTTTACTTAAGCAGATCTGAACTAATGATAATTTCAACATAAGACTGTTAACAACAGGTTTATTTGGCTTCGTTATGTGTCATAGATTTTATTTCTCAGAAGGAAGGTACTAGAATATTTGATTCATATTGATCTTGAGGCTGAGCAAGCTTAATTAATATTCTATAATAGTTTCCATCTTAGTACATAACCACCAACCAGTGGCACTATAGTCTGAATATTTGTGCCATTTTCCCCCCTCCACTCATGCATTGAAACCCAGATGTCCCAGGTGCTGGCATTAAGAGGTGAGGCCTTTGGGAGGTGAGCAGGTCATGAGGAGAAACTCTCATGAATGGGATTAGCGTTCCTATAAAAGTGGCCAAAAGAATCCTTTTTGTATCTTCTACTGTCAAAGCACAGCTAGGAGGCACTGTCTGTGACTGTCCTGATGTTGACTCTACTGCCTCAACGATCTTGGAATTTCTGTTTATAAACTTTATAGTTCATAGTATTTTGTTATAGCAACATGAATGCACAAGAAAATTGGCTTATTGGACTCAGGAAATTGGCCTAAAACAAACATAAATCATAATTATATAGTTCTGAATGCTATAGTTTCAGAATGAATTTTATTGGACCAAAATCAACACTAAGACCATATTCCTTCTGGGGGGTTTAAGGAAAACTATTTCCTGACCTAATAGTCTCTAGAGGCCACCTACTTTCCATGGCCTCTTGTTCCTTCTTCAGAACCAACTCTGCTTCTGTCTTTTCTAATGAGAAAAACTTTCTGTCTCACATCCGTAATTTAACCACATCTGGAAAGTCCCTTTTGCTGTATAAGGTAACATGTATATGGGTTTGGGCACAAGCATGTCTTTCTTTGGGACACTTTACTGCTTCCTACATATGTTGAATTTAGACAACTCTCAGGCTTGAAGAGTCACACTATAGTTGGGTTTGTAATGCTTCTAAGGCTGTGGCTTTTTTCCTCATAACACATGACAGTTTGGGTCCTCCTGATTCAGTGTCTCTGCCCTCCATCACATTGTCAAAGGCCAAGGGACCAAGGTTAGTGAGACAGAAGTAAACTAGGGTAATTAATTTTCATGTCATTTTGCTGGGGGTTCTTTTTGGTTAAGCTGTTACAGTAAAACAAATTCTTTTAATTTGTTTTATAATAACCACTTGAGATTCTTCCATGGTATGGTAATAATTATCCCAAAGGACCTTTTTCTTTACCTTTTAAGGTCAGTCAGTCACCAATTTCTGCCTTCTAGATAGAGCCTAAATAAAAACATATCTTGGGATGGAGAAATAAATGTCTTTTCTCAGTGAAATTAAAATGGCTCCATCTGTGCACTCTTTCACACTGCAATTCCCTGCAGACCATTGTGAATACATGTCACAGTGTCTTACAGGTGGCATTGGGTTGGCATGTGGTTCTGTGGGAAAGCATGTGCCTCATAAAACCCCAGTTCCATCTTTATCACTGAGAAGCAGTCTGTTAAAATGGTATCAATTATTAGACAAAGGGATGTGTAAGGACTTAAATAGGTGGTATGAAGTTATGAAAATCACACAGTTTAACACAACCTTTGTGAAAACTGGAGCTCTTTACTACTTCCTTTTGAGTTTATGTTTAAACATGTTCAGTTTCAGGTGGCTTCCCAAGGTGTTTCAGCATCCACTTCTCTTGGAATTAACTTCCCTCTACTGAGATGTTTTACTCAACCTCAAATGCTTTGCCTTTCGCTGAGGTGACTCCTCCACATCCTCCAATTGTACATTTTGCTAGCATTTCCTTGGGAAATTTTACCCTGAGTTACGGGGCCTTCCTTTAGTGATGTCATAGCAAATTCTTGTCTTTTGTGACTTCTCAAGATGAGTATCACACAGGGGCTCTTTCCTCTTCTTTAAAAAATATTTTATTTACTATTTTTATTTTATGTGTAGGAGTATAATGCCTGTATATGTGTAAACTCACCTGTGTCGTGCAATCATATTAATGTCTTTACAACAGGGCTTTCTGTCCTGCATATCTGGTATATTGAGTGGTGGATGATGATTCAGAAGGTAAGTGTGTGGTTCGTCACACCTTTTTCACTCCCTGAACTCGTTTACAGCTTATGGTTCTCAATATAGAAACTGAGAGATTTCATATTAGTGGACTATGTGACTAACCCTCAGTGATCACGGCAGTTTATCTTGACCTTTATCCTTTGGGTTTTTAGTCTTAATTTTACACAAATTTCCAGGCAGATCACTGATCTCTGACCTTTTTCACAGAAAGATTACACATATTGCTGAGTCTTCTGCCCAAGGACTCACCTGAGAAGTGAAAGTATTGCTCTTAGCCTCTCTAGCTAAGTTGTACCTACCTCACAAGAACATCCAGATAAATATCTTGTTCCTTGGCTGAGACATAGTAAGGAACAATGAGCTTCAGGTTCACATTTTCCCGCCATGGTAGAGGTAGTAAAAATAGTGTCATTCTGCTGCCAGTGTTGGCATTCCAAGATGATACAACATTCACCAGGATTGATTGACACTCTTCCCTCTTTGAGCCAAATATAAAATCATAAAATAAAAAAAATAAACCTGATGGTCATATCCATTGTTCATGTGATAATCAGCTTGACAGAGACCAAACATGCTGAAAATATTGAAAGAGCCTCATTAAAAATGTCTTTTCTGAACTTTTAGTTAGATATCTTCCTGTCTCTGCCTCCCGAGTGCCAGGATTAAAGGCATGTGCCACCATGCCCAGACATCCTTTATGACATTTTATAGACACACACACACACACACACACACACACACATACACACACAGACACACACGTGTGTGTATAAAACACTCAAACAAAAAATACTTTTACTTTCCAAAGGAGAAAAGTTTTAAAGATTTATTTTTATTTTATGTGTATGAATGCTTGCCAGTGTGTATACATCTCCACCATATATGTGCCTGCTGCCCATGGAGGCCAGAAAAGGGTACTGGATCCTCTAGAACTGGATTTACTAGATGGCTGCAAGCTGACATGTAGGTGCAGGGAACTGAACCTGGGTCCCCTGTAAGGCAAGTGCTCTCAACTGCTGAGCCATCTCTCTAGCCCCTAAGAAAAAAAGGCCTTAGTTTTAAAAAGAGAAGGAACGAATAAAGAGCTGATCCAGCTATGGAGTGACCCAGCTATGGAGTGATCAAGTTCAAGGTTCAGTGTAAATGTGACTGAATGTTTTCTGTGTCTGTGTTGGCATCTGACCAACAGACTTAGATATGGTACTGTGTAAAGTACTATGGCAGCCCTGGGTCTTGTGTGTAAGTCTGTGGTCTGCTATCAATAGTCATTAGAGACCAACACACCCATTCTTATCTAAGTCTAAGGAATGGAATTTTTGAACTATGATTGAGTGCAAAAGTGAAAGAAGCTGGGACTGGAGAGATGGCTCAGTGGTTAAGAACACTGGTTGTTCTTGCAGAAGACCTGGGTTCAAATCCCAGCACCCACATGGCAGCTAACAGCTGTCCATAGCTCCAGTTCCAGTGTATCTGACAGCCTCTTCTGACCTCTGGGGGCATTGCACGACCCAGGTGCACTTACCTACATGCAGGCAATACACGTATACACATAAAATAAAAATAATTTTCAAAAAAATGAAAACACTGGTTGTTCTTGCAGAAGACCTGGGTTCAAATCCCAGCACCCACATGGCAGCTAACAGCTGTCCATAGCTCCAGTTCCAGTGTATCTGACAGCCTCTTCTGACCTCTGGGGGCATTGCACGACCCAGGTGCACTTACCTACATGCAGGCAATACACGTATACACATAAAATAAAAATAATTTTCAAAAAAATGAAAAGAGTTTATACTTACCTACATGCAGGCAATACATGCATACACATAAAATAAAAATAATTTTCAAAAACTGAAAGAAGCTTATTGAACAACAGGGCAAGGGGAGAGAGAGGGGAGAGAGAGATAGAGACAGAGAGAGACAGAGAGAGAGAGAGAGAGACAGAGATAGATCTTGAGAGCTGTGCAAGGGTATTGTGACTGATTGCATCAATAGTCACCATCAATGCTCCCAACAGGAAGGGTTCAAAGGGTGAGTTGTCCTTGTTGGGTTTTTGTTTGATTTTAGTTTCTAAATTTTTGTTTGTTTTTAAACAGGCTTTTCAAAGGGGAGGAGAACTGAAGGAGAACAGTGGCAAGCTGCCCCACTAGCCTCATCTCTGACATTATTCTAGGAATCAAGCTGTTACGCGTGGTTGTCACCAAGCAGCCAACTTATCAGCAGAGGAAACAGAGGAACTGGGTAGGTTGGTGACTGCTGGCTGGGGGTCGAACGCCTGCCCTCAATATGCTCAGCTAAAGTTCTAGCAGACAGATAAGACTTTTAAATGAAGTCCAATGGAAACCTTAATGGGGCAGCAGGAGTCTCAGGAGGAGGAAAGTTGGTGAAAAGGAAGACTGTGCTGTTTGGAGGGACCATAGTCTCACAAGAAAACACCAAGCCAGAGGTTTGAGAAGCTCTGCTGAGCATGTAGCTCAGTGGTGGAGCAAGGCCCTGGCTAATGACCCAGACCACAGAATGGACTGGGAAGTGTGGGTCTTCTCCAGAGGCTGAGTTCGGAGCACCTGCGGCTGTCCTCGCCAGCGTCTGCTCCTTTTTCCACCTGATGTCTGAGTTAAGAAAACAGAGATCATCTGCTAGAGCCTGGGCCATCTGGACACAAACTTGATTCAATAGGCCTTCACAAAATGACAGAATGCATGAAATCTGGTAGGGGAGTTTATGGGGTGCAGATAGGGGAGGGGGTCTAAATGTGATTAAGATGTATGAGATGCACAAAAACTCAATAAAAATATATACTGAAATAAACAAAACAAGAATTAAAAAAAAAAAAAACAATACAGAGATCAGCCTTCAGGCAGCGTGAGGTTGGTTAGCACATTGCAAACAGGGCTAGCTGCTTCCCAGACTTCAAGGGGAGAAGGTGCCCAGACACCTTCATAAACTGAGACTGTCACTCTACCAATGAGGGGGTGTGAGATTTGAGTGCAGTTTTCCCTCCACTTTGAAACTTTTTCTTGTTCGAGTGTTAGCTTGGTATGTGTAAATAACCACTTTCCAAAAATATTATAAAGTTCAACAAGTTTCTTCTTTCTAATTATTTTTTAAGTTAGCTTACAGAATAATGGAGGTGAACGATGGCATTTTCCTAAGTAACTCATTGCACTTTGTTCATACTCACTCTTCCCTTATCACTCTCTCTTTCCTTCCCCCTGCTGTGCCCCCACTCTATATCGTATATTAAAATCTAGGTTTAATATATGAGATAAAATGTGACATTTGAGTTAGGTTTTTGCCATTGTCTGTTTTCTTTATTTTTTTTATCTTTCTGTGGCAGATGAAACTTTTTAGTTTGTCTACTTTTATTTTTTACTGTTCTTCTTCCTCCAGGTACTTTTGAGGGCAGCATTTACGTGTATGTTCCCTATAACAAATCTGTAATACATGTCTATTTGCTTGGAACAATATATAGTTCTTTCAGGAAGAATTCTTTCAGTTTTCCACATCACTGGAGATGGTGATGGCTGTGGCAGAGTAGGGTAGAGAGAGACATGGAGATTAACAAATGAAATGTCAGTTGCCCAAAAGACTGGGAACTCTCCACTCGCGTGATATGCCACAGAAGAGAGAGAAGGCCTGGGAGGTCTGGAGGTGTGTGCTATGCAAATGGTCTATAGGTCATCACGATTCTGGGCCCAGAGTATCTGAGCCTCAGAGCTGCCCCAGCTTAGCTCACTTCTTCTTGATGGAGTGCTTTCTTTTCTCATTTCTCTATTTCTATAACTATCCATGTGTCTCTGGTTCTGTTCTTTCTTCCATTACACCAGAACCTGGTCAGCAGGCCTTTGGATTCTGATCCAGACTTTTTGATAAGCTTTGAAATTAACAGAATCTTGTAGAAAAGTATACCCTTTCATCATTTAAAATAATGGACACCTTATCAAAGTACAGATAATAACGTGTTGGACTATGCACAGGTCTGATATTCTGTGTCCTCCCATATACTTGCACCACCTAAATCTATACTTGATTATTTTTTATTAACCTCCTCTTAGGTCACTAAATTGCCAAATTACTCACTAGTGAGGATAAAATCCAGGAATGCAGATTGAGTAGAGCATGGGCTGGACTGATTGAGTCTGAATCCAGCTCTTTTCCTTAAAAGTTTTATAACCTTCAGCTACTGGAGATCATACTTCAGTTCTCACAGGGTTGTTACAATGCTTAAACTTGTACATGATTGAAATTAGGCAATAGTAAGTACAGAATGAATATTATTTGTCAGACAAGTCAAATTACTTTTTGGCAAAACGCAAGTGTATGGCTAAAATACTAAAATTTCCTAAAATATTTATGTTCACTGTGAGCTTCTTGAAGGAAAAAAAATTCATGTTTTGAACCCTCAGGCTAGGGCTGGAGAGATGGCTCAGAGGTTAGGAACACTTAATTGCTCTTTTGGAGGACCTTTCATTCCCAGCATGCTCACAGCAGCTCACAGCCATCTATAACTCCAGTTCCAGTGAATTTGATGCCCTCTTCTGGTCTCTGCAGGCTTGGTACACTTACATATATGCAGGCAAACATTCATATACATAAAAATAAACTAAAAAAAAATTTCAGTCAATCTCTATCACCACCAAAACCAAAATCAAACAACCTCCCTGCCACAAAAAACTCTTAGCCCAGTACCCTGTGCAAAGTAAGTGCTCTATAAATAATTGTGGAATGAAAATTTTCCACTATAATTTATTCTTGGGGATATATTTCTAGCCATCTAGCCTGTATTTTCCAGGTTGTATAAGTATAATTTCCGTGCTAAAATTTTAGAGAGAACGTCTCTTCTAAAAATGACAGAGATTGCAGTGTGGTATTTAGGCACACACACATATATTTCACTGCCAAACTGTCCAGGTTTAAATCTCCAGTCCTCCAGTGTGGGCTGTGGGACTTTAGGAAAATGGCTTCAGCTTTTGTGCCTACTTTCTCCTTCTTTTACAACATAGTAAGTTCATCTCATGACTTTGTTGTGAGAATAACTAAGCTAACAATAAAAGCACACATTGATCCTGTTATCTAATACAATATTTACAGATAATTTTCATCATGACTTATTTGTTTCGTGTGCTGTAAAACCATCAAGACTTTGGTCTTTTTTATTTTCGCCACACAAGCCTCAATTGTTTCCTTTATCTTTGGGAGTCTCATACATGTATACGTTGATGGTATCTGCTCCCCACTTCCCCTTCCCCTGTATCTCCCCAACACATATCCTCCCAACTTTATCTCTTTTTCTTTTTCTTTTTTTGATAACCCACAAAGTCCAGTCAGTGCTACCCATATATGCCTGGGCGTGGAGCCATCCACTTGAGCTTGGACAACTACCAGTGGACACACACTCAACAAAGAATGATCATTCCTCCCCCGGCACCCATCCAATGCCAATAGCTACTCAGTAAGGCGGGCCTGGAGACCACCTGCCCCATCTCTGCTGATGTTGGTAGGCCTGATCTTGTGCAGGTAACCCGGCTGCTGTGAGTAGATGACTGTCACAGCCATGTCCTGTCAGGAGACAGCACATCACAACACTCCTCCCCATCCTCCACTCTCACAGACTTTTCATCTACTCTTCCACGTTCCCTGAGCCTTGATGGCATGTGTAGGTGGGCGAGTGGTGGTGATGTAGATGTCGCATTTACAGCTGAGCACTTGTACACGCTAAACTTTGCAGTAACTTTATCTTCATTCAGTCAGTTTTGAAGCCTGTTGACTTTGCTCTCTGTTGACAACCATTCAGGGCCCTTTGGTAGAAAACAAGAACATGTTTTAGTGTACTCGGCTGTGAAAGGCCAATAATGGACAAGACACACAAAATCTATCCTTAACTATAGTGGAAAGGAAAATAAAGAAATATTTGTAAATGGTTGGGATTAAATAATTTCACACGTTTAAGCTTTTCAGAACATTTCAGTGGCAAAGAAAGACTGTAGAAAACTGTTTATTGCTGCTTTTATCACCACAACCCACAGAACATTAACATTCTTAGATTACATGCAACAATGAAGGGCAAGAGGAAATGATAAACCTGCATGGCCATCTGGTTAAAGATTTCTCAGTGACGTTTGTTCCAATGACTTCTGGGAAATAACAAAATGATTGCCCTTTGCTTATATTTTAACTTTGCTTCTCAAATATGAATTGGGAAGGTTTGTTTAAACTTGGCTAATGATTAGCTGCCCGCTCTCTAGCCTGTGAATTACTGCATGAATAAACACAGAACAGATGGTTAAAATTCGTTAAGGAGTGTATTATAACATACTGCAGGCACTGGGTGCAGAGTTAATTCTTTTCTAGTTACTCCAGCAAGCGCAAGTCTTTTTCTTTTTTTTTTCCTTTATTTTCTTTCTTTCTTTCTTTCTTTCTTTCTTTCTTTTCTTTCTTTCTCTCTCTCTCTCTTTCTTTCTTCTTTCTTTTTTTTTTCTTAGCAAAATAGAGCCAGTCTTTTTAGAATTCAAATTTCTTCTGGTGAGCACAGCCTAGAAACTAAGAGGGGAAGGATCTTATCTTCATAGGTAAAGATATATGGTTGCTGTGCGTCTTACATGATGTTAATGATGAGGCAGGGCTCCATAAGAACGCTTCCCCAACTCCCATGGGACCTGCTCAGTGACCTAACACCTCCTCTGTGTGCTCAGAAACATTACTGAGGTGACCCTTCAGGTGCTGCTTAAAAATCTTAGAGTCTCCAGTGCTTGAAGCTCTCTGTCCTAGAAAACGCCCCTTCCAGTGCAAACCCATTCATCATTCCATATGGGCTTATCATTTCCTGACATTTGATCTTAATAATATACTTCGAGGGAACTTCAGTGTAAACCTAAAGGCTGCCTAGTGTGAACTAGTAGAGGGTCAAAATAAGAAAAAAAATTAAAAACTAAGGAGAGAAGTAGAGGAGGAACTTTGGAAACCCACAGAGAAGTAAAAATATACAAAAAAAAAAAAAGATGTGTAGTCACCCAGAACTCTCTGTAGCTGCAGCAGCTGTTAAGGAAGTAACAGACACAGCCTGGCATCTTCTCCCCTGCAACCCTCCACCCCCCACCCCTCACCACACCAAAGCCTGACAGAAGACTTGGAAAGAGAGGAGACCCTGAAACCAGGATCTGGCTCTGCTTGCCTGGGTCTACATGGCAGGCTGTCTGGAATCCCAGCACTAAGGCACCAGAGGAGGACCGGGCCTCAAAGGACTCAAGCACGCAGCATGTCCAGAGCTACAGAGAGGCCATTCTCACTGCTGGAAACTGAAATTGGAGCCTGAACCAGCCGCAGAAGAAGAAACGGTCACAGCAGATATTGGGCAAATGCTAGATGACGGTTAAGGGAATCAGAAATCGAGTGACTTCCAATGTCCACACAAACACCCATCCTTACCGTTGTCAGGAAGAGCACGCAATTTGACCACCAGACCACAGGAGTGGACCACAAGAGGAGAGGAGAGCTCAGTAGGCTCTGACCTCAACCCACTAGAATTCAGCAAAGAATGCTTCAAGGCCCATAGACACTGCTCCAAAGAAAGAGTAAGGGAACTTAAAGTTGAAAAATTTGTACAGCCCATCATCCTCCCACTCAGATGTTGCTCTAGGGAGCGAGGCAAACTTCAGAACCCCGGGATGTACGAGGACAGAACGTGGAAGGTGGGACCACACGCAGGTCAGAGCAGCAGACCCCAAACTGCAGAGACGTTGGAGACACAGCAGGAGTGTGATAAGAGTCTCATCACTTCCTGCCCACGAACTCACCGCAAGGCAGAAGTTTCTAAGGAACTAGGGCAGTATCTGATAAACAGAACTAAGTTAACCACAGGCGGCAGCCCTCCCAACCAGGAAGAAAAACACTGATCGAGAACACAACATTATTGATTCATTTTGTAGTTTGTTTGTGTATATGTATTTTTAAGCTTTAGTTTTTATTTTTATTGTTAACCACAGGCCGCAGTCCTCCCAACCAGAAAGAAACACTGATCAAGAACACAACACCTACTGGTTCATTTTGTAGCTTATTTGTGTTTATATATTTTTAAGCTTTAATTTATATTTTTTATGTGTATACATATTTTCCTCATTTTTAATTATTCAATTTTTTAGTATGTGCAATTTTGAATTTTGAGTGTTCAATCGATATGTTATCACTTGTATCTTATTGAAAAACACTCATGTCTGTTCTTTTCTCTGAACCTAATATACAATATTTTCCCCTTCTGATATATTTTTTCTCATTCTTACTATATCCCCTACCATGTGCCCCTCCCACTTCACTACATCACAGAACATTTTCTCCGGCCAGGATGGTAGTTCTTGTGCCTGCCAATCTCATATGGAAAGCAAGTCAAGAGCATGGTACCCTCTGTAGTAAACACTGGGACACCAGTTAAACCATCATGGTTGTTACTATAGTTGGTTTTCTCTTGAACATAAATCCAAGTGAAGACCAGTCACCAGCAGGACTCATGGGAAACCAGCACAAACAAAAACTGGTGAGAAGAACAGAAAGTACAAATGGGGACACACCTGCTCCAACAGATGCTCAAAACACAACCGAAGACTCAACAATGCTCCACTGGGACACACCTACAACAGATGATTCTCAACCCTGGAAATGATGATGAGATGCCAACAAGGCAGACAGAGATTTCAGAGTCCTACTTTTAAAAAAGATTAATAAACAGAGTGCTATAATAGATAAGGAATGGAATTAAAGATCTGGATAAGAAAAATACAAAAAAAAAAAACCCTCAAGACATAGACAAGAAAGTTACCAAGCATATGAAAGAAAGTAACTTGGAAGAAAACTTCTAAAACATGGAGGAAAAATTCAGCAAGGAAGTAGAGATGCTGAAAAAGAACCAAACAGAAGGTTTGGAAATGAGACAATCAAAGACACAGCATAGGGAAATGCCGTCTTCTGGACATAGTGTCAATTCATCAAACATAGGAGGTGATCACCAAATAGATCACCAAATAGACACGAACAGAGAACAGGTCCTCCATAGCATTTCATAGTCAAGATGTCTAAACACAAATCAATGAAGCAGTACTAAAAGTAAGCTATAGGACGAAAACACCAACTTGTGTACAGAGGAAGGAATATCAGTATGACAGCCAATCTGTCCTGAGCAATGGTAAAAGCCAGGAAACCATGGGATGATGTATTTCAAGCCTTGAAGATAAATGATCATCAGCCAAGACTGATGTACCCAATGATATTGAAATAGATGGAAAAATAAGAATATTTCAAGGGGTTGGGTATGACGACCCATGCCTTTAGTCTCAGCACTCACGAGGCAGAGGCAGGCTGGTCTTTGTGAGATCAAGGCCAACCTGGTCTACATAGTGACCTCCAGGACTGCTGGAGCTATGGCTGAGAGGGAGAGCCTGTCTGAAAAAGAAAGGATATTTCAAGGGAAACACATGTTCATGTTATTCATGATGACTAAGTCAGCACTGCAGAAACCTTTAAAGGAATACTCCAAACAGAGGAAGAACAAAGACAGTTTCACACGTGAAAACATAGGAAAGAATTCACTTCGTGAAAGCAACTTATGAACAGAGGAGAATGGTGAGGGAACCAATTCACATTCACTGTAGCTGTTGTGGATTCTCCTCAGGCCAACTGTGAAGACCCTAACCTGGATCGGGTCCCCTGCCGATTGGAGGGGGCAAGAGGTGTGGAGTCACGACACACAGACCCTGGGAGTTAGGTAGAAGCAACCACTAGGCGAAGTGCTGCAGGCTCGTTTAATGCAGGAGGGGGTAGGCCTTATATTTCCCTTTTCTCCACCCCCAAGTCCCTTTAGTAAGCATATCGTTTTCTGATTGGTCCGCACCATGCACTCTGTCAGCAGTCACTGGGCTTGCGAGCAGGGTACAGAGGCGTGGGCTCCTTTGGTGGGTTGTTTGTGGACCAAGAAGTGAAGTGAATTCTTGCTGAATCCCAGGGCTCTGGGTCCACGCCATCTTTGGAGGCCTCCTGCTACATTTCCACCCTTTTACTTTAAAAATGACTGTCCAGCGAGAGCCTGTAGGCAGCTCTGCCTCGGGATGACCCCAGGATCATGGACTGTGCCTGTCTTAGGTTGCCCTATTCAGGCATGAACCTTACCCATCACTGGAGCATGGGCGTATACATGTCCTGGCTTAGGTTGATTCAGCCTAACAGGAGCTTACCCATCACTGGCTACAAGCCCTCCAAGGGGTATCACCCCGGGGGATCAGTTGAGGTGGGGAATTATCTGTAGGAGGCCTCGTACATTTGTGCAAGCCAAGTCTGTTGGGCTGCATAGGGCAGGTTGAAATCATCTTCATGTATTGCTCTGAGGGCCTGATACACCGAGTGATTGATTTTTTTTCCAGCTGCGGGAACGAAGAACAAGGCATTTAAGAAGCAGAAAAAGAAGAATAATTATGCCTGTCAAGAGTAGGTAAGTGACGATCCAAGATGGGGCAAACAGTGCTTTTAGATTAGACCAGATCTTCTCTAAGAACCTGAATTGATGTCCAGTGTGGGGGCACAGGTATAATTTAGAGCAATAATTTGATGAGTTAGTAATATAGACTAATTAAGAAACTTTTGATTCTAGTGGATGTGAATATAGTGCGTGAGTTGTAAGCATGCTTCAGTAATATTTTGTACTTTATAGGGGGCGAGACAAAGTGACCTAAAGCGAGGGTCACAAGCTAGCAGAGCCACATCTTTGGTAATTGCCAGCTCTTCACTTAAGAGATCAATTTGTTGTTGTAACACATTAATTGCCTGGTGAAGATGCTGATTGATAAGGGACTGGGTATGAAAGGTAGAGGAGGTTTTGGACACAGCCTCATTGAGTGTCTCCATAGTAGTGGAGGATTGGGTGATAGCTACTGCAGTGGTGGCAGCCGACCCTGATGCAAGGATGATGGCTGAGATGAGAGTGGCAGTGACCCTGAAATCCTGTTTTAAAAGGGGGGGGGCTTGTGACAAGGCTGTCCGCTCTATAAGGGTGACAGCATGGAAGTGGGTTGCACTGGTGACTGGAACCCAAAGGGCCACGGGTTCATGCATAAAGAGACCTATGTGAGCTGGATGGTTCCAGCAGGCTGCCAGTACATAGGTGGTGTTAGTATCAGAGCGGTTGAGTTGTCCCCGTGGGTCAGAGGTAACATTGGCTAGCAATAAGGCAAACAGGGGCCACACGCAAATGGGGATGGGGGCCAGGATGTTGTGTGATCAATGGATATAAGGATTTTGTTTTTGGCACAAGTAGAGGGATTGGTGTTAGTGTAAGTGCCGTTGGAAAGCTGAAAGCCCTGCTGTGCCAGTAACGACCTCATGTCCATGCAGGCATGCAGACCACAGAGGTCCCAGTTACTGAGTATTGATTCACGGTTGGTATGGGAGATCTTAATGCCACAGGGATAGGTGGGGGCCAGCTATCTCCAAGATCCTAAGGGTATGATCAGAGGAGGAGCAGCTGAAGCAACAAAAGGGAGGATGGCATGGTTAGGCTTAGGCATCGCTGCCACGGTATAGGGAGCGTGAGGGAAAAGGGTGCAAGGGAGCGTGTGCGTGGGCAGTTGGGGAGCGGTGGGCGTTGAATGGCAGGGCAAAATGGGGGCAGAGGGGTGGCGGTCCCCTCCACCTCCCCTGTTATTATTGTCCCCAGTGCAGCGAGGACTGAGGTTATGTCGGTGTTGTTGAAGGTAGGGGAAAGGCCCTGGAGTTTAAGCATGTAACCCGAGGAGGCACTTCCAGCATAATCTTGGATGGTCAGGTTGAACAGCCCAGTGCATGAGATGAGGATGCATTGCTGGTAGTGAAGCATAGAGAGTTATTTAGGAGCCAGGAGCCATTGAGTGATTCCCAGGAAGTAACTGGGTCCATGGTGAGAAGGCCAAGCATAGAATTAGTTGAATAGAGTGTGGGGTAGGCTGGGGAATGAAGTGTTCGGA
>NW_008350318.1:450662-457982 GCF_000622305.1 Nannospalax galili | reverse complement strand
AGGGGTGTAGGCCTAGGTATGGTAGCCCAGTGTTTGTAGCCCGGGCTCAACCCATTTTCATTGAAGGACAGGAAATTAATGCTGAATAGAGCTTCAATTAAAGCCAGGTGTGGGTCCATTTTAGACTCAGCAAATTTTTGTAACGTTTCTTTGAGGGTCCTATTTGCACGCTCCACAATGGCTTGTCCCTGTTGATTATAAGGGATGCCAAGGGAGTGGCTAATTTTCCATGTTGACAGGAATGATTGGAATTGTAGAGAGGTGTAAGCTGGCTCATTATCAGTTTTTAGGGTCCATGGCACTCCCATTACCAGCATTGCTGATTTGACCACCTTAATGGCATGTGAGGCCTTTTCACTGGTTTGAGTGAGGGCAAAAAGAAAGGAGGAGTAGGTGTCAACAATGACATGGACATACTTAAGATTACCAAAGGAGTTATAATGGGTGACATCCATTTGCCAGAGGGCATTGGGTAGGAGACCACGTGGGTTAACTCCATATCAATTGAGGGGGCCTAAGGGAGTAAGAGGTACACATGTAACACAAGATCTGCTCAGATATTTGCATTGAGAGATGGGTAGGTTGGGTAGAAGGCGGTGCAGACTGCGAGGAGAAAGGTGAAATTGTTGGTGTAGGCTCTGGCTTGTTCTAGTATCGGAATCTCTACAGACATAATAAGTTTATCTACTTTGTCATTTCCCTTTGCCAAGATCCCAGGGAGCTTGGTGTGTGATCTTATGTGGGAGATGTGCTGGGGCCATTGTCTGTTATCTAAGATAATCTGGAGAGCTCTCATTGTTCTAGTGATGGGATCCTTGTGGCCTTTTACTTGAGCAAAGGGAAGACATCTGAGGGCCTGAACCGCATACTGGCTGTCAGAGAATATATTGAGCGGCTCAGTCTGGAAGACTTGGAAGATTTTTAACAAGGTCAGGAGCTCCCCCCAACTAGACAGGGCCAGGATTGGCTTGTACATAACAGGTGTCACCCTTTGCCGTGCGCTGAATGACAATGCCATAACGGGACTTATTGGCATCTGAGAAGGCTAGCGTGGCTAAAGGTAGGGGGTTTTTGCAGGGGGAAGGGTGTGTCCGAGTGGTGATTTCCAAACAGGCCAGGCTGGCCAGTCGCTTATCTGGGGGTGCGTGGTTGTCCAACTCCCCCGTGAACCCAGCATTAGTTGGAAAGCCTGAGAGTCTGCCCATAATGTTTGGGAATGCTTAAGAGGAAAGGGCAGTATAATTTTGTCAGTTTCCTTTCCGAATATGTGGCTGGTGTTTGTCGGGCCTTAATTGCTAACTTGAAGGCAATATTATACTTAGAGCTAAGCCTAGTTAGGTCCGAGGTAGCCAGGTAGATCCACACCAGGGGTCCTGCTGCCATAGTGCCCCCAAGACACCATTTTTAGTCCAGAGGATAAAGGCCAGTAATGGTTCTGCTGGGTCATGACATTGGAGTGACAAAGACCAGATTATATGATCTATCTTATTAAGAAGATCCTTAGCTGACTGGGTGAGAGGGATCCTTCAAGTTAGTGAATTATGGCCTTCCTGCAGGGAGAACAAGGCCCAGAATTCCAAATCAGGGACTGGTATAAATTTTTTGAGCCACTTTATAGTCCCACGGAGTTCTTGGAGCTCTGTCAAGGTATATACAGTTTTTTGCAAGATGGAAAGGTTAAGCAGTTTAATTACTGTACTACAATATGATTGGATGTGGGGATAGCTGTAGGGTGTGGTAAGCCCGCTTGTAGCAAGCCCATCTTTTCCATCTGGGCATTGACTGCTCTAAGATCTTGGAGGAGTCTGTATTTCCTTGATTTCTTTTTTAATAACAAATATTGGGGTATTATGTTTACTGAGCGAGAGCTCGATGTGGCCAAGCCTCAATTGTTTAGCTACCAAATTTTTGAAGGTAGATAATTTAGGTTCTATTATAGGCCACTGGCCCACCCAAATGGCATCATTAGAGAGCCAGGTGATGGGGATCGGCTCAGGGGCCAAGATTGGAGTCGATCCCAGGTGGGCAGTGGCTGTTAGGATTGGGGGTGTTGGGCAAGGTGTTGTCCTTTCCCTGATAGTCCCAAGTTATCATGGAGCATGATATCATAATAAAAGGTGCAGTCATCTGTGGTAAGGACTGCACCCATATCCCCTAGGACGTCTAGACTCCATAAGTTACGGGGAACGTCTGCTACTATGGGGGTAACTGTTCCCATCCAAGTCCGTCCAATATACTGGACATGTTACCAGCTTCATACCTTTGTGCCGCCAACTCCTTTTATTGGCGGGCCTGGCCGGTATTTCCAATGAGGGAATTTAAGGGATTCAGTTTCTGATATAATGGTGACATCAGCCCCTGTATCTACTAGGCCCTTTATGGCAGTTCCACCTAGGAACAGGGTTATTAGTGGGGAGTGTTTGAGGATTGGGAGAGTCCATAATATCTGTCTCATTTCCTCTCTTGTGAGCGGGGCTGAGGGGTGCCCCGGGTGGAGTTTAAAGGAGCCGAGTCCAGTTGAGGCTGTGACCTATAATCTTTAGCCCACTGGAACCCTTTTTTGCACTTGGGGCAGCGAGTCTTGGGGCGGGCTGTACCTCTTGGGCAGTGGCTACGAAAGTGGCCAAGCCCCCCACAGTTCCAGCAGCCTTTCCATGTGCCAAAGTGGGTGGGTTTTCCTTGTGACAAAAGAGTCTCCAAGGAAGTGGTCAAAGCCTCAATAGGTTCCTCCCTGGGGTCTAAGCCTCTAGTAGCGAGTACCTGTTTGTGAATGTTATCATTATGGACAGGTGCAATAGCATTACAAGTAGGGGTGTTTAGTCCCTCCCAAGTTAATTGTTTGATAAGAACCTCTTTGGTGGGTCCAGACTCCACCCTCCATTCTACTGCCTCAGTGACATGGGTGAAGGACTCTCCTGACTGTTGAATCAAATTACGGAAAAAGACTTGTGGGTCACAGGGGGAGCAACATTTAAGGGCCTTAAAGGCCAAGTCAGAAACTTGTTGAAAATAGGCATGGAGGCCAATAGTAGACTGGGAGATGGGGTCAGTACATTGTCCACATCCCATGAGCATGTCCAATGTAATGTTGAGGCCATATTAGAGATTTAGGTGTGTGCCAGTTTAGAAAGACTGAGGGTTCTAAGACTGCCTTTAGTAAGCTATACCAATCATAGTGGGTTTGTAAATGTAAGGACAACTGGCGAAGAACCTGTTTGAAATATGGGGAGTCAGGGCCCAGTTGCTCAGCTGCCTTCTGGATAAGAATGAGGTCAGCAAGTGGGGTGGGCAGCCATGGATGCTGTGCCGCATCGGGGCCAACGTTAACCGGAAATGTGGACAAAGGCGGGTGAGGATTTAAGGAGGGTGGCCTAGGAGGGAGGGGCACATTAGCAGGGGAAGAGGCGGGATGGTTACTGTAGGGGGAGAGAGTAACTCTTTCCACAGGTAATGGGGCGGGGGAATTTCTGGGCATGGTAGCTCTAGGAGAGTATCCTGAGATATAGGCAAAGGAGCTCCTTCCTTATCAGAAGTGGGCATAGAGGCGGTGTCCACCTCCAAGTCTGGCAGGTCCAGGGTCGAGGTAATAGCCAGATCTACACTAGATTGCTCCCAGCAGTGTTTGTTGTGGCCCAAGTTGACTTCCTCAGGAGAGGAGGATTTAAGGAATTGTCATTAAAATATTGAATCAGCTGTCTTAAAAATGTTCAGTGAGCTGAAGAAAAGTAGACAAAATGGAAGGGAATTGGGAAAATAATATATGAACAAAATGATGAGTGCCAGTAAGGAGTTTGGCGTTATAAAAAGGAACCAAACAAAAGCTCAGAACTGTGAAGTACAGGGACTAAAGTGTGAACCCACTGAAAGGGCTGCTGTAGCTGATGGCGCAGAGACAAAGAATCAGTAAACTTGAAGGCCAGAGGCTAGAAACATCCCAACTGAGAAGAAAATAGAATGAGATAAATGAGCAGGTCCTGAGGGACTTGTGGGATTTCACCAGATATATTAAAAAGTGAGAAGTTAGATGAGGAAGATGGAAAACACATTTAAAGAAATGGGGTTAAAGCTTCCCAATTTGAGGAAACACATGAATGTACATGCCTCTGAAACTCAACAAACTTCAAAGACAATAAACTCAGAGGCATGTTTAGACAAATGAAGTCAACAGTGCCTGATGAGAGATGAAAGCAGCCTTGGAAAGGATTTTGAAACAAAGAATTTTAAAACACCATTTACACAATATCGTTAATAAGATTAAGAATAGCTGAAGGCTCAGAGGACATAGAAAATGGGTAAAGAAGAGGACACTAATGAATCTCTCAGTTCTCGATAATGACACTCCCTTATGCAGCAGAGGGCCAGGAACACAAAAGGGCACAAATGACCAAGGTGTAGAGATCAAGAGTCTACTGAATAATTGTCCTTGGACAGGATCCCCTTATTAAACTTCACCCACCCGAGGCTCAGGGACCATTGAGGAAGAGGGAGTGGAAAGACTGTAAGAGCCAGGGAGAAGGTGTTTAACCACATGGAAGCAGAGTCCTACAAGCTCCTGGGAACCTGCTCATATGGTTCTATGGCAATGGTGTCAGCATACACAAGTTCCATGCAAACTCAGGCAGACAATAACCCAGCATAGAACTGGGAAAATGAGCGACAGACCTCAATCTTATCTGAAGGAATGTTGGTAACTAATTGCTGCTAGATGAACAAGAGCTGATCTTCCTAAAACAAAACAGGCTGACTAGACTATCCAGGCTGACTGGATAGACTTGCCCTGGGAATGGCTGGGGACACTGACAACCCAGTGAGCCTTAAACAGGGATGACAGAGTACATGGGCTCCAGTGCGGAGGTGGGGGTGGGGCTATGGGAGACTGTTTGGGATATTCTGTATGAAATACACAAAAATTTTTAATAAAAATACATAAGCAAACAAAGAACAGCTGATTTGGGGGACTGGAAAGATGGCTCAGTGGTGAAGAGCTCTGACTGAGATAATAGCAAAGAGCTTGGGTTTGATTCCCAGCACCCACATGAGGTCTAACAACTGGCAGTAACACCAATTCCAAAGCATCTGATTCCCTCTTCTGACCTCCACAGGATTGCATGACAGAGGCATACTTACATACATGCAGGCAATATAGCCATACACATAAAATAAAATTAATAAATAATTTACAAAATAGCTGATTTTCCCTGAGAAATCTCAGACTAGAGACAGTGGGAGGTTATATTTAGAGATGAAGAAGAATGAGGAGGAGGAAAAATAAGATGAAGCTGTTATATTTTTGTTTGTTTATTTGAGGCAAGATCTCCCACTGTAGCCCAAGCTGGCCTCCAGTTTACCACAATCTTCCTGCTTCAGTATCCGAAGGGCTGAAGTGGCAGGTGTGAGCTGCCACTCCTGCTCAGTGCTAACCGTCCTTGCTGGATGAGAGATAACCAGGTTGGGAAAAGTTTATTTTTCTAATGGTTTCAAAGGTACTTGTCCCTGTTGCTTGGGGTCTGTGATAGCATAGCACATCATGGCAGGAGTGCTTGGCAGAGAGTTCCCATTCACTTCATGGAGGCCAAAAAGCAGAGAGAGAGAGAGAGAGAGAGAGAGAGAGAGAGAGAGAGAGAGGCTCTGGCTTAAAGTTTCCATAGCCTCTTTCAGAGCATTTTTCCAAAGAATTAGCTTCCTTCAGCCATGCCTCACTTCCTAGATGTTCCACTACTTCCAGTAGAGGCAAAGACTGGCAACCAACTTTTAACAGACAGACCTTTGAGGATCTTTCCAAATCATAGGCAGTTCAACTTAGAATTCTCTACTTGGCAAAAAACAGCATTCAAAAATGAAATAAATGGTTCTAGAGAGAGGATTCAGTTGTTTAGAACACTTGCTTTTTCAGAGGACCTGGGTTTGGTTCCCAGTACCCACATGATGGCTCACAACTGTATATAACTCCATTTTCAAGGGATCTGATGCCTTCTTCTGGCCTCTGAGGGCATTGCATACACATGATACATTTACATACATGCAGTCAAAACACTCATACACATAGAATAAAAATAAAATATTTTTAAATGAAGGAAATGAAATCATTTCCACATAATCAGCACTTGAAGGCATTTCAGTAGAACTGCTCTCTAAGAAATGTGAAAGGAAATTTTTTTCAGGTGGAAAGAAAACCACATCGTAGAGTGAAGCTTCAGCACAAAGAATGCTCATATCGGAGCACTGCATGCAAATGAGAAAAACCTCAGAGTTACTATGTTTTGGTATAATTTGCAACTGTTTTAAATACATAATTTACTAAACAAATACATGAAATAGCATTGGAATAATACATTAAAGAGAATACAGAAGTAGATTGTAAAAGGGAAAGAAGGTTTCATAAGAGGGAGAAAGAGGAAATAATGGCTACATGCAATGAGAAACCAAAAGTGCTAACTGGGGAAAGAAGGGGAAACTGCCAGAGTGGGGAAAAAACCATGGGAGGCATTGAGGACAGAGAGTGACTGAGAAAAATTACCATCACATTATCTATGAAAAATATGTGAAAGCACCATAATGAATACCATTAGTTTTCACATTAACTTAAAGATTAATTTAAAAATGTTACAAAGGGCATACAATATTTAAAGATATAATATTTGACAGAAATATAAATGAGGGAGGGGTAAATGCATATGATTAAAATGTCTGTACAGTTATTGCAACTATATCTCTGCTACTGACATTAACGTGTTATAAATTTGAGGTGATTATAATCTGAAGGGAATTCCTGTTGAGTCCATAGGCCCCTCTGACCACTGGATTAGGAGAGTAGAGAGAAAGGCCTACCCTGGAAATGTATAAACAGTACTGAAGGGACAAGATGGCAAGTTCTGAAAAATCTATCAGTAGTGGTTACATTTGAATTTACTTTGTCTGAAGGCTGAAGTATTTCCTGGCTGTTTACTTTAGCAATTCTTATTTTAAGATTGATCATAAAGGGACTGGCTCAGTGGTTAAGAGCACTGGCTGCTCTTGCAGAGGAACTGGGTTTGAATTCCAGCACCCACATGGTAGCAAACAACTGTCTGTTAACTCCAGTTCCAGGGGATCCAATGCCTTCTTCTGACCACCATGGGCATTGTACATGGGTGCACTTACACACATGCAGGCAATACATTCATACACAGAAAATTAAAAAAAAATAAGTAAAATGAAAAAGAAAAGGTCGATCATAAAATAAATTGAATGCCAATTTGATGCAAAGAAAGATTTTGCTCCTGGGATTGAAAATCTATTGTGGTGAGACAACATTGTTGTGAACTTGATTCCAACCTCATC
>NW_008350318.1:426560-450635 GCF_000622305.1 Nannospalax galili | reverse complement strand
TTTGAATTTACTCTGTTTGAGCAAATCATACATCTTTGTTTTATTTTATTTTTTTTAAACTCAACAACAAAATCTAAATGTGCTCGCTCACTAAGGGGAACTATAACTAGAGTAGCTGTGAAGAGTAGAGATGTTGACATTTGTTATTGAATCTTTTACACTTAAAGGATTCTATACGGTGGTTAAATCCTTATATAAAATGCCATTGCACCAATTTTATACCATTTACATAGGACTGTGCCTGACCTCCACACCTATTGTTCCTTAGTAAGATCATAGTCATAAAGTATTCAGGATAAGAAAATCTGGGCACTACAGAATTTCATCTAAATTTGTATTTATACAGTCTTTATATTGCTAAAAATATGTTGGAAATGCTGTATACCTTAGACTGACACAATTTCCAGTATTTGCTTGTCTGAGGAGAAGAGGTTTGAGATCATCAACTCTAGAAATAGAGCTCTGTGTACTGGAATTGGACCTGAACTGGACTTTGTTTTAGAAACAAGTTCTTCCTCATTAGCTTTTGACCTTAACAAGGAGGGTAAGTTTTAGTCAGAGACTATATAAGTTTATACACTGTTATGTTTATAGAGCCCAGCACAAACTGGATTCTTGGTAAATATTTGGAATTGTATTTTATGTCTTCTTTTACTAAACAGAAGCAGTAATATTTACTTTGCTTAATTTTTAAAGTATTTTAAGAATCAAATATATTGTTAACTGTCTGGTTGTTGAAAATTATTTATTACCTAAAGAAACATAAAATGTAATATTATTAAAGTGTATCAGATTTCCGAAATGAACATGTCACGTCAGTCCACAATTCCAATGAAAGAAAGGGGCTCTTTATAACCTGAGTGCTCACTCCAGTGTCTGTCAGGCCTTGTACACTCAGATGGACAGTACTCACACTCAGATGGACAACACTGCAACTGCAATTTCAACATCAAACAGCTAGGGAAGTTGGGAGATATTGAATAAGGGATGTAGGGAAACCCCAAGAGGTCAGCAATTTAAGGAAGGAAAATATTTTGCAACTCTAGAGAGAAATCAGGTGTCATACCTTTCCCACCAGTCAAATGAGGCTCTGGAGGTCATTGAATGCCCACTGCTTCCATAGCAGCTGTGTGTGACCAAAGACTTCATTGCTCTCTGGCTCATGTACTGAATTGCCAGCTAAGCAAAGCCCACTGTCTACTGAGCCAGGAGAAAATTCATGTTTAGGAACAACAAAATTTCCTGTAACAGACAGTTTCTTCATGCTTCCCCTTTCCTTTTACAGAAGGAGGAAATGAAGCTAGTCTACATCTGGAAGCCTCATGACCCAGGGTGAAGGGAACCAAATAGTATAAAGAGAGCACATTGGGCAACATAGAATTAACTGGACAAACTGCTTTGGAAGGTCACAAGCAAGTTTGAGGAATGCCATGAAATTCCCTACACACAAGGAACTGTGGAGGTGTCGGCCAGCACACTGATTGACACAATAACCTTCATCTTAAGCTTGTTATTCCAGTCCAGAATGTCCCTAAAGATAGTCAATAGCCATAGCAGGACTTTGTGCCTAGATAGTAGCTGGGGAAAAAAGTTCGTGTCTTGGGAGTAATCACATACTGTGCTTCTGCTTCTCACGCTCTAATTGTTTTCCAAGGCCAATAAAGGAAAAGCAAGAGGGCACTCGGGGCTCTCTCCCTGGAGGTGCTGAACCCTCGGCTATCTTTGAAATGGGCATTCCCTGTGTCCGTGGTTACTTTCGGGTGTGAACATCTACACCAGGGAGGATCCTAGTTCCATTCGCTGGGCAGTATTGGAGAGTGCTTTCTTTGCCTGAAATGAGCTTAGTGTTGAAAGTAGTAATGGTTTTTCTTTGGTTACAGCATTACTAAAATCTGATCAATAAATCATGAAATTCAGTCATTTAGTGCATGCAATCTGGAACTTTTAGTTGATTTATTGTTATGAATCATCACAGTTTCACAGCATGTCCATCACACTAAAAGAAACTTGTTAGCCATCACTGCAGCTTTCCTTGCTTGGCCTGAGGCCCCATCCATCTACTGTATCATTGATGTCAATGGAATCAGAGAATATACAGTCTGGCTTCTTCTACTTAGTATAATTTTTATTGTTTCTTTGAGAAAGTGTCTCACACTGGAGCCCAACTGGCCTTGAACTCGCAGCAAACCTGCCTCAGTCTCCAAGTGCTAGGATAATAGATGTGACTCACCCCTACCTATTACAAAGCTTTCAAGGGCATCCACATTGTAGTGATGTCAGTGCTTGGGATCTTCAGCATACATAGTAAACATCTCATTCATCCCCTGCAGTTGACAGGCAAAACTAGATTATTTCCATGTTGACAGCTAGTGTCAGTGCTGGGATGGACATACCTGGACAGGCATCTGTGTGCACACATGCTTTTACATCTCTTTGTTCTATACTTCTGAGGGGAAGAGTAAACCATGCAGTAATCTGAGTTGAGCCTTCCAGGGGTTCCCCGTGCCAGTCCGTGCTCCATTGTGAGTATTTTCATGCCACAAGCCTTACATGATTGTTACTTTATCAGTTGTCCACACTGTTGCCGCCCTTGCTTCCCATCTGTCTTTGTTTTTTCTCTGGGATGGCATTTTTATTCCCTTAGCCACTTAGATGTTCGTCTCATGGAAATCACTTTCCAGGATATTATCTGGCTTCGTTTTTCTTTTTTCTTTTTATAATTTTAATTGAATTTTTGTGCATTTCATATAATAAAGCATGATCATATTTAGACACTCTCCTTGTCTCACTAAATTCTCTCCTTCCCGTTCTCTGTTTGACCCACCCTCACTCTCTTCAGGGTCTCATGCTCCTGACACAGGTAGACAAACCACATAACACATCTTTATTTGAATTTTGCATAGTTTATATCTGGGGGTGGGGGGAGGAGTGACTTACAAAGAAACGAACAGGCAGCTCAGCGGCCTGCTGTTCCAGGTCACTTTTGCCCATGGTCTGCCTCAATAGCAGGGTGGCTTGCCCACTTCCTGTTCCTAGCTTCCCAGAATGGTGCCAATTCCTCCTCCTTTCTTTCCAATCTTCTGCCACATTTCTCCCCAGTGGGTGGAATAAAAACAGAAGCCCCATTCAAAAAGCAATCTAGGCGGCCCCATTGAAAACAGACCTAACAATCCCACATGTGGGAAAATCCCACAGCCCTTGCAAACCTCAAACCAGTTGCAAGTTTGGGTTAGACAATAACTCCTCCATGAACATATCTGCAGTAGATAGTAATCCTACTTTGTCACTCTGTCTAAATTGGAGGGCAAGGATTGGGGACCATCTTGAGAGGGAACACATTGTTTAAAACTCAGCTACTAGTTCCTCCCTGTGGTCCCCAGGAACCCCCATCCTCATCTCCCTTTACTTCCTTGGGCTGCACAGCCTCCAGGGGCCTGGTGCCAGCATTTTTCCTGGTCCCCAGGAGCCCTCTGGGCCTGGTCCTCCCCTCACCTCCCTTTGCTTTCCTAGGCTGCACAGCCTCTTGCGTCCTGGTGCCAGCACCTTTCCTGGGTAAGTCCAGTGGTGCCCATGTGCCTTGACTCTCCCAGCCTCTTTCACCTTCCCAACTCCCCAGCTGCATCTCTCCTCCTAGCCTGGGTACTGGCCCATTTCTTGTCTTGGCACCCTAGACACTGGGGCTAACCTCTCCCCCCAGAGCCACCACTGCTTCCTGATCCTTTGCATCCAGACCAAGCCAGTTCCTCCTAGTATTATGCAAGAACCCTCTGGGCCTGTACTCTCCCCCACCTACCTTTGCTTCCCTGGGTGGCTCAGCCACCAGCTTCCTGGTGCTAGCATCTTTCCTGGGTGTGTCCTGCAGCCTGCCTCACCTTGACTACCCTAGCCTTATTCACCATCCCAGCTCCCCTCCTAGCCTGGGTACTGGCCCATTTCTTGTCTTGGAACCCACAGACCCCAAATTCCTGAGGGCAACATCTTTCTGGAGGGATTCAGACCTTAGGAGAAAGCCTGAGAGCATCTGAGCCTCATCTCAGTTGGGCCTCTATGGGAACTCCTGAAGACAAAAGCAATTTGGCCATTCAAATATAAAATCAAAAAAGAAAACCTGAAGCCTAGACCAACCAGCTTTTCATGTCCAACAAGTAAACCACAAAGGCACATAAAGTTTACAAAAAGAAACAGACCCAAACTCAACAAAGGAAGGCTTGAGTCTCACAAAAGAATTAGAAACTACAAAAGAAATTCACATGTCAAAGCCACAGAGAAAAAATAACATGAAAAACCAAACTAACATATCCCCACCAAATAACAATAGTCCTCTAGAGTAGTACAATGAGAACCCTCTAGAGATAATGCAGGACATGGAACTCAAAAGATCAATTATAAACATGGTAAAAGAATTCAGTGAATTTAAAGAAGACACAAAGAAAGAAATCAAAGAACTGAAAGAAGATAGGGACAAACTTCTGAATGAATTCAGAAAAGAGTTAGAACAGGTTGAAATGAAGAAGGAAGTGAAACACTCAGGAAGCTAATTAGAAATGACAGAAGAAAGCCTCAGCAATAGGATGAATGAAATGGAAAACAGAATATCAAGACTGGAAGATAAAGTGGATGAGTTAGACCACTCAAGCAAAGATTATGAAAAATTTAAGAAAACACAAGAATGGAATATGCAAGAATTGTGTGACACCATAAAAAGACCAAACTTATGAATCATAGGCATACAGGAAGGAGAAGAATCTCAAGGTAATGCTATGGAACAGGACTGTAGAAGAATATTTCCCAAAATTAAAGACATGCCCATACAAATATAAGAAGCATATAGAACACCAAACAGACAAAACCAGAAAAGAAACTGTCCATGGCACATCACAGTAAAAGCACTAAACATAGAGAACAAAGAGACAATACTGAAAGCTGCCAAAGAAAAACAAGTCACACATAAAGGAAACCCATCAGGATTACAGCTGACTTTTCAGTGCAAACTATGGATCCTGGACCAAAGTATTCCCAATTGTAAGTGACCACAGATGCCAACTCAGATTACTATACCCAGCCAAAATGTCTATTATATTTGAAAGGAAAAGAAAAATCTTCCATGACATAAATAGGCTGAAAAAATTCTTGTCCACAAAACCAGGCCTTCAGAGAGTTCTAGAAGCAATACAAAAATCTGCAGAAAAGAATAACTATACACAAGGGATTATGGAAAGAAATTCAATAAAGGTATAACTGTGGAACTACACAGCTTTATCAAGAATGTGAAAAGAAACAGATATCTACCAAATATCTCACCCAAGCACCAAAGAATATACTTTCTATTCAGTGCCCCATGGAATCATCTCCAAAACTGACCATATACCAGGGCACAAAACAAACCTCAACAAATACAAAAAGATTGAAATAATTCCATGCATTCTATCAAACACAGTGCACTAAAGTTTAAAATCAATACAGGAAGAAACCCTAGTAAGCATATGAACACCTGGAAATTAAACAACACGTTCCTGAATGATGAATGGATTAAAGGAGAAATTAAGAAAGAAATAAAAGTATTCCTGGAACTAAATGAAAAGGACAATACAATACAGCCATACCTCTGGGACATGTTGAAAGTAGTCCTTAGAGGGAAGTTTGTAGCTCTAAGTGCCTACATTAAAAAACTGGAAAGATGACAAATAAATGACTTAACACTGCAATTCAAGACACTTGAAAAGCAACAACAATGGAACCCAAATCCATCAAACAAGAAGAAATAACAAAAATCAGAGTAGAAATTAAAGAAATTGAAACAAAGAAAACAACACAAAGAATCAACGAATCCAAGAGCTGGTTCTTTGAAAAGATAAACAAGATTGATAGTCCCCTAGCCCAATTAACCAAAAGAAAGAAAGAGCACCTCCAAATTAACAAAATCAGAGATCAAAGGGGAAACATGACAACAGACAACAAAAAAGATCCAGAATATTATAAGTGAATACTTTAAAAACCTATATGCTACTAAATATGAAAACCTAAAAGAAATGAACAGATATCTAAAAGCATGTGAACCACCAAAACAAAACCAGGAAGAGATTGACAGCTTAAACAGACCCATAACACATAAAGAAATTGAAACAGTAATACAAAACCTGCCCATCACCAGATGGATTTACAGTAGAATTCTACCAGACATTTAAAGAAGATCCACATCCTATACTAGATAATTTATTCAAAAAGATAGAAATGGAGGGAGAACTTCCAAATTCCTTCCAGGAAGCCAGTATCACTCTAATACCAAAGGCAGGTAAAGATACAACCAAAAAAGAAAACTATAGACCCATATCCTTAATGAACATAGATGCAAAAATTCTCAACAAAATACTTTCAAACTGCATACAGACACACATCAAAAAGATCATCTACCATGATCAAGTCGGCTTTATTCCAGAAATGCAGGGATGGTTCAATATACATAAGTCAAGAAACATCTTAAATCATATAAATGGGCTCAAAGAGAAGAACCAAATGGTCATCTCAATAGATGCAGAGAAGGCCTTTTAAAAAATTCAACATGCATTTATGTTCAAAGTTTTAGAGGAAATTGGACTGGAGGGAATATACCTCAACATAATTAAAGTGGTATATAACAAGCCACAGCCAGCATCATTCTAAATGGAGAAAAACTGGAAGCATTCCCATTGAAATCAGGAAGCAGACAAGGCTGTCCACTATCCCCACTCCTCTTTAACAAAGTACTTGAAACTCTTGCAAGAGCAATAAGACAAGAGAAGGAAATTAAAGGAGTAATAATTGGAAAAGAAGGAATCAAATTATCCTTTTTTGAAGATGATATATCTAAGAGAAACCAAAAATTCTACCAGAAAACTCCTAGAAATTATTAACACATTCAGTAATGTGGCAGGGTACATAATTAATCTCTGAAATCCTGTAGCCTTTCTATATATCAATGACAACAATCAGAGAAAGAGTACATGGAAACACTCCCCTTCACAATAGCTGCAAGAAAATATCTTGGAATAAACCTGATCAAAGACATTAAAGACCTCTACAATGAAAATTTAAAATCCTTAAAAAAGAGATTGAGGAAGACATCAGAAGATGGAAGGACCTCCCATGCTCATGGATAGGAAGAATTAATATTGTGAAAATGACCATCCTACCAAAAGCCATTTATAGATTCAATGCAATGCCAATCAAAATCCCCATGACATTTTTCACAGAATTGGGAAAAACCATCCTAAGATTCATATGGACTCACAAAAGACCTGGGATAGCCACAGCAACCCTGAGCATTAAGAGCAATGCTGGGTGAATTACTATATGATATATTAAACTGTATTACAGAGCTATAGTCATAAAAACAATATGGTACTGGCACAAAAATAGACCCATAGATCAATGGAACAAAATTGAAGACTCAAATATGAGTACATGCAATTTCAGCCACCTGATATTTGACAAAGGGGCCAAGAACATTTATTGGAGAAAAGACAGCATGTTCAGCAAATGGTGCTGGCAAAATTGGATCTCCACCTGTAGAAGAATGAAACTAAACCCATATCTTTCACTTTGCACAAAAGTCAATTCCAAATGGATCAAAGGCCTCAATGTGAAGCCTGAAACTCTGAAACTGTTAGAAGAAAACATTGGCAATAATCTACAAGATATAGGTGTAGGAAAGGATTTTCTAAACCAGACATCAATTGCCCAGGAAACATGGTCAAGAATCAACAATTGGGACCTCACTAAACTAAAAACCTCTGTACATCAAAAGAATAAACCAAGGAAGTGAAGAGAAAACCCATAGAATGGGAGAAAATCTTCACCAACGACATATCTCACAGAGGTTTAACATCCAGAGTATATAATGAACTCAAAAAACAAAGAATCAAGAAAGGAAGTAACCCAATTAAAAGATGGGCTAAGGAACTGAACAGAGAGTTCTCAAAAGAAGAAATAAAGACAGCTAAGAAGCATCTTAAAAGGTGTCCACCATCAATAGTAATTATGTAAATGCAAATTAAAACCACTTTAAGATTTCATCTTACCCCAGTCAGACTGGCTAAGATCAAGAGAATGAATGATACCAAATGTGGGGAAAGGGGAACGCTCATCAACTGCTGGTGGGGCTGCAAACTTGTTCAAACCCTATGGAAATCAGTATAGAGAACTCATAGAAAACCACAAATGAACCTACCATTTGACCTACTGATACCACTCCTTGGCATGTACCCAAAGAACTCATCCTATTGCAGAGACACTTGTACATCCATTTTTGTTGCTGCTCTTTTCACAATAGCTAAGAGATAGAAGCAACCTACGTGTCCCTCAACTGACGTGTTATAATGAAAATGTGGTTCATTTATATGATCTAGTTTTGAGTAAAAAAAAATGAAATCATGAAATTTGCAGGTAAATGGATGGAACTAAAAACTGTTATACTAAGGGAAGTAACACAGACTCAGGAAAAAAAAATGACATTTGTTCTCCATCATATGCGGATCCTAACACCAAATCCTGATAAGTGATTATGTATCCAGACATAACTACAGGAAACAGGATCATGAAAAAGAAACAGGGAGGTAAAGGAAAAGAAAGAATCTGAAAGAGAAGAACAGTAGGAAACAGGCATTAATAAGGGAGATCTGGATAAAAATGGGGTTATTTTAAGGGTAGCGGGGAGGTAAGGTTATACAAAGTACCTAACCTAGTGAATAAAGGGAAAGAAGGAGCCCAAGAGAGGTGGGACCATAGAAGGGTATTATAAAAGGAGAAATGGAAATGGGAAAAAATGGAGGCACCTTAAATGGGGAAACCATGGTGGAAGGGTTAGACAATGTGAGAGATAAATAATGCCTAGCTAGTTTTTAAAAAACCAGAGGGAACCACATTAGTCCAACAACCTACTGAAAAATTATACATACAACTAGATCAAAGAATATATGTCTTGGCAAGGTTAATCTAAGAATGTTTGATCTTTGCCCAAGATTTATCTACATAGCACACGGTAATTAAAAGTACCTGACTGGTGGAACTAACCTTCTTGAATGTTTAACAGCCATACTTTGAGGCCTGTACTAATTTGGTCAGAGGGACATAAAGGACAGTTTTGCTCCTTGCCCTCCTAGGTCGACTAGGTTCCAGGGGACTATGAGGATCTATCAAAATGTCCTGTAATTGTGGTGAGTCACCTTTCCTCTTGAGCAAGGAGGCCATGGAGACCCCACCAGATGGACCTGAACCTGTGTCCAGTCTACAAAGAGGAGAGTCAACAGAGAGGAAACATTTCCTCCATGCTTCCAAGTGAAGCTAGCCATGGTTGAGCAGGACCTTTGACTTATCTTCACATAGACAGAACTGGTAAAAGAAAGTAGCCAGGGGCTCCTCCCAAGCCCATGTGACCCCTGAGGAACAGATCCTCAAACAACCTTAAGAATAAAAATAAATTTGTTTATCTGGTTCACCTGTAGGGTATAACAAAAGGAAAGTATAACCAAAGACTAAAGGTGTCTATATACTTTTTTTAAGAGCCCATATGTATAGCTAAAGGCTATATAACAAGAAACAATGCCAGGCAAGCGATACCTTCCTTTGAGTTATTGGGCAGGGTGGCCCAAAAGATTCCCAGAGAGTAACCCAGCATAGAACTGGGAAAATGAACAGCAGACCCCAATTTTTTCTAAAGGAATATTGACAACTGATTGCTGCTAGATGAGGAACAGCTGATCTTCCTAAAACAAGGAAGTCTAGATAGGCTGACCAGACTCAGCAGATGGACAAACACTGGGGAATGGCTGGGTGCGCCTACAACACAGTGGACAGTAACAAGGATGACAGAGTATATGGGCTCCAGTGGGGGTGAGAGGCTATGGGAGGGTGCCATTTGGGAAGTAAGTATATAGATGAAGAAGATTGTGTTGGATGTTCTGTATGATATACACACAAAAAAATCAACAAATTTTAAAAAAGACATATTTGAGGAGGAAGCATAAAAATTTACTTCATGTTAATTAGTAGAGGTGAGAGGTAAACATTACCATTGAAATCTACCTGATGACTTTATATCCATGCTCAGGTGCCAAGGATCTGAGTGTAACCAACTGTGACTAGTAATAATCAGATACATAGAGATAGAGACCCATATGCAAACATCTAAGTGTTAGTAGCATTAAAAATGAGTCTTTCTGTAGGTATATTAAATTAATTAATATATTAAAATATATTAACAGTATATTTTAAAATGAAATGAAGATCTTTTTTAAAGGTTAAAAACTCATTCAATTTTAGGTCTTACAGGGTCTATACTGAGTTTGGTATTGTATAATTGTATTAATTCAACTGTGAACCTGAAAATTTACACCCACTTTTGAAAGAGATGTATTCTTGCTCTGGAAATTGTTATTGAATATGTTAAAACTGTAATGAAATGGTTATTTTAATCATGTGGTTATTAAATTTAAAAAATCACAAGGCAACAAAAGAGTAGTGGACCGCAGAGTCAAAGTATATATCACCTTTGAGTTTAATTTGATTTCTTTTTCATTTGTAAGCCTGTAGGTTTCTGAGAATGAACTAAGAAGATTCAGAATCATGTTTACAGTTAAAACATTTGCTCTGGACTTCCTTGTGACTCAATATTTTTATTGTATCAGTCAGCACCCTGTCTGATCCCAGTCATATCCCAGAAACCACCTTATCATATTATTTAGTATTGCCTTAGATAAAAAGAAATAGGGCAAAAAAATTAATTTTTTAAAATCTTTTGAACCATATAAGATAAAAATATGTAAATATTGTTGAAATTTAATGTAACTCTTTTGAGAAGCCACACTCACAGAAATAAAAAGTTGCCTTTTCTCATGCCCTTTACAGCCATCAGAAGGTGTCACCTATACTTAGAGCAGATCTTCCTGCTTCAAATAATTTGATCAAGAAAAGACCTCATGTTTTAGTTAATTCCAGATCCAGTCAAATTGACAACCAAGATCAGCCAGCACAAGTCCACTCATCGTCAACTTGACACCCAATTGCATCTCTTTATATCACACTTAATTTCCATAAATATTTCCAGTAAATTCCATTACCTGTTAATCACCAACCAGGTTTTTTTTTCTCATTAACTTTAGGTACTGGATAAGGGCTTGTGGTAAAAGAATTATTTCAATAAGATTACCTCATGTGAAATACAGCCAAGGCAGTTTAATTTTGCTATAATTTCTTTTTCTTTTTTCTTTTTCTTTTGGTCTTTTTGAGACAGGGTCTCTCTGTAGCTCCAGCTGTCTTGGAACTCATTATGTATACAAGGCTGGACTTGAACTCATAGAGATCCACCTGCCTCTGCCTCTTGAGTGCTGGGATTAAAGGTATGCGCCACAACTCCCGACAATTTTGCCATAGTTTCTAAGAGTCCATTTCAGAGAGTACTATTGTTGTGGAGATGAGGATGTCATCAACATTTCCTTTTTTTGTTTTGTTTTGTTTTGGAAGTACTGGGGTTGAACCTATGGCTTGTGTGTACTAGGAAAGTGCGTTTTATTTTTGAGAAAGGTTTTCCCTTTCTAAGTTTCCCAGGCTGCCCTTACACTTGCTCTGTAGCATAGGTTGGCCTTGAACTTTAGATTCTCCTGGCTCAACATCTCAGATGAAGTAATGTCCTGTACCACCAGGTGTGGCTTCAAATCAATTTTTCTAGTGTTGAGTTCTACCACTAAATTAAACCCATTGGCAAATTGCCATCTGCACTGCTGAAGAATCCAAATGAGGACATGATGGGATATTTGAGCTGGTCTGTGTTTGACCTGACCTCCTGTAGCTAGCTCGCATAGTGAGTAAAGTGTAGCTCTAGATGTCAGTTGAGAGTTAGTGGCAGTTTTTTTTTAAACTTGGTTCCTGCCAAAAAGCATTGCAAGTGGCTTTCTCCCAGCCACTCCATGCAGGCTTCCATAACCCCATCTCCATTTATTCCCTGGGGCAGGGAGCTTTGTTTATGCTTTAAGAGTCATGATCTAATAGTGTGGGAAAGTATGTAGAGAGTATTATGATCTTGTGTGGGAGAATGATTTAAGTAAAATTAATATTTTAATTAGTTCACCTCCAATGACACAACTGCTTTTCATAATGTGGGTTTTTAAACTGCCCAGGTAGGGGAGGAGAAATTCTCAGCAAGACATCTATAACCTACTCTTCAGCTATTAGATTATTAAAACAATACATCCAAACTACTAAAATTTCCCCAGGGATCCCATGCTATGGAAAGGGAAATGGTGAAATTCTGCCTGCCAGAGGGGAAATCTTCTGAGGAAGGGATTTCACATAGTTCTGGCAAGTTAGGGGACCACACTGCAGGACAGACTGGAGCTGAGGCAACACAGGTCATTATGGGCAAGACCCCAGCCTGACAAGGACTGCTTAGTTATGCATACCTCTTCTCTATTTAACCTAAACCTCCTGTCAGTATCCCAGAGGACAACCTTGAGGAGTCACTTGATCCCTTGATTTCTTCCTCTTCCCAATTTGGCCACATTGAATACCTCTCGTCTCTCTGCCTCTGCTTCTCACTACCACTTGTGTCTTTAGTTGGTGTACTGGGATGGGTGCCAAACCTAGCCTGTTGGGCCAGCCTGAGCCCAGGCTTTTATCCTGAATGCTCTAGTAAGAGATGGATCTCATCTAACAGGTTGAAACTCTTGTTGGAATTAAGACTGGAATCCATCAAGCAGAAAGAACACCTGTCAGCTGACAGCCTACTAGTTTGAACCTCAGCATTGGCTCTTAACTGGGCTTCCAGGCTACAGGCCTGTCACACAAGAGTTTCTATGTGTAGACATTTGTTATCTTGTGATTGATTCCTTAAAATTGCCTCCCAGTCTCTGTCTCTCTCCATGTCTCTGTCTGTGTTTCTGTCTCTCTCTCTTGATCTTGCTGCCTCTCCTTCCAAAGCACTGAGATTACACACATCTGTCTACCATGTCTGGCTGTATGAGTCAATTTTGTTAATAAAGCCACACATTTATCAATGAATACCCTTTTGTGACTCAATAGCCGGGTCCCATAAGCTCAGTCAGTCATCAAGAGGTTAAAATGCCAGTGACTCATCAAACCCACTGACTCACTAGCAACATCTTTCTTTCTAGTCCCACAACTTTATGCTCTTCTTGGCTAAGATCTGAGTTCATAGAGAAGAATGCTTCCTCCAGAAGGCACAACAATGATGTCCTTGAACTGGAAGGTAGACTGGCAACCAGACATTTTGACTCCCCATGTCCCCAAGACAAACAGAGAAGGGAAACCCCTGTGTAGGCTGGGGTGATGGATCTAGAACATGTGATTCTACTAAACATCTGAAGTAAGGAAGACTATGTCTGAAATAGGAGACGCCTGAGCATCACCATGCCCTGTGACTTAGGGTTAATGGAAATGTGTAACAATCATTAGGCAGGCCTAATGAATGGCACAAATGCTTCAGGAATGGAGGTAGGGTCATTGTCCCAGGTAAAAATCCATGACCAACTAAGGTTTACACTGAAAACAAAGGGGAAACACAATGGGGAGTAAAAGAAGAGAGATGCTCCACAGTCCCCTGGACTTAGTCGACCTTGGAGGGCAAGGGTCAAAGACTGTCCTTTAAGTCCCTGTGACCACATTAGTACAGGCCTCAAACTATGGCTGTTACACATCCAATAAGGCTAGTTCCACCAGCCTGGTACTTTTAATTATCATGTGCTTTGTAAATAAGGCCTACATAAAAAATGAAATATTCTCAGATAAACCTTGACTAGATATATACTTTGTTCCTTAAACTAGTTAAATATACTATGACTACAGAAAATTTAAGATTATGTGTATATTATTTTTGTTTCACACTTCATATATCATAACAAACCTACACAGACCTTCATCACTCGCTTAGGCTTTCTCAATTTTTTCTGTCTATTTTAGAAAATATCTCCATTCCCACATCCTTTTAACACCTTTTACAGTCTCATTTTCTTTTTTTTTAAAATAATTATGAGACATAATAACATTAACAAATAAATTTTCCTACTGTTGTGAGACTTCCTGGGGATACTAAATAATTCTTATTCCCTTTTAAGGTTCCAGGATCAAGCCAATGTTTGCTAAACGTTTTACTGGGGAACCAATGAATTTATTGAGCTTACTTATAGAGGTAACTGAGGGGTTGCTGAGGTGAATGTATGACCTGAAGATATGTACACTATAAAGCCTTTACCCAGTATGGGTCATGCCTTCTCCTCCTAGCCTTCCCCAGATTGTATACTTTGGTCCTCTCCAAATCCAGGAGGCCATGTGTGATTAGGGCCAAATTACATACAGTTGGCTGGAAGAGTGGCTGGATAATCCAGTGGGGGTTCAATGACCCTGCTTGGTCCTCCTTTAATGAATGAGCACAACCGTCAACAAGCCCAACTGTGACAATGTTTAGTACTCAGGCTCAGCTGAAGTCATAATGATGGTAGTTATTTCATGTAGAAGGGACTGCTGTATAGCATCATCTTATTTAAAGGACCTGGAATTTAAAAGGATTTGGTGCTAGGATACACATATGAGGGAGAACACACTTTGTTTGTTTTTCTGAGTCTGTGTTATTTCACTCAGTATAACAGTTTCTAGATCCATCCATTTACCTGCAAATTTCATCATTTCATCTTCCTTTACTGCTGAATAGAACTCCATTGTGTAAATAAACCACATTTTTGTTAACCACTCATCAATTGAAGGACACTTAGGTCGCTTCCATCTTTTAGCTATTGTGAAAAGAGTGGCAACAAACATGGTTGTACAAGTGTGTCTACAATAGGATGAGTCCTTTCGGTATATGCGAAGGAGTGAGATAACCTGGGGACTATGGAATATCTCTTAGAATGTCCTGTAACTGTGGTGAGTCATCTGTCCTCTTGTTCAGGGAAGACATGGAGACCCCACGAGATGGACTTGAACCAGTGTCCAGTCTACAAAGAGAATGGTCAACTCAGAGGAAACATCTCATTCATACTTCCAAGTGAAGCCAGACACGGTTGAGCAGGACGAATGACTTATCTTCACATAGATGGAACTGGTAAAAGAAAGGAGCCAGGAACTCCTCCCAAACCCATGTGACCTCTGAGGGACAGATCCTCAAATGATCTTAAAAGTAAAAATAAATTGATTTATTCACACCAACTGTACGGTCTTAAACACCCAAAAGGAAAGTGTGACCAAAGAGTAAAGTCATCGTATATTTCTTTAAGAGTTCAAGGAATTACACTTCCCAGACATTAAGCTTAAGTCGATATAAAAAGTTGTTCAGACAATTATTTCTCATTGGTGATTTTGTTCCTAGCCAGAGAGTGCTGCTCAGATGTAAGACTTTAAATCATGGTCTGCAATACCCTCAGGTCATACATACACCTCAGGTCATACATACACCTCAGGTCATACATACACCTCAGCAACCCCTCAGTTATCTCGAAGCCTTTGAGAGGGAACTGACATGATTCTAATCACTCCAACAACTACCAAAATACCTGAAAGCAAATCCTGAATCCATCACTCTAGAGTCCAGCCTTGGAAGCCAAAAGAAAAATGAGGAAGAACCCAATATAGGGATGATTTTGGAAGCCCTTGTCAAGAAATTCCAATGGACTCTCATATGAACTTTTGAAAATTGCCATGTTCTACTTTTTTTCTAGTTCTCTGTCTAGAACTTATAATGCAAACTACTCTTGCCTTTACTTCTCCTTCACATCTCCTAGTCACGATTCAAGGACTTTCTTTTCCCCCTAGAGATAAGAGTTATGCAATTTGGGAGTCTTTTTAGATAGACCCACTGAAGGGGCGCTCCAATTGCCTCACCCTGCGTTCCTGTTCAGCATGGAAGAAGCCAGAGCTGTCTGCAACCCTATTCCCTATTGGCAATTTGGGTAACCTCTTCAGAGGATGGTGTGATAAGAATAGGAAGAATTGGCTAGGCAGTTAGTGTAAAAAGACCCTGAAGAAAAGTAGCCAGTTTCTTGGCTAAAAGTCAAAATGTCCTTGAGCCTCTCAGCAACATACTCTGTTTCAAAGGCCAAAAATGTCAAAAGTGTTTATGGAACTTGTATCTAATCCTTAAAAGATTTTAGAGTTGACCTCCCTTTACTTCCCTGGGCTGCACGGCCTCTGGTGTCCTGGTCGCAGCACCTTCCCTGGGTAAGTCTAGCGTACCCAGCGTGCCTTGACTCTTACAGCCTCTTTCACCCTCCCAGCTCCCATGCCAAGTCTTTCCTCCTAGGCTGGGTACAGGCCCATTTCTTTTCTTGGCACCACAGACATCTGGGCCAACCTCTCCCCCCAGAGCTGCCACTGCTTTCTGATCCTCTGCATATGGACCGACCCAGTTCTTACCTACCATCCTCAGGAATGCTCTGGGCCTGGTCCTGCCCTCACCTCCTTTTACTTCCCTGGGCTGCAGAGCCTCTGGGCAGCCTGATGCCAGCACCTTTCCTGGTCCCCAGGAGCCCTCTAGACCAGGTCCCACCCTCATGTCCCTTTGCTTCCTGGGCTTCACAGCCTCCAGTGTCCTGGTACCAGCACCTTCCCTGGGTAAGTCCAGTGCTCCCAGTCCACCTTGACTCCCCTAGCCCCTTTCACCCTCCCAGCTCCTCCCACCCCCACAGTCTTTCCTTCTAGGTTGGGTACAGGCCCATTTCTTGTCTTGGCACCCCAGACACCACTGCTAACCTCTTGACCCAGAGCCTCCACTGCTTACTGATCCTTTGCATTGGGACAAACCCATATCTTCCCTGCCACCCCTAGGAACCCTCTAGGCCTGGTCCTGCCCTCACCTCTCTTTACTTCCCTAGAAGGCACAACCACCAGATTCCTGAGACCAGCATCTATCCTGAGCCTTTCTCCCAGGCCAGCGCAGCCCCCAAATTCTTGAGGGCAGCATCTTTCCTGGAGGGACCCAAACCTTAGGAGAAAGCCTGATGTCATATGAGCCTCATCTTACTTGGGCCTTTGTGGGAACTCCTGAAGACAAAAGCAATTAGGCTACTCCAACATAAAATCAAAAGAGAGAACCTGAAGCCTAGACCAACCAGCTTTTCATGCCCAACAAAGTAAACCACAAAGGCACATAGAGTTTACAGAAAGATCTAAACTCAAAAAAGGAAGGCTTGAGTCTCACACAAGAATCAGAAACTATGAAGGAAATTCACATGTCAAAGTCACAAAGAAAAAGTAATAACATGAAAAACCAGAATACTATATCCCCACCAAGTAATAATAGTCCTATAGAGGAGTAAAATGAGAACTCCCTAGAGATAACTCGGGACATAGAACTCAGAAGACCAATTATAAACATAATAAAAGAATTCACTGAATTTAAAGAACACACAAAGAAAGATATCAAGGAACTGAAGGAAGATCGGGATAAACTTCTGAATGAATTCAGAAAAGAGTTAGAAATATTGAAGAATACTCAGGCTGAAATGAAAAAGGAAGTGAAACAGTAAGCCAATTAGAAACGACAGGAGAAAACTTCACTGCAACGAACCAGCCCAGACTGGAGCAGTTCAGTCCTACGGGAGCAGGGTCCCCAAAAGGGTGGACAAGGATTTGGCGAGTGACAAACAGACACAACACAATAGATGGTTGATGATCTGAATGTAATTTTCTAAAGTGGAGCATCAGATTTTATAAAGTTACAGGACAAGATTATGCAGGCATCAAGTTGATTTCATGGTTAATCGTTTTCTTAGAAATACAATTCAAAATCAGAACAATACAGTACAGTGCAGAATGTTCTTATCTAATTAATCAGGTGCTTAGACTATTTGTCCTTTTACCTTAGTGGTTTGGCAATATCAGCTACTTATAAACTTCATGGTTGGTAATTTTATGGTTCCATTTTTCCAATATTATTTTACTTCTGAGATTTTGGTGGCTGAGGCCAATGACTAGGTCAGTGAAGTTATAATAACTCCATATAACTTCAAAGGCTTGTTTCTCTAATCCTTATTTTCCTATTCTTTCTATCCATGTTTCTTATACTGCCTGTAATTATTCAAGTGTACTTGCTGCTGACTTGTAGTAAAGGCACCAAGGTGGTCTGGATCTAGCTAACCTATCCATAAACTATAGTGCATACCATGAAACCTTCCTTCCTAGAATATTTACCCATCTATTATTTCCTTTATAAACTCTTATAAGAGGAAGTGGTTCATCAATGGGCTCAGGGATTCTGAATATGCTCTCCTTTCCCTTAAGGGGATGCCATAGCCTACCTCTCCCTAACTCGTAGGCTATTCCAAAGTCTGTCTTAACTAAAGGCAGCAATCTTCTTTCAATATCCCTTTAATCTCCTTGAGTCAATTCTAGGAACTGAGGTGGGATTTTTGAGTCTGTGTTGATTCGCTTAGTATAACAGTTTCTACATCCATCCATTTACCTGTAAATTTCATTATTTCACCTTTCTTTACCAGGAAATCATCCGTATCTAGTCTCTCTTCAGGTGGGCCTAATGACCTAAATAGGTACAAAGCAGTTCCTCTATGAGGAAAGAACAGGAATAAAGACACCAATGCAGACAAGAACTAAAGCAGAACATCCAAGGACACAGCCTGCTTTTTTTAACACAGCCATTCTCCAGGAAGCATTCTTCCTTTGAAGTTTTCTCAGCCTCAACCCATGGAGAGTTCCTCACGCAGGCTCCACTGGAGGTGGTGTGACACTTCACCAATAGGATGAATGAAATGGAAAACAGAATATCAAGAATGGAAGATAAAGTGGACAAATTAGGCCACTCAAGCAAAGATTATGAAAAATTTAAAAAAGAAAACACAAGAATGGAGTATGCAAGAATTGTGTGACACCATTAAAAACAAAAACTTATGAATCATAGGCATACAAGAAGGAGAAGAATCCCAAGATAATGGTATGGAACAGATCTTCAACAGGATTGCAAAAGAAAATTTCCCAAAATTAAAAAAAGACATGCCCATACAAATACAAGAAGCATATAGAACACCAAACAGACAGGACCAGAAAAGAATTGCTCCATGACACCATAGTAAAAACAATAAAAGTTCAGAACAAAGAGACAATACTGAAAGCTGCAAAGGAAAAACAACAAATCACATATAAAGGAAAACCCATCAGGATTATGGCTGACTTTTCAGTGAAAACTATGAAAGACAGAAGAGCCTGGACCAAAGTATTCCCAGATGTAAATGACCACAGATGCCAACCCAAATTACTATATCCAGCCAAAATGTCTATCATAGTTGAAGGGGAAAGAAAAATCTTCCATGACATAAATAGGATGAAAGAATTCATATCCACAAAACCAGCCCTTCAGAGAGTTCTTAAAGCAATACAAAGAGCTGAAGAAAGGGATGACTATACACAGGGGTGAAGGAAAGAAATTCAATGAAGGTATATCAAAAATATGAACAGAAATAAAAATGACAGTATTCAATACACATCTTTCATTAATAACTTTAAATAAATATCAGTGGACTGAACTCCTCAGTCAAAAGATAGACTAGTTGAAGAATAACAAAAATCAGAGCAGAAATTAATGAAAAAGAAACAAAGAAAACAATACAAAGAAGCAATGAATCCAAGAGCTGGTTCTTTGAGAAGATAAACAAGATTGATAGACTGCTAGCCCAGTTAACCAAAAGAAAGAAAGAGCACCTCCAAATCAACAAAATCAGAGATGAAAGGGGAAACATCACAATAGACACCAAAGAGATCCAGAAAATTAAAAGGGAATACTTTAAAAACTTGTATGCTACTGAATTTGAAAACCTAAAAGAAATGGATGGGTACCTAAAAGCATGAGAACCACCAAAGCTAAACCAAGAAGAGATTAACAGTTTAAACAGACCCATAACATATAAGGAAATTGAAACAGTAATACAAAACCTCCAAACTAAAAAAAGCTGAGGACCAGATGGATTTAAAGCAGAATTCTACCAGACATTTAAAGAGGATCTACATACAATACTACTTAAGTTGCTCAAAAAGATAGAAATGGAGGGAGAACTTCCAAATTCCTTCTAAGGAGCCAGTACACTCTAATAAAAAGCCAGGTAAAGATACAACCAAAAAGGAAAACTATAGACCCATATCTTTAATGAATATAGATGCAAAAATTCTCAACAAAATACGTGTTAACCGCATACAGACATGCATCAAAAAGATCATCCACCATAATCAAGTTGGCTTTATTCTAGAGATGCAGGAATGGTTCAATATACGTGTCAATAAACATTGCAAATAATATAAATGGGCTGAAAGACAAGAATGACATGGTCATCTCAATAGATGCAGAGAAGTCCTTTGACAAAATTCAACATGCATTTATCTTCAAAGTCCTAGAGGGAATTGGAATGGAGGGAACATATTTCAACATGATTAAAGTCATATATAACAAACCCACAGCCAACATCATTCTAAATGGAGAAAAACTGGAAGCATTCCCATTGAATTCAGGAACTAGACAAGGCTGTCCACTATCTCCACTCCTCTTTAACATAGTGCTTGAAACTCTTGCAAGAGCAATAAGACAAGAGAAAGAAATTAAAGGAGTAATAATTGGAAAAGAGATCAAATTATCCCTTTTTGCAGATGATGTTATTATATCTAAGAGATGCCAAAAATTCCACCAGAAAACTCCTAGAAGTTACTAAAGATTACAGGTGGCAGGTTACAAAATTAATCTACAAAAGTCTGTAGCCTTTCTATATACCAATAACAAGCAATCAGAGAAAGAGTACATGGAAACACTCCCCTTCACAACAGCTGCAAAAAAACAAAAAACAAAAAAAAAAAGAAAGAAATATCTTGGAATAAGCCTGACCAAAGACATTAAAGGCCTCTACAATGAATATTTTAAATCTTTAAAGAAGGAGACTGAGGAAGACATCAGAAGATGAAAGGACCTCCCATGCTGATGGATAGGAAGAAATAATAGTGTGAAAATGACCATCCTACCAAAAGCCATTTATAGACTCAATGCAATGCCAATCAAAATCCCCATGACATTTTTTCACAGAATTGGAAAAAACATCCTAAGATTCATATGGACGCACAAAAGACTTTGGATGGCCAAAGCAACCCTGAGCACTAAGAACAATGCTGGGGAAATTACTATACCTGATATTAAGCTGTATTACAGAGCTACAGTCATAAAAACAACATGGTACTGGCACAAAAATAGACCTATAGATCAATGGAACAAAATTGAAGACCCAAATATGAGTACATTCAATTTCAGCCACCTGATATTTGACAAAGGAGCCAAGAACATTCACTGGAGGAAAGATCGCATGTTCAGCAAATGGTGTTGGTAAAAGTGGATCTCCACCTGTAGAAGAATGAAACTAAACCCCTATCTTTCACCTTGCACAAAAGTCAACTCCAAATGGATCAAAGACCTCAATGTGAAGCCTGAAACTCTGAAACTGTTAGAAGAAAATATTGGCAATAATCTACAAGATATAGGTGTAGGAAAGTGTTTCCTAAACCGAACATCAGTTGCTCAGGAAACAAGGGCAAGAATCTGTAAACGGGACCTCATTAAACTAAAAACGTTCTGTACATCAAAGAAGGCAACCAGGGAAGTGAAGAGAAAACCCACAGAATGGGAGAAAATCTTCACCAGTGACACATCTGACAGAGGTATAACATCCAGAATATATAACGAACTCAAAAAACAAAGTAGCAAGAAAGGAAGTAACCCAATTAAAAGATGGGCTAAGGAATCCAAACAGAGAGTTCTCAAAAGAAGAAATAAAGATGGCTAAGAAGAATCTTAAAAGGTGTTCAACATCACTAGTAATTATGGAAATGCAAATTAAAACCACTTTAAGATTTCTTCATACCCCAGTCAGACTGGCTAAGATCAAGAGAACAAATGATACCAAATGTTGGAGAGGATGTGGGGAAAGGGGAACGCTCTTCCACTGCTGGTGGGACTGCAAGCTTGTTCATCCCCTATGGAAAGCAGTGAGGAGAACTCTTAAAAAACTACAAATGAACCTACCATTTGACCCAGTTATACCACTCCTTGGCATATACCCAAAGAACTCATCCTATTGCAGAGACACTTGTACATCCATGTTTGTTGCTGCTCTTTTCACAATAGCTAAGAGATGGAAGCAACCTAAATGTCCCTCCTGTGACAAGTGGATAATGAAAATGTGGTTCATTTATACAATGGAATTTTACTCAGCAGTAAATAAAGTTGAAATCGTGAAATTTGCAGGTAAATGGATGGAACTAGAAACTGTTATACTAAGTGAAGTAACAGAGACTCAGAAAAAAAAAACGTGCATATGTTCTCCCTCATATGTTGATCCTAGCACCGAATCCTTATAAGTGAATATGTATCCAGACATAACTACAGGGACCAGGATAATGAAGAGGAACCAGGGAAGTAAAGGAAAAGAAAGAATCGGAAAGAGAAGAGCAGTAGAAAACAGGTGTTAACAAGGGAGATATGGATAATAATGTGGTTATTTTAAGGGGGGGGAGGTTATACAAGGAACCTAGGGGATAAATGGAAAGAAGGAGCTCAAGAGATGTGGGATCATAGGAGAAGGGTATTATTCAGGGAGAAATGGACAAAAACAGGGCGCCTTAAATGGGGAAACGATGGTGGAAGTGTTATACAATGTGAGAGATAAACAATGCCTACCTAGTTTTAGAAAACTAGAGGGAACCATATTAGGCCATCAACTTACTGTCAAATTATACGCACAATCAGATCAAAGAATGTAATATATTCCTAGGCAAGGTTTATCTGAGAGTGTTTAGTCTTTGCCCAAGCTCTATCTACATGGCATATGGTAATTAAAAGTGTCAGACTGATGGAACTAACCTTCTTGGATGTTTAACAGCCATACTTTAATGCCTATACTAATTTGGTCAGGGGGACATAAAGGACAGTTTTTGCTCCTTGCCCTCCTAGGCCGACTAAGTTCCACAGGATTATGAGCATCTCTCAAAATGTCCTGTAACTGTGGTGAGTCACCTGTCCTCTTGAGCAAGGAGGCTGTGGAGACCCCACCAGATGGACCTGAACCAGTGTCCAATCCACAAAGAGGAGGGTCAACACCATGGAAACATTTCCTCTGTGCTTCCAAGCAAAGCTAACCATGGTTGAACAGGGCCTTTGACTTATCTTCACACAGATGCAACTGGTAAAAGAAAAGAGCCAGGGGCTCCTCCCAAGCCCATGTGACCCCTGAGGAACAGATCCTCAAATGACCATAAGAATAAAAATAAATTGTTTTATCTGGGCCAATTGTAAGGTCTTAAACACTCAAAAGGAAAGTATAACCAAAGATTAATAGGGTCAATGTAATTTTTAAGAGTCTATATGTATAGCTAAAGGCTACATAACAAGAAACAATACCAGACAGGAAATACCTTCCTTTCATTTATTTGGCAAGGTGGTGCAAGAGACTCACAGACAGTAACACAGCGTAGAACTAGGAAAATGAACAGCAGACCCCAATCTTATCTAAAGGAATATTGACAACTGATTGCCGCTACATGAGGAACAGCCAATCTTCCTAAAACAAGGATCTCTAGGAAGGCTGATTAGATTCAGCAGATGGACAAGCACTGGAGAATGGCTGGGGTGTCAACAACACAGTGGACAGTAACAGGGATGACAGAGTATTTGGGCTCTAGTATGTGGGAGCGGGGAGGCTATGGTAGGGTACCATTTGGGAAGTAACTATATAGATGAATAAGATTGTGTGGGATGTTTTGTATGATATACACACAGAAAAATGAACAAATTTTAAAAAAGGACTTATCTTTGAGGAGGAAGCATAAACATTTACTTCATCTTAAATAGTAGAGGTGAAAAATATTACCAGTGAAATCTACCTGATGACTTTATATTCATACTCTGCTACTAAGGATCCGCCTGTAACCAACTTTGACTTGTAATCATCAGATACATAGAGATTAAAGATACATGTGCAAATATCTAAGTGTTAGTAGCATTAAAAATGTAGCTTTCCGTAGGTAACTATATTTTAAAATGAAATTGAGAACTGTTTT
>NW_008350318.1:408799-426422 GCF_000622305.1 Nannospalax galili | reverse complement strand
GTTTATATTCATGCTCAGATGCCAAGGAGCTCAGAAAGTAACTGACTGTGACTAGTAACAATCAGATATATAGCAATTAGAAACACATGTGCAAACATCTTAGTGTCGATTGCATTAAAAATGAATTTTTCTGCATGAAACTGTATGTTAATGATGAAATGGATATCTTTTTTAAAGGTTAAAACCTCGTTTAATTTTATGTCTTATAACGTTTATACTGAGTACAATATTGAATAACTGTATTAATTCAACTGTAAACCTAAAAATTTACAGCCAATTTTGAAAGAGATGCATCTTAGCTCTGTAAATTGTTATTAAATATGTCAATGCTGTTGTAATGAAATACTTCTTCTAATTATGTGTTTATTTAATAAATAATTTTAAAAAAGATTTTAGGGTTGCCTTTTCAGAGGGGGGAATGATAGAGTAGCCAAAAGCCCCATAAAAATAAATAAAATCAAAGAAGAAGAAAGAGTACCTGAAGTGATCAGGAAAAAAGTGATGGGGAGGTATGGGAGGAGTTGGAGGGGAGGGAGTGGGCATGGATTTGATCAAAACAGCTTATATACATGTATGAAATTCTCAATAAATTATTTATGTAAAGAAAAAAATACAAAAAAAGGGAGTTGTGAATACAAGCTACGGCCACATGCCCCACTACAGAAACAGAGAGAGGCATCATGAATAGGTTTTGTCTACACACACGTTGAGTAAATACCTTTGTTTTGTTTTTTCTTTATTTTTATCATGTAACATAAGATGTATTGACTTTACATAGGTCTTGAAATGTTAATACTTTATGTCCTAGTATTTATGTTATTGGATGTAAAGAGAAGCTCTATATCACTCAAGGATTTTGTTTTCTTTTCTGAGGAAGAATGCAGCATAGTTTATCACAGAAGGAACTGTGACTTGCATATTAGAGACTAAGTACACTGTAAGAAGCTGTGTGTGGCACTTACTTAACAGAAGTGACTTGTGATAGTTAATCTTATGTGCCGCCTTGATACAGTCCTGGTTCAAGCTGGCCCAAGGACAGTGTGTGCTGCTTGTGCTGCTTAGACCTCGGTGTCAATCATATGATGCTAATTTTACAGACACAGAGAATGTAAGCAACTTTGAGTCATGGAAGTTTCCATCAAGACTTCAGAGGAAAGCCTGGGAGAGTAGACAGTGTGTGACAGGGTTGGGAGTCCCTGCAAGTTACAGTGGGTGAAATAACAGTTTAAATCCCAGAGATGCTGTTGGGGAGAAGAATAACAAGAACCATAGTCTCCAAAAGGCTTGTGATTTCTTCGTTAGTATCTATACATTGGACCAGAGATCGTTTCTTGGCAGCCCACTCATTTCCATTTAAGGGTATCTTGGCATCTTTCAGAAAACATACTGTCCTGGTCTTCTAGCCCTGTGAAAATCTGAGGTGAAAATAGAAAACTTCGTTAGAGTTTGGAGATGGAGTCCCTCTACTCTTTGACGCTGACATTTCCCTCTAACATGTCATCCCCTTTCTATTTTACATCAGCTTCTGATTCACAATAAAATTCTAAAGAAAGCATTAAATTTACATATACCCCATATCTAACTTTTGATAGGAACATCTCACATTATCAGGCCGGATGTTAGTGTCAGTTGTTGTTGTTGTTATTTTAACTTTGTTTTCTTCTAGAAGCATACTAGCGCCTTTCTGCCAGCCACTCTGGGCAAGCTTTATCCTACATAACAGAAGTCTGGAATTGCTTGAACAACACAATCATTGTTTCCACATAATAAGCAATTATTCATTTTAAAAAGATTAAAAGATGGTAGATGAATAAGTGAAGGACTGATGGATTTTGTTTGCCCTTGTGTAACATCATCTGGCCTCCACCCTCCCTGCTCTCTTCTGGAAAATTCTTATGGAAAAAAATCATAGATTGGTGCACCCTGTGCAGACTTTTTCCACAGGGTTGAACCTAAGCCAGGTTCTTGAGCAAGCCCAGACACCCATAAGGTTTTCCAGTTGTTGATGAAAACTCTGAAAGGCACGTTGGTGGTATAATGGTGAGCACAGATGTCTTTTCCAAAACTCTGAAAGAAACCGGGTACGGCCCCAGTTAAAATTCCATAAGCAGTCGGGTGTGGTGCTGTAGGCCTTTAATCTTATCACCCTGGAGGCAGAGGGAGGTGAATCTTTGTGAGACTGATTCCAGCTTGGTTTTCATAGCAAGTTCCTGGCCAATTGGGGCTACAGGGGGACCCTGTCTTTAAAAGACAAAAAAAAAATCCCAAATTTCACAAACCCTCACATGAATCCTGTGAGGCGACCCTTCCTGCTGCACATCTAGGGAAAAGAACCCACTTTCCTCCTGCTGTCACCAGGATAAGCCTCAACACTCTAAGCCTCGCCAGTAAATGCTGTGACGAACAGCACTGGACTTCAGTGACTTTTCTTTTGGCATCTCAACTGACCTCTCTCAAGATGTTTGGGGCATGACATTGAGGAAAGTCCCTGGCTGGGGCTTTTGGAGTACTTCCAGCTCTGAGTTATGTGGGATAAATGTTAAAGAGTGCTTTCTTTTTTCTTGATACAGGGCTTTGTGCGTGCTAGAGATACTCACTCCAACCCTGAGCTATGTTCCCATCTATCTTTGCACTTCTCATTGTGAGAAAGGTTCTTGCTGAGTTGTGCTGACAGATATTAACTAACCCTGTAGCTCAGACAGATCTTAACTTGTGAAACTCCTGACTTAGCTCCTCATTCTTTATGACTACAGACAGATCTTAACTTGTGAAACTCCTGACTTAGCTCCTGATTCTTTATGACTGGCCTGTAGCAACAGCCCTGACTTAAAGATCAGTTCTCAAGAAATGCTTGTATCCTGTACCAATGTGCGCATCATCTACCAGGTCTAGGTCTTCTCTGATGAAGCAGAAAGTTTAATACAAATGTGTTGTTGACCTTGAATTGTAATAAGTTTGGAATTGCAATAGGGCTGGTTTTCCAAGAATGAGACAAGAAGCAGAAGACATTGCTCAGGCATCCACGATTTGCAGTCTCAATAAATATCTTAAATTTGGAGCTGAAAATGATCAAAGAAGGAGATAATAATGAATAGCTTTCCTGGCCCACAATAAATCCTCTTAGTGATAAATGCCTGTCACCCTCTAACAAAGTAACATGATGTCTTTATAATAACGGATTCTCTGAAACTGTTAATACTTAGTGTTGGGAGAGGATTCTACAGGTCAAGGATGAGAACTCTGACACACCTAATAGTTTTCTTCATGAAAACAAGACTGAAAAATATGGAGAAGATCGAGAATGCAGAAAGAGGAGTCTCAGAGGCTGAGGGCAGAGAAGAATAAAAAAAAGACTTGTCCTGGTGCTGGAGAGAGAACAGGAAATGACATCTGGACCATGTTCTAGCAAAATGGTGCATCCTGTGCACCCCGAGCCTCCTAGATTCTCTAGAAACATTCATCGTCACCTGGATGTGCTGCCAAGGCCTTGGAGTCCACGGATTTGCTATACCAACAGAATGGCATTGAGTTCTGCTTCAAGGATGTCTCGCGGGGAGAAAACAAAACCTGCTTTCAGGTAGAGCTAAGAGCCAACCTGAGTCCATGTTTTGTCCTAGGCTTAAGGAGACAGGATATAAGCTCTGTGTGAGACCAGGTCAACTCCCTGAGGGAGAAAAAGATAAAATTATGTTTGGTATTCTTTATAGCACACATAGGCAGTTTTAGGACCGCTTATTTGAAAGCCCAAATCATTTGCTATTCCTGCTAATAGACATCTGTGACAGCTGGAAGATCATGACTTATTATATGCCTATGTACAACTAAGCTGGGAGACTTCCTGGCACAAAAAGAGGAGGTGGAAGAGCATGGAGAGGGAAGGTCAGTTATATGGAAGGAACATTACATGACGACCAGGAATACAGAGAATTTTGCTTCAGAATACTATGAGATAAAGCTATTTGGAAAAGGATGTTGTGTCAGCTTTATGATACTATAACAAAATACCTGAAATAGTTTACTTATAAAGAGAAAAGTTTTCTTTTGACTAGTGATTGCAGAGGTTTCAGACCATGGCTGATGGGCTCCATTGCTTGGGCCTGTGCTGACAACACATCATGGTGGGGATTACAGGGTAGATGAAAACTGTCCATCCCATCACTGTCAAGAAGTAAAAGAGGGCAAGAGACCATGTCACAGAATCTCCACCAAAGTCACATCCCCAGTGACATAGCTTCTTCCCAGTAGACCTTGAGTCTTACAGTCTCTACCCCTTCCCCAGAGCGCCACAGGCAGCACGCCAAGCCTTCAGCACCTGGGCCTCTAGGGGACATGTAAGATCCAAACTACAGCAGTGGCTACTTGGAAACTATTTGATCCTCAGAAAAAGACCTCAGCTTTGAAACTGCTTGTCTACAGAATGTATTAATGTGATAAAGTAACAGCTGCTCAAAGCAAGTCTCAACTCCTCTCAACTTGTTTGTTGGCTAATGCTCCCTCTTTGGATTCATCTCAAGTTCTTCCTGGGCAGTACTTTTCTGGTAAATGCACCCTCGCCTTCCGGGCTTTGAGTGGAAAGAACTGCCTGTTCTGGTTCTCAGAACTGAGAGTATTGACCATGTAAATTCTTCATCCGAAGAGAAACTGCTGTTTCAGGAAACTCAAGTTCTAGTCCATGAATGCGAATTGCCATAGGAGGAAGGTGCCCTGTGAGCAAACATGTGGTCTGTTCCAGAACTGCTCAGTCCTTTGAAAACTTAGGACAGAAGCATGTCTTGGATGGCAGCAAAACTGGCAGATTTCTGGTCTCAGGGGTAAGAGGAAGAGCATGAGGAAGAAGCTTAAGTGCTTAGTTGGGCAAACATACGTAGACAAAGATGGGCAGTGGCCAAGCTGGATGTACTGACCTTTCTCATAAACTAATAATGTGCTCAAGTGTATTAGTGGCTAGAACACCGTGCTCCAATGATTTTCTTTGTTTTTAAATTTTATTTATTATTTTTATTTTATGTGTGTTATGCCCATATGTAGGTAAGTGCACCCATGTCATGCAATGCCCACAGAGGTCAGAAGAGGTTGTTGGATCCCCTGGAACTGAAGTTTATGGACAGTTGTTAGCTGTAATGTGGGTGCTGGGATTTGAACCCAGATCTTCTGCAAGAACAACCAGTGTTCTTAACCACTGAGCCATCTCGACAGCCCCCTTTTTCTTTTTTTAATAAATAAAATCTTTATTAAACTCAACGGTTTCCAAAAATTATTTTTACTTTTTTATTGAATTTTTGTGTATTTCACACAGAACATCTTAATCATCTTTGTACCCCCTTCCCCATTGGCTCCTCCCATAGCTTCCCCCACTGGAACCTATGCATTCTGTCTTTTGTTTTAAGGCCTATAGAGTCAAGTTAGTGTCCTCAGACATCCCTCAGTGCAAGTTCACCCACTGGGTCTAGTCAGCCTATCTAGAGTCTCTCCCTTTAAGAAGATCAGCTCTTCCTCACCCAGCAGTAATCAGCTGCCATTAGTTCTTTGACCGAGATTTGGGCCTGCTGCCCATTTCCACAGTTTTGTACTGGGTTTTTGTCTGCTTGAGTTTGCATAAGTCTTGTGCATGCTGACACTGTTGCTGTAGGTTCATATAAACAGGGTCCCAGAAACATATAGGACTCTATTTGCATATAGTCATGCACCTCCTCCCTAGCTCATACAATCTTTCCACCCCTTCTTCCACAATGGTCTCTGAGCCCAGGGTGGGTGGAGTTTAATATAGGAGTCTTGTCCAAGGACCCACACTCTATAAGACTTATTCTCTATGCTTTGGCCATTTGTGGCCTTGTGTGTTCAATGCCCTCTGTTGCATGAGGGAGCTTCATTGATGAGAGTTGAAGAGATGCATTAGTGTTCTCTTTACCCCTGGTTCCACTATGTTCCATGAGCCTTAGGTGTTGTGCTGGATAGCTTTAGTGTCAACTTGACACACCTGGGTTGAGGGAACCTCAATCGGGGAATTTCCTCTATTGGACTGGCCTGTGGCCATGTCTGAAGGGCATCTTCTTGATGAGTGATGTGGGAGGAACCAGTCCACTGTGGTGGTGCCACCCCTGGGCAGGTGGGCCTGTATTATATAAGAAAGCAGGCTGAGCAGGGGCCAGAGAGCAAGCCAGTAAGCAGTGTTCCTCCATGGCCTGTGCTCCAGCTCCTGCCTCCAGGCTCCTGCCCTGAGTTCCTACCTTGGGCTCCCTGATGAACTGTGACCTGGGAGATGTAAGACAAATAAACCCTTTCCTCTCCAAGTCGGTAGTGGTCAGAGTATTTTGTCACAGCAATGAAGAAACGAACTAGGACAGGTGTAGAGGTTGCATTATAGATGTGTTACTTAAGCTTTGGCAATTTTCAGGAAATCTCTGTGTATGACCAGTTGTGAAACTCTGTAATAATCTCCATCTGTTGCAAAAGAAGCTTCTTTGCTGAGTGGTGACTGGGATACTTTTCTGTAAATATAAAGGCCCATATTTTGCACATAGTAAGAAATTACATTTGTCTAGGGATGTGACAGCCTTGGAGTTTTCTCTAAGATCTATGACCTCTCCAGCTATGTGTATTTGGCTAGGTTTATAGTACCACACATGAGTTTCCTCTCATTGAGTGGGTTTTAATTCCAATTAGTTAGCTGTTGATTACCCCCAAGATAAATGTGCCACTACTGCCCCAATAGAGTTTACTATGTCCGTGATTGATGTAGTTTTTAGCCCTTAAAGATGGGGTTGGACTATCTATTGATGTTCTAGAACGCTTAACCCTTTTTAGTGCTCTCCAAAACTATGAGACTAAAAACCTACTGAAAAATGACACATACAATATCGCTACCTGAGTCCATGTGTATAGCTGAATGATACATAATAAGAAACAGTGCCAGACAGGAGAAACATCCCTTTGAGTTGTTGACCAGGGTAGTCCAAGAGTCTCCCCAAATGCCACATCCTTCGATTGCTTCCCAGATCTTGAAGGTAAGACCCTATTGCTGAAGACAGGACATACTTTGGACACAGGATTTGGAACAATGGAGCTGAAACTGACCTGGAAGCCACCACCCCTGAAGGCTAGTGCTCATAATTTTGGGGAGCACACCATTAGTTTTCTTAATGACACTTTGCTTCATAGGACTTGCTGTGCATGTGGGCACCATGCCCATTACAACCAAGATGGCTTTGGTTATGTCTAGCTGGTTCCTTATTTCCTTATAATGGATTATTTATTTGTGAGTTTTTAAAATGAGGTTTCTTTAAAAGGAAATAAAAAGCAAGGCTATTTATCTTTTATTATTGTATAGCTTGATGGAAGAAAAGATGTGGTCAATATGAAACTTCAGACCATATTTTACACTAATTTGAAGGACTTCTAAGCTTTGCATTTATTTTTCCTTAGTGTAGTCCTGGGGCATCAATATTAATACTTGGTGGCTGTTTCTAGCAAGTCTTTTGCTAAAATAGGAGACCCACCTTCATCTGGGTGGTTCAAAACCATAATTCTCTTGTGTGCTGTCCTAATCTTGGCCTTGCCACCAGATGGGCTTACACCTAAAATAAGACTAGCTTCTCATCAACTCATTTTCTGTTCAAATCCTCCTTCATAGTAGGATGAAAGGCTAAGGGATGAAATCGTCCTTGCTGTTTCTGTGATTACTTGTTCTAGAGGTTCTAGATCTGAAATGCACAGCAATCTACAAAGGTAAGAGCTGAAACACCCAGTCCTGTGGCTATCAACCTTCTTCCTGCAGTGTGGTCCATCTGGCATCTGGCATCTGGGTGGTGGGAGGTGGTATTTGGCTTAGCGCAGCCCTTTACTGGCTCGCGCATGCGTGTGTGTGTGTGTGTGTGTGCACATGCGTGCATTTAATTAAGTCACAAAACAGAACAACATAAATGTAAAGAAAATTCCCCTTCTAATCCAATTAATACATGGCATCTTCAGTCATATATTCAAGTTTTTCCCACTCATTTGGATCACAGATTGTAATTGAAGCGGCATGTGTTTTTAAATTGTTTTTGATTTGTTTATTTTTATTTTATGTGTATGAGCGTTTTGCCTGTATGTACGTATGTGTTCCACATGTGTAAAATGCCTGTGGAAGCCAGAAGGGGGCATTGAATTTCCTGCAACTGAAGTTATGAATGGTTGTTAGCCATCTTAAGCTCTGAGCCAACTCTCCAGCCCATCTTTTAAAACAAGTATATTTTGTTTTTATTCTTTGAGACTTTCACACATACCCTGTATTTTGTTCATATCTACTTGAACTTCTCCCGTCAGTTCTTCTAGATGGCCCCATTTCCTTCCAAATTCATGCCTTCTTTTTTTTTTGTTTGCCTCTGTTTTTCTTTCTTTCTTAAGGGCAGGGGTCCATCCATGGGGCATGACAACCTACCAGGGGCCACACCTCTGGAAAACAAACAAACAAACAAACAAACAAACAAACAAACAAAAAACAACTCTCCCCAGGCAGCCAACAGCCGCCAGTAGCTCCTCAGCTATGGGTGGGGCCTCCCGCACCCCTCTTCTGTCCTAGCAGCACGTTTCTCTAAGCAGGGTTTTCTTTTCTCGGTTACACTCGATTTCTGGAAAAGCCTTACTAGGTTTCTTTTCCTCCAAATCCCTGATGGACAAAGTTGATCTCTTCCTCCCTCTAGAGTCTTCGTGAAAGTACAAGAGCCTTAGAAATAGGAATGTCAAGTGTATTTCCAGGCCTCCCCACCGCCTAGTTTCCACTTTGTGAGGCTCCAGTTCCTCCAGGGCTGTCCTTTTCAACAAGGTTGCACACGTCAGAATTTTCCCTAACCCTCATTCCACCCAAACTCGCTTATCCCACAGCCTGATTCTCTGGCAGGAATCGACAATTAAGAGTTTCAAGACAACTTGTTGAAGTCAAAAATTTCTAGAAACATTAAGGATTTCTCAACCTAACTGCCTCGTAGTGGGGCAAACAAGCACACTGTTAATTTTGGTAACACAGAGAACTCTGGGTAACCGGCTGGAGAAGTATGGTGATCAGCTGAATTTCCATTTCTTCCCAATTCAAGTCCTGACCCATGGACTGAACTGCCAGTGCACAGAGACCTGAAGGAAGGAGTCAGAGGAGTCTATGGTGGACTGTTGAGTCCCTGAAGTACAGATTGTAATACCCTCCTCTCTCCGCCACCCCAGAGAGTGAAATAATGAAACAGCTCTGCAGACCACTTCCTCTTGTTGAAACCCAATGTTCTTTCCAACCTCTGGTAGTTTGTTAAACTTCTGCTTTCAACAAGGAACAGAAAGAAGCGGGAAAACATGTTGTTCTGGGTGGTTCTCTCAGGACTTTCTACCTACGCTGTGTGTGCAACTTGTCCTATGACGGTTTTTGTATTCCTGCATTCACACTGTTATTAAACCGATCAAGCTATCCAGCGGATACACACACTAGTAAGGATAGTCTTGTTACATCTAAGTCAAATAGGCCAGTTGAAAAGTAGGAGTGGAGAAAGCAATTAAAAATAAAAATAACAATTTGCCAGACAAAAACCTCCCCTCTAATAGGAGGGCATTATGAGAGGAGCCAGTGATCTCAAGAAAAGCCACTGGGATGGGGTGGGATGGCATAGCATTGATTTGGGACAGGGGACATTTTTTGTAATTTTTCAAAGCCAAAGTAGATGTGATACCTTTATTTTTAAAACCAGCCTGTCCACTCCGGGAGTGTTTGTGTCTATTTATACAAGGGTTGTCACGTGGCTAGCAGAAACGTGTCCCAGCCCCTCAGAGTTCACAGGAAGCAGTCTTGGAGTCAAATCCTCTTCAGTTCTATCCACCAAGACAGATGCAGACTGTGCTCCCTGAGGTGCTCTTAAAACAGGTGCATCAACAACTACAACTCAAAAGTTGAGGAGTGTGTAGAATCTCAGACTGGGAGGCCTTTTCTGACTTCACTCAGGATGAAATGGCTTTGTTGAAAGCCTCCAGAACACAGACCTGGGGATGATGGTGTGCGCGTGCTCCAGGCTGCCTGGGGTGGCTCCTGCACCGTCTGCTCCTTACCTCGTTCATGCTGGGAAAGCTACTCAACCGTTTTTGTTTTTTTTTTTTTGTTTTTTTCTGTAAAATGAGCCAAAGACACAGCTGTCACCTGCGGTTTTGCTTTGTTCCCACTCTTGCCTGCAGACCCTGCATTCATCTAGCAGTGAGCATGTGTGACGTCATTGAAGAAGACCCACTTCTGAGCTTCACGAAAAAAAGACGGAAACAGACACATCAGACTTACTATACTCCAAAGACTGTACAACCAGGGATGGGCTACGGATGGCCTTCTTTGAGTGATGCTCAGACAGGTCAGGGTTCCCACAATGCTGTCTAGGTGAGAAATTGAGAACTTCAGGAAACTGATATGGAGACCTCGGAGAACAAGAATCTATTCATCAGAGCAATTTTGTAACCAGAGTCAGGGTAAAAGATCCTGGTTCCAGCAACCCAGTATGCCAATAAACAGGTAAGTGAGTGGTAATGATGGAACAAAATAAGCATCTCTCCAGTGAACATGGAGAAGAAAAAAAGAAATCATGTGAGGAGACCTGGAACTAATGCACATGTTCTCAACATGACAATGTGGCCATGGGACTGGATGGCACTATCAAACTATTGGGCATGTGAAAATGTACATACTCCAAGAAATATGTGGGAAAACCATCATAAGTACTGGATTGAAAATTGTATCAACTCAGCACAAAAAAAGGGAGGAGGCAAGATGCACAGGGTAACAATTTTACACTGTTTCACACTGGATGGGCAAAAAACCTACCTGCTTCTTACTTAAACAATTATCCATTATACAGACAATCACTAACCCAAGCAAAATCCTTGAAAGGAGGGGTGGTCAGGTGACCCAGCTGGTAGAGGTGCCTGCTGCCAAGCCTGACCACCTGAGTTTGATCCCTGGGATTCATGTGATGGAAGGAGAGAATCAACTCTCACAAGTTGTCCTCTGACCTCCACATGTGCATACACACATGTACACACACACACACACACACACACACACACACACATAAATGAAATTACAAGATCACATTTGCTGAGAACTGGAGTGACTACTCACCATAAACCTGGATGAGAACAAGTCATCAGATGGCCAGTGAGTGAACAGGACAGTTACATTGTTAGTCTGTGCAGTGACTAAAATCTGACAGCTACTCCCAGAGGCAACGGAGACACTGCTTTATCTTCATCTGTATTGAATTTGCAGATATAAACAATTTTGAGAATTAATCTTTAGACTGAAGATTTCAAATCCCCATAACAAATGAAGTTCATCTTTCTTGGAAAAGCAAAGATCAAAGGACATCGTCTTTCAAGAGTGTCAACACTGCTCAGAGTTCTACTCAAATGGCGCATGCCTTTAATCCCAGCACTTGTGAGGCACAGGCAGGTGGATCATTGTGAGTTCAAGGCCAGCCTGGTCTACATAATGAGTTCCAGGACAGCTGGGGCTACAGGGAGACCCTGTCTCAAAAAAACCAAAATACTGCTACTGCTACTACTACTACTACTACTCCTACTACTACTACTACTACTACTGCTGCTGCTGCTACTACTACTACTACTACTACTACTACTACTGCTGCTGCTGCTACTACTACTACTACTACTAATATTGCAGAAAGTTACGGAAATGTGTATGCCACTTCTCCCAGAGTAAAGTCTTTCTCTTTCTTATGAAATAAATGTCTTATTCATGGCATTATTAAAAATCAAAGAAAACACAGAAAAAAACATCTGTTGTAAGTTTGAAGACATCTCTACTCCAGTAGAAACTTCTTCACACCTGTCAGCTAGCTGTACTAAATCTGGAGACTGAAAATTTTCAGTTCCCCAGTAGTTTTCCGGGTTCCACTCCTTTGCTTTTCACTGTAGTGGAGAAGGTCATTCAGAAATACACTTGCTGCCTTTCATGAGTCACCCTGTGAAGGTGTGTCTGCCAAACTTTGATTAACACAGAGGTAGAGAAGGAACATTCTACCAAAAAAATGACCAGACATCTCACAGTTCAGAAAATCACTCTACTGGTAATGAATGGAAATCTCAACAAGTATATCCAAGAGCTGCCCCATCATCCTTAAGTTTATATCTTAGCCTTCCACTTCTGACTGTTTGTTACTGACAATCCATTCTGGAGAGAGACTACTGCCAGACTGGATAAAATGACTGTTCTTTCAGAGTATCTATGCACAGACAACTAAGATCCATGTCTGCTTATGCATGGACACACCTGTTAAATGCCACGCCTCCACTTCCCTAACCAGCTTGGTAGCACTAGAGAATATTTGCATAATTATGTATGTATATATAAAATATACAAGAATTTGTACTGTCTTTTTTTCTTCCTCATTTTGAAATTAATTCTTGGAGGATTTCATACAGTGTTTTGAGCATATTCAGCCCTCCTCCATCTTCTCCCAGGCCCACATCTTCATTCACTCACTACCCACCCAACTTTGTGTAGTCTTTTTTTTAATCCTTTGAGTCCAGTTTGTGCTGTGCATATACCTTTGGGTGTGTGGCCATCTACTGGTGTGTGGTCGACCACCAGAGGCCACATCCTTGAAGACAACTGACTCTTCCTCTCCCAACACCTTTCAGTTGCCAATAACTCCTCAGCTAGGGATTGTGCGAGGTCTTTAAGCAGTGGAAGAATTACCAGTACTGAATTCATAATTTTTTGTCTTTAAACTTGAATATCCTGCTTTAGAGCTTTAAGACAATATATAAGTGGCTTTCTTTACCACTTTTTGTTGATTTTATTTTCTGCCTTCTTGACTGGCTTGGATATTTTTATCATAGTGATTTTAGTAAAAGAATATACTAAGCTTCTAAGTACACAACACATTAACATCTAGGTGAACATGCCATCCTGTTTTTGTTACTGCTGCTCTCTTATTGTAAACATTTATAAGTTCTGGTGAAAATATCTTGTGGCTGGAGAGATGGCTCAGGGTTAAGAACACTGATTGTTCTTGCAGAAGACCCGGGTTCAATTCCCAGCACCTACATGGCAGCTAACAACTGTCTGTAACTCCAGTTCCAGGGGATCCGACAGCCTCTTCTGTCCTCTGTGGGCATTGCATGACATGGATGCACTTACCTACATGCAAGCATAACACTCAAACACATGAAATAAAAATAATAAATAAAATATTGTTTTAGAAAAGAAAATATAACATCTTAAGTAACTTTAGCACAATGTTATGGCCATAAAATTGACATAAATTCCACAACTATTTTATAATTAAAAATGGGTGATGGAGAGACAGCTCAGCAGTTAAGAGCACTGGCTGCTCTTACAGAGGACCCAGGTTCAATTTCCAGCACCCACATGGCAGCTAACAATCGTCCATAATTCCAGTTCTAGGGGATCTGACACCCTCTTCTGACCTCCCCTGGAATTGCAGGTCATGAGTGCACTTACATACGTACAGGTAATATACTCACATACATAAAGCAAAATAATAAAAAATGAATGTGTGTTTATGTTTGTCTGTGCTCATGAGTTCAGGTGCCTGTGGAGGCCAGAAGTGTCTAATGTCCCGGAGCTGGAGTTATAGGTGATAGTGAATCCCCTCATGTGAGTACTGGAAACTTAACTCAGGTCCTCTGCAAGGACAGTATATACTCTTAACCACTGACCCATCTCTTCAGCCAGTAAGTATATAACTTTATTTGGGTCTCACATGCTTAACATTCATGTGTGTGTGTGTGTGTGTGTGTGTGTGTGTGTGTGTGTGTATGTGGTTTTATGCAGTTCTATCACAAGTGTATACTGTATGACCAGCCAGGACTTACAAGTCAATCAGGAGGAAACCTTTCATGATCCCAGCCTTCTGTTACACATAATGTTCCACATTAAAATTATACGTATAATTAAAAATTAAAACTATTGTATAAGGTACAAGGTTTAGAGCAAGAGTTTGTTTGTTTGTTTGTTTGTTTGTTTTGAGACAGAGTCTCATGTAATCTAGGCTGGCCTGTATGTATCACAGAGGATAAACCTGATCCTCTTGCCTCCACCTCCCAAGAGTTGGGATACAGGCCATCTATAATACTAGCACACCTAGGTCAGGGTTTCAGTCTGGTCTATGAATATCATGAACATGATGCATCTCTTTATTTAAATGTCTCTTAATCATTAGAGGGCTGGAGATATGGCTCAATGGTTAAGAGCATTGGCTTCTCTTGCAGAGGGCCTGGGTTCGATTTTCAACATCCACATGGCAGCTAACAGTTGTCAGTAACTCCAGTTCCAGGGGAGCCAATGCCCTCTTCTGACCTCTGTGGGCATTGCACAACATGGGTACACTTACACACATGCAGGCTACACACTCATACACATTAAATAAAAATAATAAATAACATTAAATACAATCATTTTATAAGTTTTGGGTACATATAAAGCATGTGTTAACTTTAGACTTAAATACTTCACTTTATTTGAAGGGATAGATAGAAATATCTTTAATATTGATTTCTATATTTTTATTGTAATTTGTGGGGTGTGTGTGTCTATCTGGGTGCATTGATCTTATAATCTTGTGTCTTTTAACCTGCCAGACTCATTAATTAGTTCTAGTTTTCTTTATTTTTTAATGGTAATTGGGATCTACATAGACAATGTGCCATCTGAAAAGAGAGTCTAACTCTTTATTTATAAAGAATATGACTTTAAGACATGCATGGTGGCACACACCTTTAATCCCAGCACTTGGGAGGCAGAGGCAGGCAGATCTCTGTGAATTTGAGGGCAACTTGGTCTACATAGTGAGTCTGAGGCCAGCTGGGGCTACAGGGAGACCCTGTCTAATAAAGACCAAATAAAATAAAATAAAATAAAATAAAGAATATGACTTTATTTTTTTTCTTGTTTTATTGCACTGGCTAAACTTTCAGTATAATGTTCCATAAAAGCAGTGAGAGTGTGTTCGTGATGGTTTCTGATTTTAGGGAGAAAGGATTCAATAATTTTTTTAAAATTTTGTTCTACTTTTACTTATTTAGTAGATAAATACATGCATTGCCTTCATGTATATAAATGCTCCCATGTTGTGTGATGCCCATGAATGTCAGAAGAGGGCATCAGATCCCCTGTAACTGGAGTTACAGATGGCTGTTTGCCACCATGTGAGTGCCTGGAATTGAACCTGGGTCCTCTGTAAGAGCAGCCAGTGCTCTTAACCACTGAGCCATCTCTCCAGCCCTGGTTTTTAATTTCTTAATAGTAAAGTGATGATATTTAGAGATGGAATGTCATGTGATATAACTAGTAACATTCCAATAATTAAATGTTTTTATTGATTGGAGAATTTCATATGAAGTGTTTTGATCATATTCAGCACCGTGCCCCCGTCCACCCTATCTTACTATCCGCCCCTGACTTTGTGTCTTCATTATTGTCCTTGCTTTTTGTAAAGGCCTAAACTTCATCTAATTTGTGTTTTCCGAATGCTCTTGGGTGTGTGTCTACCCCTGGGGGTCTAGTCAGCCTATCACATGACACACCCATAGGGAAAACTGACTCACCGTCTCCAGCATCTATTGATTGTCAGCTGGGGCTGGGGCTTCTTGCCAACCTCCCCTTCCATGTTGAGATTTTGTATGGCTTGGGTTTGTACCAGTCTTGTGCATGTTGCATGTTGCCACAAGCTTTATTTTTATTTTAATTTTTAATGATGTGTATGTCTATGTGCACTTGGATGAAGCGCCTACAGCTGCCAGAAGGTGTTGGAGTCCTCGGAGTTGGAGGTATAGGAGATTGTGAGCTACCTGATATGCGTTCAAGAGTTTGAACATTAAGATGCTAGCTGTTGTTTGATTATTTATTTAGTTTTATTTGGGAGGGGTCTGAGATAGGTTCTCCCTGTAGCTCCAGATGGCCTGGAACTCAATAGGTAGACCAGGCTGGTTTTGATCTCACAGAGATCCACCTACTTCTGTCTCCCAAGTGCTGGGACTAAAGGCAGTGCCACCATGCTCTGCCCCTGCGGAGAGAGAAAAAGAGAGAGAGAGAGAGAGAGAGAGAGAGAGAGAGAGAGAGAGAGAGAATGAATATCTAATTAGAATCTGGGTCAGGCTATAAACCACAAGGTATGCTCCCCAGCAACCTACTTTCTAAAACTTTGCCACACCTCCTAAAAGTTGTACATCCTCCCAAAGCAGCAGCACCACCTGCTGCTTTGTTCATGTTCAAACATATGAGCCCGTGTTGGGGGGGAGGCAGTGGGTGGGACAGTTCATATTCAAACCCTAACAGTGACCTTTATTGAATGAAGGCAATTCCTCCTCTATTCTTAGGGTTTTAAGAATTTTAACCATAAATGATTACTGAATTTTGTCAGCTAATTTTAAAAATTAATTAATGGGGACACATAAAATGTGTTGCTTAAGTCCCATTAAACCAGAAGTAGAGGACTTGCTATTGATTCTGATATTCGAATAAATCCATAGTTATAAAAAACCCCAAATTCTATAAACTCTTACTTTATTTTACCATTTCATAGGGTATAGAAAGTTTAATCAAGGAAATCCAGACCTCCACCTAAAAGTCACTAAGGTGTGTCTGTGCTAAACTATCTCAAGTAGATACATGAAGGGTTCTGTATTCCCTGAATATAAATGAGGGAAAGGAGAGGAGCTTGCCTCATCGCAGTGTTTATTAAATACATCCACTCTAGCTTTTTTCTGCTAATATTGTTTAATAAGTGATATAGTTTAGCATACTATCTCAAGTAGATACATGAAGGGTTCTGTATTCCCTGAATATAAATGAAGGAAAGGAGAGGAGCTTGCCTCATCTCAGTGTTTATTAAATACATCCACTCTAGCTTTTTTTCTGCTAATATTGTTTAATAAGTGATATAGTTTAGTGTCTCTTTGTCACAAAGGAGTCATTTTGATGGATCTTGGTTATGGTAGAAGACACTGAGACAGAGATTGTTCCAGGAGGCCACAAGATTCAATTAACACCATGACAGACAGACCTACAGACAGACAGACAGATGAGAGACAGACAACAGCATGGCTGGGGCTCTGAGGAGAGTTCAGGTCCCAGCACCACAGACAGCTTGGTGGGGACTCTCAAGAGAGGAATCTGAGTTTACATGGCAGAAGTAGGAGTCTCTTTTTATCTTTCTGAGAATGGGGGAGGCTTCATAGTACAAACCTGCAGCCAGGCTCCCTGCTTCCCAGACAGGAGGCAGGGAAGCAGATGGGGAGTAGGATGTACATGTGGCCACCAGTACCCCCTTTGATGTAAACTTATTTCCTCAAGTGCCAGATCCTGGTGTCTGGAAGTCTGTTTGCTAGGGACTCACAGACAGTGTCTCAGAAGGGTGTATGTGAGTGTCTGTGCGAAGGGAACACTGCTACAGGTAAGTACTCTGGCCTGAGCAGTAAATACATTTTAACATTATATATTAGGGGCTAGAGAGATTAGTGGTTAAGAACACTGATTGCTCTTGCAGAAGACCCAGGTTCAAATCCCAGCACCCACACGGCAGCTAACAACTGTCCATAACTCCAGTTCCAGGGGATCTGACAGACTCTTCTCTCCTCTACA
>NW_008350318.1:406291-408310 GCF_000622305.1 Nannospalax galili | reverse complement strand
GTTCTATAAAATGAAAGAAAAAAGAAATATTGAGGGGCTGGAGAAGTGGTTCAGCAATTAAAAGCACTGGCTGCTCTTGCAGAGGACCTGGGGTTGGTTCCCAGCACCAACAAGGTGGCTCACAACCATCTGTAACTCCAGTTTCCAGGGGTCTGGTGACCTCTTCTGGCCTCAATGGGCATTGCATGGCATTGGTACACTTACATGCAAGCAATACATTCCAACACATAAAATGAAAATAAACAAATACATAAAAAAATTTAAAAGTAGAAATACTGAAAATTTTAGAAGTGACGAGGTTTTCTTTGAGTTAAAGTTAGAGAGTGAGCTATTGATAAGGTACTTAACTCTTGGAAGATCAAAAGTGGCTTCTTGAGACCTGGGTTTGTATCTCAGCACTCACGTGGCAGCTAACCACTGTCCATAACTCCAGTTTCAGGGGATCTGACAGCCTCTTCTGTATTCCGTGGGCATCACACGACATGGGTGTTCACTCTTACATGTAGGCAGTACATGCATACACTTGAAAAGCAAAATTCAAATAAGTAACTGTACATTTCATGTGATTATAATTACTTACAGATATTTAATAACAGCCATAAAAACCATAATTATATGAAAATTTCCATGTTAAAAGCTCTATAAAAATATAAAAAAAAAGCCATGCAAGGTGGCTCATGCCTGTAGTCCCGGTGCTTGGAAGGATGAGACAGAAAGAGCGATGCTACTGTGAGCCTAGCTTGAGTCATCGTACAGCAGTTTCCTCTGAATTGAAACGTTCCTCCCAGAAGGGAGGAGGGAGACTCATGAGACTCGGGAGATAAACAAGAAGCAGGGGGAAAAAACCCTGAGGGAGGAGCCTCTGACCAGCTGAGCTGCAGAGAGGACACTCTTCTCTTCTACCTGTAGAGTGGCCTCAGTCGTTCAGAGAGCTCCAAGGTTGCCACTTTCATGAGCTGTCACCCCTGTTGGGGTGGGCTTGTCTGGAGGACACTCTTCTCTTCTACCTGTAGAGTGGCCTCAGTCGTTCAGAGAGCTCAAGGTTGCCACTTTCATGAGCTGTCACCCCTGTTGGGGTGGGCTTGTCTGTGATGAAGGTGCTTTTGAGTTATCCCTGCTCCTGTAAGAAGTAACCCTTCACCCAGACTCGATAGTAATCAATAAAAATGCACTGGTTCACCATGTTTGACTTTGGTAAAATCATTACTTTGGTCTGTTTGGTCTAGAAGTAACCCTTCACCCAGACTCGATAGTAATCAATAAAAATGCACTGGTTCACCATGTTTGACTTTGGTAAAATCATTACTTTTGTCTGTTTGGTCTTTCTTGGTGTGTGTGTGTGTGTGTGTGTGTGTGTGTGTGTGTGTTGTGTCTCACCATGAAAAGTCTCTCACACTATATAGAGTGTTCCATGCCAATGTGGGCCACTGAGCTGATTAGTTTGTGTCAACCTGACACAAACTAGAGTCTCTCACACTATATAGAGTGTTCCATGCCAATGTGGGCCACTGAGCTGGTCTAGAGTCACCAGGGAAGAGGGAACCTCAACTGAGGGACTTCCTCCATCTGATTGACCTGTGGCCATGTCTGTGAGGCATTTTCTTCATTTGTAATTGATGTCTGAGAGCCTGGCCAAGTGCGGACAGTGCCATCATGGGCAGGTGGGAGTCACCAGGGAAGAGGGAACCTCAACTGAGGGACTTCCTCCATCTGATTGGCCTGTGGCCATGTCTGTGAGGCATTTTCTTCATTTGTAATTGATGTCTGAGGGCCTGGCCCACTGTGGGTGGTGCCATCATGGGCAGGTGTAGCTTGTCTTGCATAAGAAAGCAGGCTGAGCAGGGGTCAGGGGAGCAAGCCAGTAAGCAGAGATCTTCCATGGCCTGTGCTCCAGCTCCTGCCTCCAGGTTCCTGCCCTGAGTTCCCACCTTGGGCTCCCTGATGAACTGTGACCTGGGAGATGTAAGATGAATAAACCCTTTCCTCCCCAAGTTGGTAGTGGTCAGAGTATTTTGTTAC
>NW_008350318.1:406164-406267 GCF_000622305.1 Nannospalax galili | reverse complement strand
ACAAATACCACTGCCATTCCAAGACAGTTAAATACATATTTCATATAGTTAGTTGTCCAGCTGAAGTTAATTTTATAATTTTGCTGTTTATTTTTATTTTTGA
>NW_008350318.1:403764-406148 GCF_000622305.1 Nannospalax galili | reverse complement strand
ACAAATACCACTGCCATTCCAAGACAGTTAAATACATATTTCATATAGTTAATTGTCCAGCTGAAGTTAATTTTATAATTTTGCTGTTTATTTTTATTTTTGGCTGTTCTTAGTGACTTTTGAACTAGAAGTGACAAAGAAAAGATTGTCCTTTGAGAGTTAGATAAGAGCATCGATGTTGGGACCATCAATAAAAACTGGTATGAGGAGCTTGAAGAACCTCCTTCGATCAAGCAATCGTAATAAAAATCCAGGCAAATTCTGACTTCTTTTTAAGAAAAAAATTCAGTAAACCTAATTTATTTTACAGTAGAGGAAGAAAAACAGAGAACTATCTAGTGAAAAAGTAATAAGAAATATAAAACTTGATTGGTATTAAATCATCTTTTCTAGGATAGAGGGAATCTTGACCAAGGAATTATATTATCATGACTCCACTGGGAAGTCTTGTACTTAGATGCAGAGGTAGTTTTTAATAGGATGGTCTCAGTTTTTGCTTGGCTTGACTGCAGGAAGAGAGTTCAGAGTGAAGGAGAGTGTGTGTTTTTCTATTTGGATAGAATTTTAGTGTGAATCAGCCACTTACACTCCCATGTTGGGTTAGTTACTTTTTTTTTCACTGCTGCAGCAAAATACCAGACAGAAACGATTTAAGGGAGGATTTATTTTGGCTGATGGTGTTGGGAATTTTTATCCTTCATGGCAGGGAGGGCCTGGCAGCAGGGAGTGTTTCTGTCTGGTTTGACAGAGCTTGAAGCAGCTCACACTGCAGGGATAAGAAGCAGGGAACAAGACCAGAATCAGGGAGAGAGGGAACCCTCAAAGGCTTGTCCCTAGTGACCTACCTCCACCCTCCACCAGCCAGCCCTCCCCCAAAGATCCTAAAAATAACACCACTAGGTGAGGACCAGGTGTTCAGACACATGAGCCTGATGAGGACTTTCAGAATCATGTGCAACAAAATATTTTATTTCCGTTTATATAACTTAGATTCCAGGGCAAAAGAAAACTTCTGACTTTCAAGTAGGAGGCCCACATTCTTGATGTGGTATGTCCTGTTTAGTTAGAACCAGCATTATAAGTAGGAAAATAAATATTCCTGACATCTGGGAACTGGTTCAACACTAACAGTTAGCCTTGGTCTTATTTGGAGTTGATGTGGCATTACGTTAGCTTTGAGATAATTCTCTTAACATAATCCCAGTCAAGGTTCTTCTGTGACTGTAATAACAAAACTAAACTGTTTCATAAGTATGCCTGAGAACAACAAGATAGTCATAAATACCATAAAAAGCACATAGCATCCCCCACCCGTGTCTCCTAACCCCACTATGATGGCAGTGCTGTTTTGCTGTTTTGTTTTCAGAGATTTGCAGTTTCAGCTGCATTTTATTTTTACCTTCTTTTGCATAGGCATCTTTAACTACCCAGCCACAGATTAACTTTGCCTCCAGATAGGATCAAATTCAATTCAAACCCTTACTTTCTTGACCTTTTAAGCAACTACCTACCCTAACCCTAAATTTGATAATACTTTTTAGAATTTCTTTACTAGGGAGTGCCACAAATTCCCATACAGTGGATTCTCCCTCACCACAAGGAAAAAGAAATTTTGTTTAATTATTGGAATGTTACTAGTTATATCACATGACATTCCATCTCGAAATACCATCAGTTTACTATTAAGAAATTTAAAAAAAAAAAGGGCTGGAGAGATGGCTCAGTGGTTAAAAGCCCTGGCTGCTCCTGTAGAGAACTCAGCTTCGATTCCCAGCACCCACATGCTAACTAGCAACCATCCTTAATTCCAGTTCCAGGGGATTCAAAACCCTCTTCTGAATTCTTTGTGCATTACATGACATGGGTGCTGTTACAGACATGGAGGCAATACACTCAGCTATGAGAGGGTGCCATTTGGGAAGTGGGTATATAGATGAATAAGATTGTGTGGGATGTTCTGTATGAACACACACACACACAAAATCAACAAATTAAAAAAAAGATGTTTGAGGAGGAAGCATAAAAATTTACTTCATATTAATTAGTAGAGGTGATAAAAATTACCATTGAAATCTACCTGATGACTTTATATCCATACTCAGATGCCAAGTAACAGACTGCAACTAGTAATAATCAGATACATAGAGATTAAAGAAATATGTACAAACATCTAAGTGTTAGTAGGATTAAAAATATAGGAAACAGCATATTTTAAAATGAAATGGAGATCTTCTTTAAAGGGTAAAAACTTATTCAATTTTATGTCTTACAGAGTTATACTGAGTTCATTATTGTATGACTGTATTAATTCAACCGTGAACCTAAAAATTTACAGCCACCCTTGAAAGAGATGTATCCTTGCTCTGGAATGTTGTTACGGAATA
>NW_008350318.1:399385-403747 GCF_000622305.1 Nannospalax galili | reverse complement strand
TTAATAAAGAAAAAAATGATTTTACTCTGTGCTACGTATTCCTGTAATATAATTTTATTGTCTACCTTATACCCTGTGGGTTGAGTTTTCTGTAACTTATTTAATTATTCTTTTATTGATGAATACGTTTGTTATTATACTTATTGTGCCTATAAATATAATTGTGGAAACTCTTTTCTACATTCAAGAATTTGTAAAGCTTTATATTCCCAAATGAATGTATTTAGTTAAATAATTTAAAAGTTAATAATATAATTAAACAACTACTTAATGATAATATGTTAACAATTTAATTACTGCCAACGTTTTCCAGTTTTGGGAAAAATTTAGTGCTGTGTCACTGAGCTATAAACACAGGCTGCCAAATTGCTTTTAAAAATATTTATATAAGGGACTGGAGAGGTGGGTCAATGGTTAAGAGCACTGGCTGCTCTTGCAGAGGACCCAAGCTTAGTTCCCAGTACCCACATGGTGACACTCATCAATAACTCCAGTTCCAGGAGATCCAACACCCTCTTCTGGCCTTGTCAGGCATTACATTCACATGATGCACTTACATACATGCAAGTAAAACACACATATATCTAAAAATAAATAATAAATAAAACATTGTGATGAAATACTTTAGAAGCCTATACTCTATTAAATTACAAAATTTTAAAGAAATGGAAGGTCAGGCCTTGTGGCACACACCTGTAATCCTAGCACTCGTGAGTTCAAGGCCAACTTGTCCTACATAGGGAGTTCCAGGCCAGCTGGGGCTACAGGTCGACCCTGTCTTACAAAGCCAGAAAAAAAAGAAGAAGAAAGAAAGAAATGGAAGAATTTCTAAATTCAATGGAACCACCAAAGTTAAACCAAGAAGAGATTAACAATTTAGACCCATAGCAAATATGGAAATCAAAACAATAATACAAAGCCCAGGTCCAGATGGTTTCATAATAAAATTTTACCAGATATTCAAGGAAGATCTACAACCAATGTTATTTAAACTATTCAAAAAAATAGAAACAGAAGAACTCCAAAACTCCTTCTATGGAGCCAGTTTACTCTAATACCAAAACCAAGTAAAGACACAACAAAAAAATAAAACTATAGGCCCATATCCTTAATGCAAAACTTCTCAACAAAATTCTTGCACATCACATACAGATACAAACCGAAAAGATCATCCACCATGATCAAGTTGGCTTTATTCCAGGGATAGTTCACTACACATACTACTACATCCTCTGAGGCTACGTGGTGGCAAATGCAGAAGAAGGATGGTGTGGTAGTCAACACTGCGCATGAGACATTTTGATATTAAGAAAGTGAGGGAACTAGGACACTCCCTGTTATGTGCAACAAAGAGTCCCCAGTTTCCAGCTCTCAAAGATTTTATTGGCTGGGACGACATGCCCAGCAAGAACAAAGGCATATGAAGAACAAAGGACATTTCTCTTCAGGGCCTCAAGAAAAAATTGCCAACAAAATATGGCTTGTTTGCAAGATGTGGAGCAAATGTTCACACAATAGTACAAATAAGGCATAGTTTTTTTTTAATGGACTGGAGAGATGACTCAGTGGTTAAGAGCACTGACTACTCTTGTGGAGGACACAGGTTTGATTCCCAACATCCACATGGCAGCTAACAACCATCTGTAATTCCAGTTCTAGGGAATCTGAAACCCTCTTCTGAACCTCTGAGGGCATTGCATGACACAGGTGCATTTACATACATTCATTATATACATTTGTTAATTTATTAGATCTAAATGTAAGGTGCACTGCACTTCAGAACCTGCTGCCTACCTGGCTCTGCCATCAAAGACATTCTCAACTGCTGGTGACTTTGCACATGTAGCCAAACAGCTTTCTACAGAGTTCAAACAGGGCAGTGGATTCCAACGACATAAGTCAATGAACATAATATATCATATAAATGGACTTACAGACAAAATTATAAAACCATCTCAATAGACGTAGAAAAGGCATTTGCCAAAATCTAACATGCATTCACAATAAAAGTCCTAGAGGGAATTGGACTGGTGGGAAGATACTTTAACATAATTAAGGATAGATAACAACCCACAGCTAACATCATTCTAAATGGAGAAAAACTAAAAACATTCCCATTAAAATCAGGAGCCAGACAAGGCTGTCCACTATCTGTGCTTCTCTTCAACACAGTTCTTGAAACTCTAGCTAGAGCAATAAGACAAGAAAATAAAATTAAAGGGGTACTAATTGGAAAAGAGGTCAAATTATCCCTATTTGCAGATTATATGATATTATACATAAGGGATCCCAAAAATTCTTCCAGAAAACTAGAAATGGATGACCGGCTGGCCTCTCTCCTGGGTAATTTGATCGTGCCTTCCATGCCTTGACTCCCCCAGCCTCATTCACCCTCCCATCTCCCCCGCCCGTCTCTGCTCCTAGGCTGGGTACTGTCCCATTCCTTGTCTTGGTGCCCCAGACACTAGGGGAACCACCACTGCTTCTGATCCTTTGCATCCAGATAAACCTAGTTCCTTCTTCGGTCCCAGGAGCCCTCAGGGCCTGGTCCTGCCATCACCTTCCTCTGCTTCTCTGGGCTGCACTACTGGCCAGCCTCTTTCCTTGACCCCAGGGCTGACCTTTCCACTTCCTGATCCTTTGCATCCAGACCAACCCAGCTCCTCAGTGTAGTCCCTAGGAGTCCTTTGGGCCTCTTCCTGCCCCCCACCAGCTCCTTTTGCATCTCTGGGTGGCATGGCCACCAGCTGCCCTAGACCAGCATTTTTCCTGGGTCCTGTTCCCAGGCCAGTTCAACCCCCAAATTCCTGAGGCCAAAAATTTTCCTGGCGGGATCCAGACCTTAGGTGAAAGCCTGAGAGCATATGATCCTCATCTGACTTGGGCCTCTGTGGGCAATCCTGAAGACAAAAGCAAACTGTCCACTCCAATATAAAATCAGAAAAGAGAACCAGAAGCTTAGATGAACCAGCTTTTCATGCCCAAAAAGTAAACCACAAAGACACATAAAATTCACAAATAGAAGCAGACCTACACTTGAAGGCTTGAGTCTCATACAGGAATCAGAAACTACAAAAGAAACTCACATGTCAAAATCACAGAGAAAAAATAATAACATGAAAAACCAAAATAACACATCCCACCAAATACCAATAGTCCTCTAGAGGAGTACAATGAGAACCCACTAGAGATAACAGAGGACATGGAACACAAAAAAACACAATTACAAACATGATAAAAGAATTCAGTGAATTTAAAGAACACACAAAGAAATCAAAGACCTGAAGGAAGACAGGGGTAAACTTCTGAATGAATTCAGAAGAGAGCTAGAAATATGAATGACTACTCAGGCTGAAATGAAGAAGGACGTGAAACACTCAGTAAGCCAATTAGAAACGACAGGAGAAAGACTCACCAATAGGATGAATGAAATGTAAAATAGAAAGACCACTCAAACAAAGATTATGAAAAATTTAAGAAAGCACAAGAATGGAATATGCAGGAAATGTGTGAAACCATAAAAAGACCAAACTTACGAATCATAGGTATACAGGAAGGAGAAGAATCCCAAGATAATGGCATGGACCAGATCTCCAACAGAATCATGAAAGAAAATTTCCCCGAATTAAAGAAAGACAAGCCCATACAAATACAAGAAGCATATAAACGCCAGACAGGACCAGAAAAGAAACTCTCTATGGCACATCATAGTAACAGTACAAAGAGACAATACTGAAAGCTGCAAAGAAAAACAAGTCACATATAAAGGAAAACCCATTAGAATTACAGCTGAGTTTTCAGTGCAAACTACAAAAGCCAGAAGAGCCTGGACCGAAGTATTACCAGTTCAAAAAGACCACAAATGCCAACACAGATTACTTTACCCAGCTAAAATATCTATTATAGTTGAAGGGGAAAGAAAAATCTTTCATGACATAAATAGGCTGAAAGAATTCATGTCCACAAAACCAGCCCTTCAGAGAGTTCTGGAAGAAATAAAAAGAGCTGAAGAAAGGAATGACTATACCCAAGGGGTTGCAGAAAGAAATACAATGAAGGTATAACTGGAAATATACAGCTACACCAAGAATGTGAACAGAAATAAAAATAACAGAATTCAATGTACATCTTTCATTAATAACTTTAAATATCAATGGACTGAACTCCCCAGTCAAAAGACACAGACTATATGAATGGACTAAGAAACAAAACCCATCTTTTTGTTGTCTGCAAGAGACTCATCTCACTTTCAAGGACAGGCACAATCTCAAAGTGAAAGGATGGAAAAAAATATACCAAGCAAATGGCACTAAGAAAAAAGCAGGCGTAGCAATCCTAATATCGGACAAAATAGACTTTAAA
>NW_008350318.1:398450-399045 GCF_000622305.1 Nannospalax galili | reverse complement strand
TTCTCCAAAATCGACCATATACTGGGGCACAAAACAAAGCTCAGCAAATACAAAAAGATTGAAATAATTCCATGTGTTCTATCAGACCACAATGCAATAAAGCTTACAATCAACACCCGAAGAAGCCAAAATCACCACAGGAACACATGGAGATTAAACAACACACTTCTGAATGATGAATGAGTCAAAAGAGAAATTAAGAAAGGAATGAAAGTATTCTTGGAATTAAATGAAAAGGACAGTACAACACAACAAAACATCTGGGACATGCTGAAAGTTTATAGCTCTAATTGCTTACATAAAAAAAAATTGGAAAGGACACAAATAAATGACTTAACATTGCAACTCAAGACACTTGAAAAGCAACAACAAATGAAACCCAAGCCCAGCAGACAAGAAGAAATAACATAAATCAGGATAGAAATTAATGAAATCGAAACAAAGAAAACAATATAAAGAATCAATGAATCCAAAAGCTGGTTCTTTGAAAAGATGAACAAGATTCATAGACCACTAGCCAGGTTAACCAAAAGAAAGAGCACCTCCAAATCAACAAAATCAGAGATGAAAGGAGAAACATCACAACAGACAACGA
>NW_008350318.1:397493-398227 GCF_000622305.1 Nannospalax galili | reverse complement strand
AGAATTCTATCAGACATTTAAAGAAGATCTGCATCCAATACTACTTAATTTATTCAAAAAAATAGAAATGGAGGGAAAACTTCCGAATTCCTTCTATGAAGCCAGCATCACTCCAATACCAAAGCCAGACAAAGATACAACCAAAAAAGAAAACTATAGATCCATATCCTTAATGAACATAGATGCAAAAATTCTCAACAAGATACCTGCAAACTGCATATAGACACACATCAAAAAAATCATCCACCATGATCAAGTCAGCTTTATCCCAGAGATGCAGGGATGGTTCAATATACATAAGTCAATAAACATCATAAATCATATAAATGGGCTCAATGACAAGAACCACATGGTCATCTCAATAGATGCAGAGAAGGTCTTTGACAAAATTCAACATGCATTTATGTTCAAAGTCCTAGAGGGAATTGGACTGGAGGGAACATACCTCAACATAACTAAAGCCATATATAACAAACCCACAGTCAATATCATACTAAATGGAGAAAAATTGGAAGCATTCCTATTGAAATCAGGAACCAGACAAGGCTGCCCACTACTCCCACTTCTCTTTAACATAGTGCTTGAAACTCTTGCAAGAGCAATAAGACAAGAGCAGGAAATTAAAGGAGTAATAATTGGAAAAGAAGATATCAAATTATCCCTTTTGCAGATGATATGATATATCTAAGGGACTCCAAAAATTCCACCTGAAAAATTCCTAGAAATTATTAACC
>NW_008350318.1:394311-396655 GCF_000622305.1 Nannospalax galili | reverse complement strand
ACTAAACCCCTATCTTTCACCCTGCACAAAAGTCAATTCCAAATGGATCAAAGACCTCAATGTAAAGCCTGAAACTGAAACTGTTAGTAGAAAACATTGGCAAAACCCTACAAGATATAGGTGTAGGAAAGGATTTTCTAAATCAGACATCAATTGCTTAGGAAACAAGGTCAAGAATCAACAAATGGGACCTCAGTAAACTTAAAAGCTTCTGTGCATCAAAGGAGGCAACCAGGGAAATGTACAGAAAACACACAGAATAGGAGAAAATCTTCACCAGCGACATCTGACAGAGGTTTAATATCCAGAATATATAACAAACAAAAACCAGAGAATCAAGACAAGAAGTAACCCAATTAAAAGATGGGCTAAGGAGCTCAAAAGAGGAAGTAAAAATGGCTATGAAGCATCTTAAAAGATGTTCAACATCACTAATAATTAGGGAAATGCAAATTAAAACCACTTTAAAATTTCATCTTACCCCAGTCAGACTGGCTAAGATCAAGATAACAAATGATACCAAATGTTGGAGAGGATGTGGGGAAAGGGGAACACTCATCCACTGCTGGTGGGGCTGCAAACTTGTTCAACTCCTATGGAAAGCAGTGTGGAGAACTCTAAAAACTACAAATGAACCTAGCATTTAACCCATTTATACCACTCCTTGGCATAAACCCTAAAAACTCATCCTATTGCAGAGACACTTGTACATCCATGTTTGTTGCTGCTTTTTTCACAATAGCCAAGAGATGGAAGCAACCTAATTGTCCCTCAATTGATGAGTATTTAATGAAAGTGTGGTTCATTTATAGGATGGAGTACTCAGCAGTAAAGAAAGATGAAATCATGAAATTTGCAGGTAAATGGATGAAACTAGAATCTGTTATACTAAGTGAAGTGACACAGACTCAGAAAAAAAAAATGTCATATGTTCCCCCTCATATGCAGATTCTAGAACCAAATCCTGATAAGTGAGTATGTAACCAGACATAACTACAGGAACCAGGATAATGGAAAGGAACCAGGGAGGTAAAGGAAAAGAAAGAACATGAAAGAGAAGAACAGTAGGAAACAGGCCTTAATAAGGGAGATATGGATAAAAATTGGGTTAGTTTAAGGAAGGGGGGAGGGAAGGGCATACAAGGAACCTAGGGGATAAAGGGAAAGAAGGAGCTCAATAGAGGTAGGACCATAGGAGAAGGGTATTATCAAGGGAGAAAGGCGGAAAATGGGGGCACCTTAACTCTGGAAACCATGATGGAGGGGTGAGACAATGCGAGAGATAAATAATGCCTAGCTCATTTTAAAAACCAGAGGGAACCATATTACTCCAACAACCTAATAACAAAGTATACATACCAGATCAAGAAATATATGTCTAGGTAAGGTTTATCTGAGAACAACTTATCTTTGCCCAAGATTTATTTACATGATGTACAGTAATTTAAAGTACCAGACTGGTGGAACTAACCTCCTTGGATGTTTAACAGACATACTTTGAGGCCTATACTAATTTGGTCAGAGGGACATAAAGGACAGTTTTTGCTCCTTGCCCTCCTAGGTCGACTAGTTCTAGGAGACTATGAGCATCTCTCAAAATGTCCTGTAATTGTGGTGGGTCACCTGTCCTCTTGATCAATGAGGCTGAGGAGACCCTATGAGATGGACTTGACCCAGTGTCCAGTCTGCCAAGAGGAGAGTCAACATAGAGGAAACATTTCCTCCATGCTTCCAAGTGAAGCCAGCCATGGTCGAATAGGACCTTTGACTTATCTTCACACAGGCAGAACTGGTAAAAGAAAGGAGCCTGGGGCTCCTCCCAAGCCCATGTGACCCCTGAGGAGTAGATCCTCAAACTACCTTAAGAGTAAAAATAACTTTATTTATCTGGGCCAACTCTATGGCCTTATACACCCAAAAGGAAAGTATAACCAAAGATGAAAGGGGTCAATATAATTTTTTAACAGTCCATATGTATAGCTAAATGATACATAACAAGAAACAAGCCATACAGGAGATACCTTCATTTGAGTTGTTGGCCACGGTGGCCCAAAAGACTCCCAGACAGTAGCCCAGCATAGAACTGGGAAAATGAACAGTAGACCCCAATATTATCTAAACAAATATTGACAACTAATTGCTGCTAGATGAGGAAGAGATGATCTTCCTAAAACAAGGATCTCTAGATAGGCTGACTAGATTCAGCGGATGGGCAAGCACTGGGGAATGGCTGGGGGTTGCCGACAACACAGTAGACAGTAAGAGGGATGACAGAGTATATGGGCTCCCGTGGGGGATTGGGGTAGCTATGGGAGGGTGCCATTTGGGAAGTGGGTATATAGAT
>NW_008350318.1:393471-393613 GCF_000622305.1 Nannospalax galili | reverse complement strand
GAAAAACATTACCACTGAAATCTACCTGATGACTTTATATCCGCTCAGATGCCAAGGAGCTCAGAAAGTAACTGACTGTGACTAGTAATACTCTGATATATAGAAATCAGAAACACATCTGCAAACATCTTAGCGTTAATTT
>NW_008350318.1:374906-393393 GCF_000622305.1 Nannospalax galili | reverse complement strand
GAAATTGTTACTGAATATGTCAATGCTGTTGTAATGAAATGCTTCTTCTAATTATGTGGCTATTAAATAAATAGTTTAAAAAACTAGAAATGATGAACACTTTCAGCAAAGTGGCAGGATACAAACTCAGTTTACAAAAGTCACTAGCTTTTCTCTATGCCAATAATAAAGTATTAAATAAAGAATTCGTGGAAACACTCCCATTCACAATAGCCACAAAAAGGTAAAGTATCTAGGAATAAACTTAACCAAAGATATTAAAGACCTCGACAGTGAAAACTTTAAATCTTTGAAGAAAGGGATTGAGACACAAGGAGCTGGAAAGACCTCCCATGCTCATGGACTGATAGAATTAATATTCTGAAGGACCATTCTGCCAAAAGAAATTATAGATTCAATGTAATCCCAGTCAAAATCCCCTGGCATTATTTACAGAAATAGAAAAATACCCTAAAATTCATATGGAATTACAAAAGACCCTAGGTAGTCAAAGTAATCCTAAGCACAAAGAGCAATGCAGGGGGGTTATCAAATCAGATCTCAAACTATATTACAGAGCTACCGTTATAAAAACAGCATGATATTGGCACAAAAACAGATATGTAGATTAATGGAACAAAATAGAAGACCCAAACACATTTGCACACAATTTCATCCACCTAATATTTGACAAAGTTTCCAAAAACACACACTGGAAGAAAGACGACATCTTCAACAAGTGGTTCTGGGAAGGAGGAGCTTGAGAGGGGGATAGTAGGAGACAGGTATTATCAAAGGGCAAATAGGGAAAATGAGGGATACTTTAACTGGGGATGGAGGAAGGAGGGTTATATAGGGGGAAAGAGAGGAGAGAAAAATAATGTTTAGGTGGAGTGAAAAACCAGAGGGAAATATAGTTCAAAAGCCTGCTGAAAATTTCACATCACACACACACACACACACACACACACACACACACACACACACTTAAACTAAAATCATATCTACAATGAAGTTGTGAAAAAAAATTTATCTTTCAAATGAATGTCAAAATTTCAAGTACAGTTTCCTTTTAAAATAATTTTTCTTACCAAATTATATTTGTTCTTTATAGATCCTTTTGATGTTCAAAGAGAAAATGTTCACATTTCTCTTTGTGGAAAGAAAGAGTATTAAAATTAAAGAAAACTCCTATTCTGAATATATTTGGTAGAGAGATATCATGAAACAATGTTAGACAGAGAGAGCGACTTCCTGGTCATCCAGATTGGCACAAGGAATCTTTGCCAATAAGGAGTTAAGGATCTCACAGCAGGAGATTTTATATCCTAGATGGGTTCCTTATGTATGTGTTAATTCTTTGCAATGTCCACAGAAAACGTTCCAATGTTTGTTTTAGTTTAAAAACTGGAAGATTTCATCTACCAAGTTAAACATATTAAGCTTATATTAGTCATTTTTAATTATAAAAGTTTTTGTTTCTTAGTTTTTGTTTCCACAAAAAAGGAAATGTTACAAGTACTTGCAGTTACAAGTTAGTGCCACTAAGAGGCAGCATAACACATTAAATAAAGCACACGAAGTTTTTTTTTTTGTTTTGTTTTTTTGTTTTTGGCGGGGGCCGGGAGCCTCAGCTGTATTAGTAATTCTGTGGTTGAACAAATCAAACTTTTCAAACCAAGTATCAGGTGGAAATAATTCTATCTTGACTACATCACACGGGAGCAGTGAAAACCATTTAAGGAGCGTGTTAAAGCATCTTACTTTGACATGTTCTCACCAGGATGCTTCTTAATCTCCAAACTTTCATTTTTGGAATCACTGCAGCTATGAGATTCTGTAAGAAAGCAGCAAACATTAAAAGCAATAGAAACAAAATTATTCAGTGATGAACTGACACTTAAGAAATAGGTTCCCACCCACCTCCTAAACTCCTGTCACTCGGCCTGTCCCCGCCACTTCAAGGATATTCTGACTGCCAGATTATAATGTTTAATGATAAATTTAGTGCAAGTGTGTTTCTAGGCTAAAGTGCCCTGTAAAACACTCAAGATTTTAGAGAGCCATGAAATAACATTTCATATATGTTTACGTCACAGGTAAAGTTACCAGAAGATTGGAAAATACCAGAGTGGACAAGTTCATGATTCAAAACCAGAAAATCAACAGAGACACAAAATAAGATAGCCGTGTTATTGTCCTACAATTCCCACATAGAATTATGTGGAAAAATAATGACTGCACAACGCTTTCAACACTTGATTTTCCCTTGGTTTAAGAATTGCTGCACACCTGCAAATGTAGCTAAAATTATGCGTGTTATTTTCAAAAGTATTTTATTTTTCAGATAAAGATCACTTAATTCTTCTCCCCAGATTTTTATGAGATTTAGTGTTTTATTTTATGTCACATCTATATCATGTATATACACTTTTGTGAGTACTGATAACATTTCTGTAATAAACCCTCCTGCACATATTAAGGTAATTTAGTAAGGAAAAGTGAAATGAGATTTTAAAGTTGCTAAACAAAGTTTGATATTAGTAAATGCACACTTCTTTCTATTCTGTTTCTCATCTCAGTTCTGTGTGGTCCTAAGACGGAGCTCTTCGTTTTGTGCTGTTAGTTAAGGGCTGTTCTCAGTGTCTGTGACTGCTTTATCTTTTGGCTCCTGGTCACTTTTCTCTGTATCAGTAACAAAGATAGGATGTTGTGTTCTTCAGATCCCGTCCAGAGTCCGCCTCTTCTGCCATCCTTGTGCCATTACCTTTGCTCCATGAAGATGATTCATGACAGCTTCTCTTAAACTCCTTACGCTTAATCACCTCTGCAAAATCCTCTTGCAATGTAAGGTAATGTGTTTTCAGGTTCCGGGGATTAGCATGTGGACATCATGAAGTGGGGTGGGGTCCCGATTCTGCCCACCACAGCAGGCCTTTATAATGACTCTTGTTAAAGTTTTATTTTCCTTCTTTAATTCTTGCACACATGTACTTTGTTTTCGTACTTACTCTGAAGAACTATATTTTAAAATATTATTTACTATCAAATAATATGCCTACTATTTTCTGTTTGGTAAATTGTTCATGCTATTTGTTTCTGCCTCAGTGTACCTTTTATACCTCCTCTCTGATTTGGTGGAGCCGGTTGAACATGTTACCCTGTGTCCTGGTCATGTCTAATCATGTCTTCACTGGAGTACTCAGTGTGGTCTTTCTAGCCTTTTCTCTCTGCCATTTACCTAATTCCTTCAAGGCAAGAACTCAGCCTTTTTATTTTGTCTTAGGTTTCTATAACAGAATACTTGAATCTAAGTAACTTATCAACAATAAAAGTTTCTTTGGCTGATGATTCTGGAAGCTGGGAAGTCTAACAGCATGGTGCTGACCTCTGGTGAGGGTCTTCTGACTATGTCACCTGATGGCAAATGGCAGAAGGCAGAAGGACAGGAGAGCACATTCAAGAGGGAGGGAAAATGAGGAGGGGACACATATAGCAAGATCCCTCTGGCAGTAAGTAACCTGTTCCTGCCATAGCAGCTTGAATCCATCAATACAGATGAGATGCAGTCATCTCTAATTAGGCTCCACATTCAACTTCGCTGCACCAGGGATAAAGTATCCAACATATGCTTTGAGGGGCTGAGCTCAACTCAACATACAGCTACATAGTCACAGTGCCTAGAAAAATCCTGACACATAATAAATGCTCATGATATGTGTTTGTATGAATGAAATTTTTCTTCCTATGTGGAAATTAAAATAATAATGTACTGATCATTACCCTTAGGTAAACTGAAGCATTATGAAACAGGAGGGTTTTGTTTTTTTTAAGTTATCAATCGAAATTTAAAAACTTATTTATTTTATAAAGCTACTAGGGTAACCTTTCCAGTCACCTCTGCATCAATTAGCAGAGTAGAATTGCATGCTGGGAGAATATGGTAGGGCAGAATCAAGCATGTATGATCCACTTTCTCCTTTATTGGCAATTATCTGAATAAGCAATTAACATTCTGACTTATTTTCTCTTATTTTCCATTTTCAAAATTGGGTTGTTAGTTTGGATAAGTGTACTCCCAAATTATGATATGAAACATATTAATCTGGGGAGGTTCAATGTGTAAAATATTTGTTCCCACATACTAACGCAAATCAGTTAGATCAGACCCTGAAGTCGGGACCAAGAATCTACACTTTTTGAAAGCTGCTGTGGCTAGAGAGATGGCTCAGTGGTTAAGAACACTGGCTGCTCTTGCAAAGACCTGAGATCAGTTCCCAGTATCCACATGACAGCTGGCAACTATCTGTAACTCCAGTTCCAGGGAATCCAACACCCTCTTTTGACCTCTGTGGGCATTGCATGACATGGGTGCACTTGCATACATGCAGGCAATACACTCATACACATAAAATGCAAATAAATAAAAATTTAAAAAGAAAGTTGCGTGGCAGTTTCAGAATAATGTTTATATGGATGATTTCCACTCCAAGTTGGTAAGTCTGACTCATTAATCATCTTATACATTCAAATTCTAGAATTTACAGCTATGTAATTCATTAGCTGCAAAAACTCTTGTTAAAACTCTGATTATTCCTACATTGTTTTAATATATATTGCCATGTATCACTTTCTAAAGCATAGCAAGGTCATCAAATCAAAATTTTACATTAACGGATTATTAACATGGAAGTTATGATGATTTTAAAATGATTCTCAAAATGTTTTAGCATTAGAAACTTAGTTTGTTCTCGGTTATATTGAGTGTTGTTTTGTTTGTTATTAGAGTTTTTGAAAAAAAAAAAAAAAAAAAAAAAAAAAAAAAAAAAAAAAGACACTTTCTGACTATGTGGTCAGGGGCATCGACCAAGTCCTGCAGAGCCCTGCTATCTCTAGTGATCAAGTAGAAATGGTATCAGATGACATATGAGATGCTATCTTCCCTTTCACAGAAACTGGGCTTGGTTCTCTGAGTAGGGCTTCCTTTCCATAACAATCTAGAACCTTCTAGAAACCCATGCTTTGGGTTTGGGAACTCGCATTGCTTTAGAAGACCACATCATTATCTTTCTTAAGGTCATTCAGGATTATTGACAATGAACAAGAAACATGGGTAAATAATTTATATTTGCTCACTCAGAAAAATAATGTAAACTGATCGTCTAATGGCTGGTTTCTACCTGCCTCTGCCTCAGTCTCCTTCATGCTGGGATTAAAGAGATGTGCCCCCGTGCTTGACTAGCTTCAAATATATGTTTATATCCTTTTTTATTTGTTCACAGTAATAGTATTGTCTGGTATTTAAAATGTAAATCAGATGCCATTCTCAGCCCAAATGGAACAATAGGCTTCACTTTCTATCTTAAAAAACAAACAAACAAACAAACAAAAACAAACCGCCCAACTATTCCATATATGAAAAAGTAGCTCTCAGCAACACTAGACCTGGCAATGCAGGACAGTAATCTCTGAGAAATGGAAAATAAATAATGCATTTCCTGTAATCACCGAGATGTATGTAGTTGTAATGTATTCTAGCAGCTGTGTGGTGGGAAGACCCCAAACAGAATCTGTTATTTTTTTCACTGTTGTGACAAAACACCAGAAAGAAGCAAGAGAGATGGCATTTATTTTGGCTCAAGGTTCCACTTCACTGTGGCAAGGAAGAACAGCTACCTTGGAATGAGCTCTTGTCTGTGGCAGCAGTGAGTATAGACTGCATACTCATGTACAGGCTGATCAGAAAACAGGGCTTGGGCAGGAAGCAGAGCTAGTCTAGAATTCTCAAGTCCTATCTTGTGGTCAACCCAACTCCCACCTAGGTTCCATGTCCAGAAGTTTCTACAGCCTCCACAAACAATGACACTAACTGGGGATCAACTGTTCAAACACAGGAGCCTTTAGGGATATTATACATTCAAACTATCACAGAGCCCGTCATAGCTGTGCCCCTCACAATAGGAACCTGGAGATCAGATAAACTCAGACAGCTAGAGTTTGCTGGCCAGAATGCAGGAGCTTACTGCTTTGCTCCTCATGCCTTTATTAGTAAGTAGAGTCCAAATAGTTCTTCTGTTCTTACTAGCTATTTCTATACCTTCTTTAGAAAATGTCTCCTTCATATAATTTCTATATTATAACTAGAGTTCATTAATTTCTTATTGAGTTGTGAGTGTTCATTATGTATTCTAAATTTAAAAGTCCTTTGTCAAATGTGTAATTTACAAATGTTTCCTACCAACTTGTTGTTTATACTCATGGTTGTTTCTAGAACACTCTGCTCAACAATTACAGGACACATTCTTTTCAGTGCATACAGAATGTTTAACAAGACCGACATTGTTATAGACCTTAAAACAGGACAAGGGTAAACATATATAACATTAGTCAAGCAATAAAAAGCTAACACATGCTATTAGACCAAAAGCAGATAAATGTGAAATGAATAATTGAAAAATATCTGAGAAATCTCCAAATACTGGGAAGTAGCAACACTTCTAAACGCCCATAAATCAGAAAAAATGAAAGGAACGCCAAAGGCTTGTCTCTCAGAGAGCCTAGGTAAACCAACATCTGTGTAATAAAATTGAAGAGTAGTAAAAACTTCCCACTCAAACTTCAGCCCTATAGCTTTACTGAGAACTTAACCTAACATCTAAAAAAGAAATAATCCCATTCTTTTAGAAAACTGAAAAGGAGGGAATACTTCTTTGAATCCAGCATTAATCACTCTAATAGCAAATCAGACATCATAAGAGAAAAGTTGTAAAGATTATTGTTCTTTATGAACATAGATGCAAAATTCTCATAAAATTGAATATACATCTAAACATAGATATATGTAGCGATAACGGGCCATGGCCAAATGGAATTTATGCAAGAGTGAAAGGTGCTCTAACCTTTAAAAATTTATCAGTGTGACCTCCTTACCACGTTCATCAAGGAGTCAAGGGGGGAGTCAGTTACCCCTCCCACCCAATCAGTCCACCTTAGGGGGTGGGACAAAGGATATACAAGCCGAGAACACCAAGAGGCACCTCTCTCACCATTTTGTGCGGCTGTTGGGAGGTCACAGGATCTGTATTTGAGTGTGGACTTTACAGTGCAGCTGTAAATGTGGGGCGCCCACTCTTCTGTGAATAAACCCCCACTCCATGCTCTGTTAAAAAAATTAAAATATAAAAATAAAAAATTAATAATCTTGATCCATTTCACTAGGAAATTATCAATGTGATTCATCGACCTCAAGACTAAAAAGAGCAAAAAGAAAGAAAGAAAAAAAGAAAGGAAGAGCGATGATCTTTTCAACAGATGCAGAAAACAGCATTTGACCAAACCTAACATTTTTTTGAGACAGAGTCTCACTATGTAGCCCTGGCTGGCCTAGAACTTGCTGTATAGACCCTGCCTGTCTGGAACTCACATAGAGATCTGCCTGTCTCTGCCTCCCAAGTGTTGAGATCTCAGGAAGCAAGAGGGACAGGAAGAGGATCGAGAGAAGTTCAGAGTCAGCCTAGTCTATGTCATGAGGTGACACAAAAAGGTGACATTAAAGGTGTGAGCCACCAATCCTGGCCTTCACATCTATTGTTTTTTCTTTTATAAAACTCCACAGCAAATTAGGACTAGAGAGAGATATCTTCAGTCTAAGCATCTATGAAAGTCCTTCACCAGATATCCTGCATGCATAGCTGTGAAAGGTTGAGTGATTTCTCCTTAAGATCATGAAGAAGTAAGGACGTCTGTCAACATGGTTTCTACTAAGCATTGTACTAGATGTAGCAACCTCAGTAAACTAAGAAAAGGGGAGAAATCATAGTCCAAAATCACCAAAGAAAATATTTTTGGGCAACAACAAATAAATGAATTTAGCAAGTATGCATGGAATAAGATCCATATAAAAATTTCATTCATAAATTTCATCATATATAGATATTAGCCTGATGAGCTGCTATCACAAAATAAAACTAAAGTGGATCATAAACAATAAAATCTAAAACATCATATCTGAAAAAGACAGCATACGATAAAATTGTTGTGAACTTTGCCTGAGATTCTTTTTAGATTCAACATTAAATCCACTATATACAAAAGAAAAACTGTTACAAATTGGCCTTCATCAAAATTAAGAACTAACTGTTCTGTGAAAGATGCTCTTACAAATTTAAATGAAAGCTGGGCCTAGTCTGGTCATGCAGGCTTGTGCTCTCAGATTCTCAGGAGGCTGAGGCAGGAGAACCACGAGGTCTCCAAGCCAGCCTGGGCAATATAGTGAGATACTATCTCAAAACCAAACAATAAAAAAATGAAAAAAAATTACAAAAAACCCCCACAAGTCCCCAAAAAGCCAGTGTGGTGCTTCCTGCGTAGACTCTCAGGACTCAAGAGGGACGGGGAAGAGGATTGCCACAAGTTCAGAGTCAGTCTGGTTTATGTCATGAGTTCTGGGTCAGCCAAGGTGACACAAAAAGAGAAGGGGGGTCCAATAAAGAGGGGTGGGAATGGAGATCAGTGGTTGGAGCACTGGCCTAGCATGCACAGGGCTCTAGGTTCAATCTACAGTACCAAGGAAAAAGCAGCGAAAAAAAGTGAACTTGAAAATCGTGCATCTCTTAAATGACTTGAAGTACACACGCACACACACACACACACACACACACACACACACACACATCATGCACTGCTCAGTAATAATGAAGCAGCTAGAAAAGAGACAAATTTTGAATAGGCACATCACAAAAAATGATGTGTCCATAGTAAATAAATCCACAAAAGATGAACCATCATTAGTAATGATTCACTTAGCATTAGTAAATGAAATTAAAACCAGATGAGACACCATGTTCAAAATTAGAAAGATGTCTGACACCCAGTGCTGGCAATGATCCACAGCTGCTGGAATGCCCATGTTGAGGGATAGAAAGTCGAACAGCATCTTTGGAAACCGTCTCACTGTTTGACCATAGAAGAAGTGATGCACCGTGTCAACAAAACCAGTAACAAGACATGATATCTTGATTTTGTCTTTCATTCTTTTAGTTGGGCCTCATATAGCTCAGGCTAGTCTTGGATTTCTGATTCTCCTGCTTCCACATACTGAGTACTGTAGCAGGAGGCCTCCAAAGATGGCGCGGACTCAGAGCCCTGGGATTCAGCGAGAATTCACTTCACTTCTTGGTCTGCAAATAGCCCGCCAAAAGGAGCCCATGCCTCCGTACCCTGCTCCCAAGCCCAGTGACTGCTGACAGACTGCATGGCATGGACCAATCAGAATACGATATGCTAACTAAAGGGACTTGGGGACAGAGAAAAGGGAAATATAAGGCCTGCCCCTGCCCGAGTGACTGCTGACAGACTGCATGGCGTGGACCAATCAGAATACGATATGCTAACTAAAGGGACTTGGGGACGGAGAAAAGGGAAATATAAGGCCTGCCCCTGCCCGCTCCTGCATTAAAGGGGACCTGATCCAGGTTAGGGTCTTCACAGCTGGCCTGAGGAAAGCCCACAACAGAGTACTGGGATTACAGGCATGTGCCACCATGCCCAGCTTATATAATGTTATTTACTCAGAATGTGCAGCATAAGCAAATCTTGGTGGTCCAGGGCTCCCAGAGGGTGAGAGAGGGATGGAGAAGAGGAATGGGTGACTGCTGATGGATATGAGTTTGTGCATGCTTGTACAGCCCTCAAAGATGCTGCCAAAAAGAAAAAAAGAAAAGAAAGAAATGTTCACATTTTTACTGAAATCCTCAGAACTGGAAATAACGTAGATGTCTACTAACAAGTCAATACTTAAAAGAAGTCATAAGCCAGGTGTAGCAGTGCATGGACATCATCCCAGCACTTGGGAAGCAGAGGCAGGAGGTTTGCTACAAGTTTGAATCCAGCCTGGGCTACATAGTGAGTTTGAGGCTAGCCAGGCATACATAGCAAGTTCCAGGCCACCCAGGACTACATAAAAATACCTCATCTCAAAGATGAAATTACAGTATACTTATTCAGAACACTACTGCTCAGTGATGAAAAGACATCTGACATATAAAATACCATGAGTACGTTTTTAAGTATAGTATATTATATATTATATCATATTATATTATATTAATTATATTATATTGTATATTATATTATATTTTTAAGTATGGTATATATATATAGTATGTTATAGTAAGTGAAAGGTATCACAGAAAAGAAGGCATATTTATGATTCAGTTTATTCAAAATTCCAGAAAATTCAAATGACTCTAGTGATGGAAAACAGCTAAGTGATGGAATAGACATTTGGGAGGATTAAGAAGGGAAAGAGCAAGCTTGAAGATGATGGGCATGTTTTGTATTTTAACTGTGGGGATGGTTCGGGGATGTGTACATATATGTGTATGGAGAGAGTGAGACAGACCAGAGTAAAGTATGTATTTTACGTCAATTATACCTCAACAGGTGTATTTTTCAGATGGTTATTAACAATGTATGTTTCTTCATAATTTGGTTGCTTTTTTTCCGTCTCTGTATTTCTGTTTTATCTTTAAGAAAAAAGGATACTGAACATTTTTAATCCCAGCACTTGGGAGGCAGAGGCAGGTGGATCTCTGTAAGATTAAGGCCAGTCTGGTCTACATAGCATAGCAAGTTCCAGCTGGGTGATAGGGTTTCCCTGTCTGTCTCAAAATACCAAAAGAAAAACAAAACAAACAAAGAAACAAACAAAAATAAACCCTAAGAACTGAGCCAAAAGACTCTTGTGAATCAGGATTATAATTCTTTGGTCTACATAAGCATTGTAAGTATTTCCCATGTTTTGTGATTGTGCGTGCAAATTTTACATTTCAACATTTGATTATTTTTAAATCTGTCCATTTTCCTTCATTGCCTTTGCTGACATTCGTGGAAAATCACTTTTAGACAGGTTGCTTGTCTTTGAACTCCTGGCTCAGCCTCTGCATAGTTTCATAGTCCTGTCGGTCCACAGGCTGCTTCACTCTGCTCTTTTGATTTGGGAGACTAAAGTTCCTAATGCTAATTTTGATTACTTATCAAAATGTTAATTCTGTAGTATTGAGCAACTTGGAGGGTATTATTGATAAAGGAGCTAGATTCACATTGAGATACGAGCAATTAAAATGATGTTAGTTCACACTTGAGTATCTACTGAAAAGTTCTCATGGGATCAAGTTAAGATGTTCAGTTGGTATAAAACACTTTCTACAAGGCATGCGTGTGTGTGTGTGTGTGTGTGTGTGTGTGTGTGTGTGTACGTGTCTATGTGTGTGTGCATTTTGCTAGGGGGGGATAGAGCTATGTGTTTAAGAATCCAGGTTGGGGAGTCAGCTTGCATACGTCTGAATTCTGGCTCTAGTGTAGCATTAAGCTCCTTTCTTTTCTCCCTCTTTCATTATTTTATAATCTTTAAGAGTGGAGATAATTTCACTTCGAATGGTTTGAATGATTAAATGAAATAACATCTGTTCCTATAATATTTTAAGCAGCCAATAATATTTTAATTACAATTCCTATTTAAATAAGTACTATAAAGAAAATCACACAAATTTATTTTCATGATTTCCACATAGTCGAGTATCTCTTCCATCATTTCTGTTTCCTGACTCCAATTACATTATGTGCAATTGTGTAAATGAACTGCACTTGCCATCAAGTGAGCTTTCTCAACTGCACACATCTATGCATTTGTTCAACACAAGAGATTTAAATTTTATTATTTATTCATTTTTAATTTATGTGTATGAGTGTTGTGCCTGCATGTATGTAAGTGCACTCATGTTGTGCAGTGCCCACAGAGGCCAGAAGGAGTTGGATTCCCTGGAACTGGAGTTGCAGATGGTTGTTAGTAACTATGTGGGTGCTGGGAACTGAATGCCAGTCCCCTGCAAGAGCAGCCAGTGCTCTTAACCACGGAACCATCTCTCCAGCCCCTCAACACAAGATATTAAAACACTGTCAGGTATTCTGTTAGGTAAAGTCAAGTCACAATGAAAGGAAGCTGTCTCGGGTATTTCCACAGATAGGCCCAATACTCAAACAGTGGCTCCAAGGGTATGAATGCTCACAGTTAGTGAAGGCTCTTCAGGTCCACCTTAACTTTTTACCTTGCTCTCTTAATTCCTGTAGACTATAGATTATGTCACTCCACTATCACTGCCTTATTTAGTGACATATCTTTATCTGGCTGCTCTAAGCTCTGTTTCCTATCCTTTCTAACCTCTTGAAGAATAATCTCTAAAAGTAAGGAGACTGTTGAAGGGTCGCCTTTGATTCAAGTCTCTTTTCCATAATTCCTCTGCTACAATTCCAGGCTCTCAAGATGGTGGGTTACATTTATGTGCATGCTAGTCCAAATGATTAAGGCTTGGGCAAATTTCAAACAGATCAGGAAGGCTCAGGAAGTAGATGATAAGTCTTGATAAACTGCAACCTTTCCAATATGTCTAAGAAATACCATCGCCACTGGTGAGAGGAAATGATGTCACTGGCAAGGAGTTGGCTGCGGTCGCGTCTCCAGTTTGACTTTCTTTGATGTATAAATAACTGAGAAATCTGAGAACAGCACTTGGCTAATGGAACCAAATATGTCTGGAATTCAAGGTGCAGCACAATCATTCTATTTACTCTTTAAAATTTTTGTTTTTTGAGACAGGGTCTTGCCATGCAGCCCACGTTGCTTTGAACCCTGCATGCTTTTGCCTCAGGCTCCTATCCTGGGATTACAGGTGTCTGCCACCCAGCGTGTCCTCTGTTTAAATATTTCATGCACTAGTTTTCTCCACTTTTGGAACAGAAACGTCCTTGCTCCTGTAAAAGCCTGGCTTAACCCCTGGATGACTCCCTTTTCTTCTTCATCCACCCCCCTTTGTCTAGGGTGTCAGCCAATAAGCCCCATGGATCCTGCTGTCTGCCACCCACCCCCAACACTGGGGCTACAGGTCTGTGTAGCAACGAAGGCTTTTTATTTGGGTGCTGGGGATTCGAACTTAGGTCCTCACACTTTGGTAGAAAGTATCTTTACTGACTGAGCCATCTCCTCAACTCCTCTTGACTTGTTGATATCCAATTGTATAAACGCTTATTTTTTATCCTTTCCCCTTCCTCCTTCTTTTCCTCCCTCCCTCCCTCCCTCCCTCTCTCCCTTCTTTTTGAGACTGGGTCACACCATGTAGCCCTGGAACTCCCTAGCGCTGGGATTAAAGGTGTTCACCACCATTCTTGACTTCATCCTCTTTTCTAAAAATCAAAGAATAAATGTAAAAATGCATAATTATAAAACTTTTAAAAGCAAATACAGCTGATGATCTATATGACCTTGACTTAGTAGAGAGTTTTTACACACAACGCCTTAAATTCAGTTCATGATATGAATGAAAAATCTCGGCTTAGTTCAATTAAAAACTTCTGCTGAGCAAAAGACAGTGGTTTCGTGGCTGTTGATATTGTTTGTTCCTTCTGTTTTTTTAAAGAAATGGTTTATTCAGCTGACAATTTCAAGTTATAATCCATCATTTTGGGGAAATCAAGGCAGGAACACAGGCAGCTGGTCACATCACACCCACAGTCAAGAACAAAAGGAATAAACACGTCCTTGCTTGCCTGGCTCATCATTTTTGCTCAGCTGATTTTCTTCACTACTACACAGTTCATAGCCCAGGCAAAACCATTTCACAGTCTGGGCCTTTGGGTTTTTTGAAACAGGATCTTTCTATAGCTCAGTTACCTTGGGACTCACTCTGGAGACCAGGCTGGCCTCGATCTCACATAGATCTGCTTGCCTCGGCCCCCTGAGTGCTGCAATTAAAGGCATTACACCTACCTGGCCAAAAGATAGTTTAAAGACATGAAAACACATCTTGCAAACTGGTAGCTCATATTTGCAAAACACATGTCTGATAAACCAATGTGTACTCAAATGTTCCAAAAACTTTTAACACTCCATAGTAAGGAAAGGCAATCCATTACAAACTGAGCCTAAGATTCAAAAGACACTTCCCCAAGAAGATGTATTGGTGGAAAATTAACACATAAGCAGTTACTCAACATCATTTATCATTAGGGAAATGCAAATATAAGCAACACAGAGATACCAGCAGATGCCCATGAGAATGCCCAGTAAAATTAATAAAGTTCTCAGTACTAAGTGCTGATGCAGTAGGGAACAACAGAACTCTCCTGTTGATGGGAAGCATGCAGAAAGGCATAACCATTCTGAAAGACAGTTTTACAGCTTTGTATAAAGCTAAATAGTCTATGATATGACTGAAATCACCTGAAATCACCCTTCTGATTTCAAAATCCCAAGCCTTATAAAAGCTTTCATGTGTGTTTACAGAAGCTTTATTTTCATAAATTCCCAGGATCGGAAGCAGCTAAGATGTGGCGCAATAGATGCTGAACAACTCATGAAGAGACAGGGATAACTGTTCAAGGCACATTGCATATTGAAAGAAGCCAGTCTGAAGGAGCTGTACACTGCGTGATTCCTTTTATACAACATCTGGGTAAGGCAAACTGCAGAACTGGTAGGTTGCCAAGAATTATTAGGGTTGATGGGCTGGAGAGAAGGCTAGAGAGATGACTCAGTGATTAAGAGCACTGGCTGCTCTTGCAGAGGACACAGGATCAGTTCCCAGCACCTACATGGCAGCTAACAACCATCTGTAACATAGCTTTAGTTTCAGGGAATCCAACATCCTCTTTTGACTTTTTCAGGCACTGCATGACACAGGTTTACTTACGCACATACAGGCATAACACTCATACATATAAAATAAAAATTATAATTCCATTTAAAAAACTAGAATTTATGTAACTTTTGTCAGCACTTGCTGCATGAAAGTTCATGAACTTGATGAACTTCAGAACTTGATTAACTGTGAGTCTAATTTCTTTCTTTTCTGATAGAATGAATAAAACATGGACTGGCTAGGTGAGGTGGTCTGAAACTGTATACAATGAGATCCTATAAAAAAAAAAAGTATGTAATATCTTAATTGTGGATTCATGACATAATGCTTTTGAAAAAACTCAGATTTCTATATTACAATAAGTGATCCTTAAAAAATAAAATAAAACAGCCAGGCACAGTGATGCACACCTTTACTTCCAGCACTCACCATTTGGGAGACAGAGGCAGGTGGATCTCTGGTGAGATTGAGGCTAGCCTCATCTATATAGGGAGTTCCAGACCAGCTGGGGCTACAGGGAGAACTTGTCTCGAAACAAAGTAAACTAAACTAAACTAAACTAAAAACTAAACTAAACTAAATGACAACAACAAAGTGATCCTTAATGCATGTAAGTATTAAACTATTAAAGATCACTGTGGAGGCTGAGGAATGCCACGGTGGAATTCAAAAAATGATAAAAGATTTTAACCATCTTATAAATGTCTGAAACAGTCTCACTGACAGGTTGGGCCATACAATTCTGGATTTAGATTCCTTAGGAAATGAGTGGAGCCTGTAAGGCTAGACAGATGGAACTGTGTGTCGCACTGTAATTAACTAAATAACTCATGGAGAGATACAGGGAAGCAATTCTGAAACCATGAAATAAGGATGTTAGGATGGAACAGCTGAGTACTGGCATGAGGATGGTAATAGCCTTGACTGTCTCTTACTTTTCTAGAGGAGGGTGGCAGAGAGGCAGCCAGAATGACATACTTTAGAATTAGAGATATCAGTAAAAATTCATGGAGCTAAGGGAAACAATTCCCCATGACCAGAGCTAGAACAAAATATCAGATATATGAATCTGTGCTGAATAAATGAGTGTTTAGTCCATGGGAAATTGATAAACATTCCCTACAGGAGAATTTTAAATCATGTGTGCAGATAATCCCCAAAGAACTGGTCAACTCCTCAACTCATGTGGACTGCACACACTTGCTTCCTTCCAGGGAGGACAGTAAGGAAACGGGCTAAAGAGGAACTACTTGGTAAATAAACCTGACAGACACTATCTTGGCAAAGTCACCTAGTTAAGGACGATAACGTGTTCGGGTGATGTGCGCCCTCTAGAGGATGTAATGAGAATGGCATTTCACTTTTGCTGTCCTCCAAAATTCTGTAACCCAAGAATAACCGAGAGAAAAAATACGTGACTACCCCAAATTGGGAGCATTTTATTAAATCTTATCGACGTATTTCAAAACTTTAAAAATCATCAAAAACGAGGACGGTCTATGAAACTGTCATAGCCAAGAATGTGCTAAAGAAAGGTGAGGAATTTAGCATCGTGTTATAGGGAGTGGGATCCTCAGATACAGGAAAGACGTGAAATCCGAATACAGTGTAGAGTTAAATCAAGAGAAACGTATCAATATTGACTCGTGAGCTTTGGAAAATGTGTCATAAGGTGGTAATAATGGGTTCTTTTCCTTCCTTTTATTTCTTTTTTCTTTTCTTTCTCTCCGTGTTTGTCTATCTCTCCATAAGGAAAGAAAGAAAAAAAAAAAAAAAAAAAAAAAAAGATGATCATTGGAAAAACTGAGTGTTGCGTACCTGAGAGCATTCAGCAACTTTTCTGCACATCTAAAGCTGTGCTAATAGAAGATTTGTATTTAAAACTCAAAACCCCCTCTCCTCCCCCCCATATCCTTTGTGGTTGCTTTATCTCTCTCAGTCCCACCGTTTTAATATGTACTGTTTTGTTTTTTTGATTTTTTTAAAATGATGTCTCTATTTCCTTCTCATTAAAAAATGGATTTTTCTGTTTATGGGTTGGTTGGACAGGTGCAACACGCAGAAAGATCAACCATGCAGAAGCCCAGGAAACACTGCAACCACTTCCAGAACAAGTGGATATACAACTGTAGGAAGTGACCATCCCCATAGATTGCACACTTTATTCCTAGAATTTTGGGGGGGGAATTTTAATTGTCTTTAATGTTAATATTTAACAAGTTAACTAGAGCCTAGTATTAAGAACAATGTTACTTTGTGTTTGAATGATCTATTTACATTGATCTACACACTAGACTGTATAATTATATCTGCAACCCTCACACTCAGCCTAGTTTTTGGCATAAGCAAATATATTTATACAGAAGGTTAAATTGAATGTAATGAGTCAGATTTTTCATGAGTTGAAGATTATGAGGATGTTATAATGTTTATTAAAGTAAAATATGTAATTATATAGGTTAACAACTGAGTTTTGTTTCATGAATCAGTATAAATGTGTTTGATCTTAAATATTTGAGAATGACTAAAATTAGTTTTGCTCATGTAGTGCCTCAGACAATGGTTCTTACCTTCAATAAATTCTTTTGACATTATTGACATGTTTTCTTTCTGGGACTCAATCCTATGGGGTAATGTCTGAGTAAGGCAGTCGAAATGGAAGGTAAATGACAATTTTTATGGGAAGTTGTGTTTGATTAACTAAACAGTCCTTTTTATTCTGTGAATTATGGTTTGGAAGCAAAATTGTAAACATAAGAATATTTAAAATTAGTAAATAAAACATATTGACCTCAGAATCAACAATTCCATTTTTCCAAGATAAGTTTATCTTGGGTAATTTTGGTTGGGGACTTTTTGGTTGTTGTTTGGAAACAGGGTCTCACTCTGTAACCCCGAACGGCCAGGAACACATAGCAGGTCCTCCTGCCTTAGACGCCTGAGTGCTGAGATTTCAGAAATGAGCCACCCTGTCCAGTGCACTTCATTTCTTAACAAACTATAAGCTCCTTTTCCCATCTTAAGATACAGTGTACCCTCAGAATTTCCCATTTTATGATACATTTATAAGTTCATTTAAAATGTTTAAGTGTTTCAGAAGAAAATCTAATCATTACAGATTACCCTGAGAGTCCAGAGTGGCATCGGACTGCACTGAGACAGACCAGTGTTGCCCTGGTTTTACGGGCGGCCACGGTGATAGGACTGGCCACCTGTGGTGAGTGCGTTATGCTACCTGCCCAGCTAGGAGATGGAAGCATTTCTTTTGGAGTTTCCCTGCATCTTTACAAAATATCATTTTCATGTTGTCCTAATGCTGCTTTTATCTTTATTTTGTTTACTTTGTCATTAAATGATACCATTGATGATTCCATTGTGATTAGTAGTTTTATGTGTGTCATTTAAAAAGTCTATTCTGTCTAATTCAATGTAACACTTGGAATATTTTTTAATTTTTCATTTATTATTTTTATTTTATGTGTATGAGTGTATTGCCTGCAAGTATATGAGTGCACCGTGTTGTGCAATGCCACAGAGGTCAGAAGAGGGTGTCCATGATACCATTGATGATTCCATTGTGATTAGTAGTTTTATGTGTGTCATTTAAAAAGTTTATTCTGTCTAATTTAATTCAATGTAATTATTTTTGTTTTGCTATTTGTTTATAGACAGGGTTTCCCTGTAGCCCCAGCCGACCAGGAACTCTGTGTAGATCAGGTTGGCCTCCATCTCAGAGAGATTCACCCCCAGTTCCCTACCCCTGAGTGCTGGGGTTAAACACATGTGTTTACACCCTCTTCTGTATTAAAGAGAAT
>NW_008350318.1:365366-373404 GCF_000622305.1 Nannospalax galili | reverse complement strand
GCTTATAGGTTATTTTATGACAGGTGAGTGGCAGATAACTGGGGTTCCTTTACCATCAACACCATCCTCCCACATTAACTCTTATAGAAAAAGATAGGAGGCGCTTTCTGAGAGACTCACAAAAGCATTACCAATTTTTTAGGTTTGTATGCAGTTTCACCTGTTTTTAAGTCTGCACGCTCCTAGTCCAAAACAAGCAGGAAAGAGCTGTCCCCCTCACGAGGGCTTGTTCGCACCTGTTGCTTCTGTCCCCTCTGTACCGTTGCAAAGGCTGCTATTTACACTGTCATAAGTTCCATAAGCACAATGGACCTTCATGATGAGGGCAGGCGTTCCAGAAGACACTGACACCAATCACTGGGAATAAGGACTGTTATTAGAAGAGTTATTGGTGCTATGAGCAGACAGAGAACAACATGGTGGGAGAGGAGAGTTCAGGCCCCAGACAGACAGCAGGGCTTCTAGAGAGAGAAATCAGAGCCCCTGAGACAGAGAGAGACTTTTCTTACAGTTCTGTGAGGATGAGGGAGATCTTACAGTAAGAGCTTGGAGCCTGTTTCCCAGGCCTAGGCAAGGAAGGGGGTGACGACCAGGATGTGTGAATTTGATGTAACCTCACTTCCTGGCACAAGGATTTTCTGTTAGCCAGGGACTCACAGTGTCGCCATAGGATGCCAGTCAGTATCTATGAAAGGGGAGAGGAGGCTGCTGCAGAGATTGTAGCGGGAGTAGAGGCTGCATTCTAACATTGCGTTCTTACACACATAGTGTACCCAACACTGGCAAAGCCTTTCCGTATCTATTTCTTTCTGCAAATATACAGAAAACTTATAATTTTCCTGAGTGTGGACAAAGGCATGAAGTATTTAATTTTTTTTTTTACTTAATTCAGTTTTACTTTATGTATATGAATATTTTGCCTGTATGTGTGTAGGTGGAACAAATACATACAGAGACCAGAAGAGGGAGACATATCCCCTGGAACTGGAATTAGGGATCCTTAGCCACCGTATGGGAACTGGCAACCAAACTTGTTCACTACAAGAGCATCAAGTGCTCTTCATCACTGAGCCATCTCTCAAGCTTCAATATCAAGATCCTTTAAAGTCTAGGTAGAAAAAAAAATCAGAGGAGTTTTCTTTAATAGCAGCTGGAATGTAGCTGACTTTCTCTGTGTCTACTTTCTCAGGACTTCACACGAGATGGAATTTACTTTCGGATTGGATTGAACCTGACAAACCCACAGAACACATGGACTTGGCTGGACAGCACACCATTAAATCCACAGCTGTGTGTTTCGGGTTTGGGTACCATTAGAGAAACACAAGCTATAGCAGCCACTGCTGCTGGTGGCTGTGGGGAACTGCAAGTGGGCAGATGGTTGCTGAGATGGAAGTTTTATGCCTGCTAAGAAAGTAAGGGTCAGGAAATTTGGCTTGGAGAATCAGAGGCTCCCAAATTAATTTATGATCCTATTTAGACTTCCTTTTAATTTACTAATACAAAAGTTAGAAATGGTAAATCATAATCAATGTGAAATTCTCTAAATCAAATGAAGTTTCTTCGGTTTAAAGAATAATTATATTTGGATTACTGAAATGTTAACATCACTTAGGTTTATAACTCACCCTACCTTAGAATGCATGAATTCTAAAATAAATAATGAAACAGAAACTAGCAAAGGAAAATGGATTTATTTATGGTTTTTGTCAATCTAGGCAGAGAAGGGATCTATTACCTCTCTCTTATGCCTATGGCAACCTTACAATTTATAGAAAACCATGAGGCCAGGCCAGAAGGTATGTGGATTTGAGTAGGAGGCAGCTTAAGCAGTTCTTTCCTGGGAGGCAGGTGCCTGGGCCTCAGCCTGTCTCCAGTGTCCTACCACACTCTTCCATTCTCAGCCTGGAGGGTGTACATATCTCTCTTGGAGTTTAGAACATCTCCTCCCTCCCAACAAGACTCCAGTCCTATTCTCCCTTGGAGGATTACTTCTCCCTTGTCACAAGATTACTTCTCATTGCAGAAGGAGATCAAGTCTTTGGAAAATTAAGAAGACACGTTAATGCAATGAAGAACTCTTTTTAAATAGTCATTCCCATAAACAATATCAGCATATACTTTTCCACCTTATGCACTTATGGTCAGATTCCATGGGTAGAATGAGCTGAGGTCAACTACTAATCCTTAAAACAAAGGAGGAAGGCCTAGGTGTTTCAGGACAAACTTTTCTCAGCATCAAGTTTTCATTGATTTGTCAAAAATTAAAACTTTTTCAAATTTTTGAATTTTATTGTGTCTTTTAAAGAGGTGTGATAACCATAAGGAAACAGAGTCTTCCAGGCAGCTGGTCTGTTACTCACATGAACTCATAGCAGTGGTGACAGCATGTACAAGTCCTGTGCAAGCTCAAACCAGACAGAATCCCAGCATAGACATGGGGAAGCAGTTCAGAAATACCAACCCAACCTAAGGAACGTTTGGCAATTGATGGCTGCTGGGAGGGGGAGAGACAGTGTCTTACAGGGATAGAACTCTTAGTAGACCCAGTGAATGGATCCACACTGAAGGACATTTAGGGACACAAATCAGACAATATTGGCTCTGTTATATGTATGAGAATATATTAAATTGGGTGGAGGGCACTGGGGGTTAGGGATACTGCTGATAGGGAAAGGGAAATACCATCAATCTGTATTGCATAAAATCACAGAAATTCAATAAAAAGAGATGTGATATTAAGGATTTAGAACTACAGGTGCCACAAGTGGTTCAGTAGGTCTGCAGGCTGCCTAAACATGTCCTGAGAGAGAAAGCCATGTTGTAGAAATGCAAACTCAGCGTTACCCAGGCTGCCTTTTAGATACTATTTCTTAAAGTCAGTGGGTCTTAAACTTTAATGTATGAACAAATATAGTTCATGGGTCTGTACATAAAGCTATCTGTATATGTTCCTTGCATGTAAAATACTTACAATATTTTAAAGTGTAATTTTGACCTTAAGGTCATTTCCACACAGCCCTCTGACTCCAGAAACTAACCCAGGTGCTGTGCCACATAAAGTCACAGCATTGCTGATGGGCAAAGACGTTTCAAGGAGTTGAGTACCAATCAACAGTGGCTGCTTTCATCTCTGAAAAGAATAGGAAGTTCTACCCTGTCTAGAGAGATAGTGCCATAATCCATTACTGAGGTATAGGATTGGAAGTAGAACTTTTTTGTGGGTGTGTGTGTGTGTGTGTGTGTGTGTGTGTGTGTGTGTGTGTTTGCCCATGTGTGCACTTACTTGTGATGACTGTCTTTTTTTTTTTTTTTCCTTTCGGAGACAGGGTACCTCATTGAACCTGGAGCTCACCATTTCAGCTAGCCTGTGTGACCAGTGAGCCCCAAGATCTACCTGTCTCCCCTCACCCACCACTGGGGTGACAGGTGTGCACTGCTATGCACAACTTTTACGCCGGTGCTCACGATCTGAACTCTGGCCCTCATGGTTGTGTAGCAAACACTTTGCCCACTGAACCATCTCTCCAGCCCTTTTCTGATTTTTAGAGTCATGAAATTGTGTTATTTGTCTAAGACAGTTTTGGTCTGAACATCATGGGGAAAGTAGAGCATAGAAGTTTCTTCTGTAATAAGGGAGTTCAAAGAATTTGGAAGGGAACAGGAGGTTCCCACCTCTTCCCTCGCCCTGTCTGTAGTCATTCTTTCTGTCTTTGATGTGCTCAGGATTTACTAAGTAGTCTTTTGTTACTTAGGATATTTTTTAGAGTCAAGGTTATTTTTCATAGAAGTTAGGGAAGGTATGACATTTGGGATTTAGGAATGGAAGATGAAAAGTTCCATAATTAACTTTTTATAGAAAATTAGTTCAATACTTTTGGAATGTATTTTTTACATGCGTTATTATTTCTGCATCTTAGAATGATGCCTGAGATACTGTTTACCACAGAACCGGTGTCCCTTAACTATTGTAAATGCTCAGAAAGCTTACCCAGGAACTTTTGGAGTAGTAAAATATAATTTGCCCATAAAATTATTGAGTCTCATCTCTGAGACCCTTAGTTCTCATATGATTGTATGGAATTGGCAAACCAATTTTTTTCTTAACTTTTTTTTTATTTTTGAGAAAAGGTCTTGCTATGGCTGGACTGTATGTAGTTCCTGATTCTCTTGCCTCAGTTTCCTGAGTGTGTGGATTATAGATATGCACCACCACACCTGGTATGAAAACAAGTTCTTCAGATTCGTGTATCATAATACATTTATCTCCAATGATTGTTTACAAACAGCTATTTTAAATTTAGAATTTGAGGAAGCCCCTTTATTAAAAAGGCATGGTTGGACCAGTGGGATGGCTCAGTGGGTAAAGGCATTAGGTACACAGGCCTGACAACTCAAGTTCAATACCCAGAAACCATGGTGAAAGGAGAGAACTAATTTTTGAAATTTCATTTGCAAATTTCATTTGCTTTACAGAAGCTCCTCTGGTTTAAATTTTTTTAGACAGGGTCTCATTATGTAACCTTTGCTGGCCTGGGACTGGGTGTGTAGACCAGGCTAGCCTTGAACTCGTAGAAGTCTGCTTGCCTCTACCTCCTGAATGCTGGGATTAAAGGCCAGGCAATTTTTCTTTTTTTGCTTTTATTGCTCCTACTTTGGAATCATAAAAAACGTTATTCAAGATAATGGAGATTTTATTCTGTTTTCTTCTAGTAATTTTACAGGTTTAAACTCTTAACCCATTAAGTCTTTTTATATTGTTCTGAGGTAAGTGTCTAGCTTCATCCTTCTGAATATTTATATCTAGTTTTTCCAACACCATTTAGTGAAGAGTGTCCTTTCCACATAGCGTTTTCTGGATGATACTCAGTTCAAATTCAATTATCTGCAATATATGGCTTTTTTCCTGGACTCTCTATAGTTTTCCTTTGTGTGTAGTATGTATGTTTTTTCTTACAGCAGTGAGCTAGAATATTCTATTTACTTGAGTCTTCTTTCTTTTCTTAGTCTAGCTAGTTTCTCCAAAGAAATGTTTTTACTTCTCAGACACTTTAAAATTTATTCAAAAAAGCAAAGACAAATAAACTGATGTTATGGAAATTGAAAATCTCAAAATTTCCTATTTTGATAACTCAGAGGTAGTGGTTGTAAGATCCACATTAGATATTGTTTTAGACCAAGCCAATATAAAAGCTTGAAAAGGATAAAACAATCAATCAGTAAAGTAAAATTTTCTTAAGTGCTTAAACACTATTCTAAAAACATATGCTTATAGGGGCCATAAGCCCAAATGATTTGATGTTCTACTTTCCACTGGAGTTTTCTTATATTCACTTGCACAATTGTAAGATTATTTTCCTGAACAGCCTTTCCCCTCTCAATACATTTCCCATCAAACGATACAATTAGGCTGGCGAGATGGCTCAGTGGTTAAGAGCCCACACTGCTCTTCCAGAGGACCAGACTTCAGTTCCCAGAACCCACATCAAGCAGTCCAGAACCACCTGTAACTCCGCCTCCAGGAGGATCCCATCCCTCTGGCCTCTGCAGGCATCCTCCATCACCACATGCATGTTTTTTACATACCCACACACAGACACACACATATACATATGACTTAAAAGAAAATAAATCTTTAAAAAAAGATAAGAAGATTGTTTTGAGGTCCCACTAATCATAAAAATTACAGTGATTACATAACTTATAAACTGAAGGAGCAAACCTGAGGCAAAGAACCATTTACACATTTCCTTCCTAATGTTTTCAGATATGACTCAACATTAGAATCAGTGCAGACCCAATACTTGGAGGAATAGCATTCGTCCCTGAAAATATGCAGTGCTGTTAGCTAATGCTACTTCTGAAAACACATAGGAACTCATTCATTTTTCTGAAGTCATGCTTTTGTTTACTCATACAAGTGGCCACAAATTTAGCTCAAAAATGACAAAACCTGAAGAAGTGTCCCTCACGCATAAGCAAAAGAGCCAAAAACAGCAAAGAAAATGCAAATGAAGGAATAAAGTCAGGTTTAAGAAGAGGTTTTTTAAATTTTTACTTTTTTTTAATGTATGCAAGTGTTTTGCCTGCATGTATGTAAGTGCACCATGTGCATGCAATGCCTGCAGAGGCCAGCAGAGGGCATCAAATCCCCTGGAACTGGAGTTACAGATGGTTGTCAGCTGCCATGTGGATGCTGGGAATCAAACTGGGCTCCTCTGGAATAACAACAAGTGTTGCTAACCGCTGGGCCATCTCTCCAGCCCTGAGTAATTTTTTCTAATTTTTAAAATTTGGCATTGAGGTAATGATTGTGATGATTGTGTGCTCACTGACCACCACCCCATCTTTCCTTCCATTCTATAGGTCTGTTCTTCAGACCCCCATAGCTCTGCTGACATCTGCTTCATGCATCCAGCCCAGATGATCCCTTATTTCCACAGCTGTACCTCCTGCTTCTGGCTAAACAATTCCACCCAGAATTCCTGTTGCTTCCTGAAACTTGTCTAACAATATCCCTTTCTTTATGTGTCAGCCAACAGCACTGGCATTTTCCTGATAAACAGAAAAGCCTGGGAGTTACTCACAAGGCCCATTTCACCTTGTCTGCCTCATCCTGTGTTGACTGGGTTCATGTCTAAGCTTTCCTGAAACCATCCAACTGCCACCCTGTCTGACATAGCTTTCGTCATTTTTGTCTCTGGACTACAACAGGATACCATCTAAATAATTCTGTAGTCCACCAAAAGTCAGACAAAATGTAGAAATTCCCAAGATTTGTTATTTTGAACTGAAGCTTTGCAGGTGTCACTATCCTAGTCACAATGATCTGGTAAAGTCTGGCTGCCATAGACTGTCAAGGCGGAACCGCTCAGCATGGATTATGATTCACTAAGTTTGGCCCTGCTGGTGGCTCTGTCCACAACCTTGTTCCCATCCTGAACTATTCTTCCCATCATTCCACTGTTTCCAGACTATTCTATCTTCTTGATTGTGCACCACCTCAAACTCTCTTTATTCTTTTCTTTTTCTTATTTTACCTCCCTCTTCTTCCCTCCCTCCCTCCATTCCCCCTTCCCTCCCTCTCCTTCCCTCCCTCCCTCCCTCTGGTGGCTCTGTCCACAACCTTGTTCCCATCCTGAACTATTCTTCCCATCATTCCACTGTTTCCAGACTATTCTATCTTCTTGATTGTGCACCACCTCAAACTCTCTTTATTCTTTTCTTTTTCTTATTTTACCTCCCTCTTCTTCCCTCCCTCCCTCCATTCCCCCTTCCCTCCCTCTCCTTCCCTCCCTCCCTCCCTCCATTCCCCCTTTCAGTGTGCTTAGAGAATACCAGTTTCATTCAGGCACAGAGTCTGCGCACACACACACACACACACACACACACACACACTTGCATACACAGCTCGTCCTTCTCCCCTTCCCTCCCTCTCCTTCCCTCCCTCTCCTTCCCTCCCTCCTTCCCTCCCTCTCCTTCCCTCTTCTTTGCTTTCTTTCTTTCCAGGATCTCCCTCCCTTTCTTCTTTCCTCCCTCTGTCCCTCCTCCCTCCCTCCCTTCCTTTCTTCTTTCTTTTCTTTCTTTATTCCCAGGATCTTTTTATCTAGCCTAGGCTAACTTTGAACTTGCAATTCTCTTATGTCCACCTCCTTAGTGCTGGGATTACAGGCCAGTGTGACCATACCTGACTGAAAACCCTTACTTCTTTACATATCAATTTAAAAATGTTTTCGCAGTGATAATTTCACTGGCCACTTTATTCTCACTGGAGACCTCTTCCTTTGTCACATTTATTTTTGTGCTTCCTGCAGCATTTGGCAGTTAAATTCCAAAAGTCCATCTGCTTGGGCTCTGTGAAGTAATTATAAATGTTAATACTAAGATCCCTGACACCACTACTTAAACTCTATTCATTTCTCCTTGATAGAGAAGAGTAATGGAGTAAAAATACAACTATAACAGGATTAAATAAAGATCTTAAAAACAAAATCCTGAGTGTTTTTACTCATACAATGGTGAGTTTTAGCTAGAATGA
>NW_008350318.1:355873-364617 GCF_000622305.1 Nannospalax galili | reverse complement strand
TGATTTTCTCTATAATCTTGAGATGGAAATCATGAAAAACAAACATAGGGGTATTGGGAATACAGAGAGAAAAATAAAGCAAAATCAGGTGTGAGGAGAAAGTGTGAAAAGATGAAGTTTGGGATAGTCTATAATAGAAAGTTAAGAAGAAAATATGAATAAGTTCTAGCCTCATTCTGAAATATCTACTCTATTACCACCTTTCAATTCCAGTTAATGAGTATACACGTAGCACCCATAGGATGTACATAAAAAACTTGGCAACTTTTAGAAAGGGTTATATTTTACACAGAGAGAATGTTAACCTTCAGTGAACATGAAGATAATATCCTCCAAAGAAGCTGACATCTGGCACCGAATCTGATTTCTTGGTCTTTCACACAGGAGAAGTTTGAGCAACAAAGTTCAAACCACTCCCTTCCAGGATCCTCCCCAGCAGTTCACACCATCCACACAGTCCATCAGGACACAGATCCTGGGCATTCATAGGCCAATTCAGTCTGGCTACTATACTCTGTAGGGAAGACTTGTCACAGGGTGACCTCAGTGTAAGTATTTTGCTATCTCTGCAGTTCTTGTGTATTAATTACACTATATACTTGGGTAGCATTCATAAAGCAATGCAAATATTGCAAAAGTAAAAGATAGCTAGCAGCTAATATTGATCATAACAGTAATGAGAAAGGCCCCAAATACAGGCAGTTAGAGCTCTTAGAAGTCTCAATTCATAGAATTAATATATTCATAGAATATATTAAAGTGTAATTAAGTTTTCATTCATAATTAATGTATTATACATCAGAAATTTTACTTCATAGAGAGATTTTTGAATCTTTGTGTGTGTGTGTGATATTGAGGGTAAGACTCAGGACCTTGCACACACTAAGCAAGTGCACGCTCTGCCACTGAGGTAATCCTCAGGGCAAGGGACTTTTAAAGATGGTATGACACCTCAAATGCCAAGAAATGAACGATGGATTTAGAAATCTGAAACTAAATAAGAATTAAAAGTTTTAAGCATTAATTTCATGCATATTCATATTAATATAGTATATGTCTTTCAGGGAAAATTAAAGCCACATTTAATGTCAAATGTCTTAGACTTATGAGACCTTAACTTCTAGGTGGATAGACATCTGGTTTGCTACAAATCCACTTTTTAAACAAATGGCCACTTTTGAACTACTAATCTCAATTTTGTGTAGATAGGCATATTGTCTTCTTCCAATGATTTTAACCCTGCAACAAAATATAGAGAGAAAAGACCACAGAATTAACAAATTCCAATGGGAAGTGTTAGAGAAAAATATTCATTTGCTATTAATTTTTACTATAGCCTGGCACAGTAATTACTTGAATATCAATTAAACTAAATTTATATGACTTTTTTCTGGCCTAAAAGTCACTTTTTATAACCTCAAACAATACCACAACAAATTCTTATAGTCTATACATGGTGGGAAGGGCAGGATTTGTTGTTGAATATTTTACGTTATAAAGTAATCTGTATTTGGGGCTGGAGAGATGACTCAGCAGTTAAGAGCATTATCTGCTCTTACAGAGGACCTGTAACTCTAGTTCCAGGAGATCCGACACCTTCTTTGGACCTCCACTGTCATTTCATGACAGAGGTGCACTTACATACATGCAGACAATACATGCATACACACAAAATAAAATAAATAAAATATTAAAAATAATCTGTGTTCATCTCTAGACGTCAATAATTTCATATGCAAAATGGAGTTAAATATACTCATCTGTCAGTGTGGTTGTTGGAGTTAAATTATATACTGACTAGGTGGCAGTGTGTTTGGCATAGTAAAGATATTAAATTACTTTGATAATGATCATAGCTTTTTCTCTGGTGTTTTTAGTGTTCCCCACAAAGAAAGCTTCCAAGAGAAGAGTGTGAATAGATTAAAGCTTGAATCTCTCAGTGTTGGGAACAGGCTGGTACTCCAGGCTTAGAGGTGTAAAAGTTGCAACCTACCCACTGCTGTATATGGTTACAGATGGTTGTTAGCTGCCTTGTAAGTTCTGGGACTTGAACCCAGGTCCACTGCCACTCAGCCCCTTGTTCTCTGTTCAGTCCAATCCAGTATTGAGAATGGTCTGCATATCGCTTCAGGAAATCCTTCAGCATAGGAATATTTACAGGATAAATATTGTCTTAGACTGCAGTTTATCTTTTATACTCTACAGAACCCTGGACTTTCAGAAGTGTTTGGGAAAAACCTTGGGGATCATCTTGCCTTTATCCAGGCCATGTGCTTCTTCTGTAACACCGTCTCCAGTGAATAGTAGTTTTCATTTTTCTAAAAGACTTTTTATAAAACAAAGGTTATCTGTTCTGTGTAGGCTTGGTATGTTTGGTGGGCTTGATTCCTTAGAAAATGGAAGAATTCTAGTTAACCATGAAATGTTTGAATATATGGTTCATTCAGGTTGCATATTTTAGGTAACCTTATGACTTATTCTGATATATTTTATTTTCTGTGATTTTGCTACTAATATCACTCTAGTTTTATTTTTTAATAGCTGCTAATAGTTAATGGTTAATAATTTTCATATCTTTGCCTTTACCTAATTTAATTTTCCAGCATGTGAATGTATGTGTACATGTGTGGGTATGTGTGTGTTAGTACACACTCAGATTCAGATATATGTCTGTAAATAGCCCATACCTAGACTTCCCTACTTTTTATAGAATCAACTTGATTTTTCACTTTTAAGAAATGAGTTAGTATACTGCAGTATAGTTGCTGTTAGATTTGGATTTATCAGTGTTGAGTTTTCTAACTAACCTATTTTTGTTTTTTGTTTTTCTTTTACCGTCTCTTAATTCTATTGGATTGACAATTTTTGTCTTATAGTTGGTTTGAATGGGATAATCTGCATATTTTACTCCTTATGAAATGTATCAGACTATACTTGTTCTAAAGTTCAGATCATCATAAATCATTATTTAGGTGATTATTTACACAATGATCAGTTTTGACAATATTTAACTACTTAGATTATTTGTAATATTTAATGCTTTTAACTCTATGACTTGCAGTTGTTTTTACTAGGGAATCATATCTTCTCTGTCTTTTTCTGCTAGGAGTCTTGTTTATTTAAAGAACAAAATTTTCTTTTTCTAAACTTTGTATATGTGTATACAGTTGTGTGTGTGTGTGTGTGCGTGTGTGTGTGTGTGTGTGTTTGCATGAGAGGATACGTGCATTCCACTGTCCATGTATGGAAGTTAAGTGACATCATAGTCCTTACTTTCCTCCTTGATTGAGACAGGGTCTCTTGTTCGGTGCTGTGTATGCCAGGCTCGCTGGTCCACACAACATCTAGGAATTCTGCCTCTGCTTCCCATCTTGCCATAAGAGCTCTGGGATCACAAATGTGTACTACCGTGCCTGGTTTTACATGTGTTCTGGGATTCAAACTCCAGCTCTCAAGCATACGCTGCAAGCATTTTTACACACTGGGTCATCTCCCAAACCAACAATTTTGCTTTTCTCATTGTTCAGTTTTAAAATCTTTTCTTCTTGAGTCCTGACTGTTTCTGTCTCTTACCACATATTACATTTTACAATTTTATTATTTCCATTTGTCAATTTGAATTGTGTGCTTTTAGGTCATACTATCTTTCTCTATGCCATCTGTCTTCCCAGATCTTGGTTAGATTGGTTCATTTATTATTTTCAATATTCTGACAAATGCCTTTACAAGACTCTGATGATTAGTTTTTATGTAACTTCACAAAAGGTGAAGTTTGGTATTAACTAGACAAATACTAGTTTGTTTGTGGGGAGAGCTATTATGGTTTCCCTATCTAAACTATGGATTTTCCTTGAATGTTGTTGTTCTGTTTCAAAGCTAGGTTGGACTTCTTTGAAGAGTAGCTGGGGTCTTTCTGATGTGCAGTAGCATATAAATTTCTCTCTATACAGCATATGTAAAATGCCTCAGTCACCTCATTTTTAAGTATCCCCCTTTCCTGGTGAAAAGTCAGTGAGGGAGGTCATCTAAATTTTGCCAAGTGAGAGTTGATCGGGCCTGACCTGCCTGTGCACTGACCCTGAGGGTCACTCTGTGGTCTATTGAGCTTGTGTAGAAAGTAGAGTCTCCTCAGTACTGGGCAATGGAGCTTCTTTTTCACCATCTCCATTGCTAATGTGTCTTCCCTAGATGTGCGCCAGCCTCTGAAAATGTGACCGTAATTACAAGTATTGTCTTACCAGTTATTTTGTGGTGTTGAACACAGTGAGCGTTGCTATGTGAGAGGCACAGAAACTCTGGCTTGCTTCCCATATTGCTATATTTTCAGAAAAATAGAAGCATTTTCTTAGGTAACCAATCCAGTCATCCAGGCATGGGCGTGTTCAGTGGGAGGAGATTTCTGCTTTTCAACTAAAATGGTTTAACAAGATGTTAAGTATTGAAGGATTGGAAAGCCCTGAATTTCCTTTTCTAAGACATAGTAGAATCCAATCTAAAACATTTTTTCTCCATATCGATGCAATTTGAGAGACTAGCCCTTTAATCTGGAAGGTTTGGGACCACAATGACCACTTTGTTTTTTCCAAATTGTTGCACCTACTTTCTTATTAGGTTGAAAGAAGTCCTTGACAGAAGCCACTCATGTAGATGGTGCTGCTGCTCAGTGAGACCCTTCCTTGGTGACTGAGGTTGTTTACGTGGCATTAACTCTCAATAGTAGACTGATGATTGATAATTAATAAACTGGTATCTCCAGCCCTGGTCTCTTATCAGACATCTGCTGTGTAAAATCACCCAGTGGAAACCATTCATTCAGTAACATTATAGTTGTGAGTGTGCATCATGTGCTAAAAGCCATTGTATTTGTCTGCTGCAGACATGGTTTCTATCATTGTTGTGCTGAGCCAGTGTGGGCATCAATGAACAAATCATTATATGCTCAAGGAAAGAGAGAGAAGGAAGAGCAGTAGTTGCTAAGACACTGTGTTGAGAGTTATTCTATTTCAGAAGCAAAGATTAGAGTATACAGCTTTTAAAATTTTTGCTCACTTGTTTCACATCACATTGTGGCCTCACTTGAGTTGCTGTGAGAACAAGCAAAGCTGAGATGAGGCCAGGCAGCCACGGCTGGGGTGCAGGGATTACCCAGCGTGTCCCCCAAGGACCCAGGATAGCCAACCTTGAAAACAGGCAATGTGGGATTGCCACCCTAGAATGTACTTTCAAGCTGTCATTTTAAGTTTGCATTGAACTTGCTAGATGAAAAATGGACAGATGTGCTGTCAACAGAGGTAGTGCTAAGCAAAGGCCCTGGAGTGACTGATGTTCTCATTAGAGAAAGGAAGAATATGGTTATGGCTGACATGCAGAGAGGAAAAGGTCAATGCAGCTATTATGCTGTTTCTAACTTTCAGCTAAAATTAGTTGTCCAAAATTTGAGGTAGACATATACTAGAGATGACATATATACTAGGTTGATAGAATATTGCTCCATAAAAATGTGGTTAGAAGAAAAATAGATTTAGGAAAACGTGCTAAGTTTAACTGATCCTGACAACTGAGTGAGATGTACTTAACCCAGGTTTTTCTTCATACTTTAGAGAAACAATTCATCGGGTTTGATTTCTGCTTACTTCTGCAGCTTTATTCTCGCTCTGGTGACTTTATTCTTATCATCTGATTCCTTTCATACTGTCCTACTTTGTTTTCTCTTGCTGTGATCATACACTGGCCAAAAATAACTTGGGGAAAGGAAAGGGTTTATTTGGCTTACACTACCACGTCATAGTCCATCACTGAGGGAAGTCAAAGGAGGAGCTTGGGGCAGGAACCTGGAGGCAGGAACGGAAGCCCAGAATTCAGAGAAATGTTGCTTATTGGCTTGCTGCTCTGGCCTGTGCTCAGCCTGCTTTCTTATATGGTTAGGACCACCTGCCCAGAGGTGGCACTGCCCACAGTGGGATGGATACTCCCACACAAATTTGCAAGTAAGAAAATGCCCCCACAGTCATGGACACAAACCAATTCAATGAAGAAAATCCCTCAATTAATATTCCTTCTTTCCAGATGTGAGATTCCTTCTTTCCAGATGCGTCAAGTTGACAATTGAAGCTGTTTGGTGCCACAAAGCTCATGTAGTTCCTGCACATGCTATAATACAATGCTATACATATTGTTTGAGATCTTTGCTCATGATAACTGGTCTGTAATGCTATTGCCTTACCATGAACTTGCAATCTAAATCTCCATCTCCATGTAAGTAGAAAGTATCTCCTTGTATTGCAAGGAACCTATTTTGTTAAAGCATAATCTTATCTATGAATCCTCTCCACCCCACCAAGAAGAATTGACCAACACTACTTCCCAGGCTCTGTTTCTAATAAAGTACCAGGTTTAAGGCATTATAGTCCTAATAATATTCTTAATACATTTTAATTTTATTCATATGAGTATACTGTCTGCATGTATGTAAAGTGCACCCATGTCATGCAATGCCTACGAAGGTCAACAGAGGGCGCTGGATTCCCTGAAACTGGAGTCATGGACTGTTATTAGCTGCCATGTGGGTGCTGGGAATCGAACCCCTGTCCTCTGCAAAAGTAGCCAGTGCTCTAACCACTAAGCCAGCTCTCCAAGCCCCAGTGATAATTTATAAATACTCATTTTGTAGCTTAGTATCTGATTATTATTTCATGACTGGTAGCATCATGTGATAACATACATAAATATTGTACATGTGTATGTGTATACATCTCTCTTTACACACACACACACACACACACACACACACACACATCCATATAAAACTACATAACAATATTCTGTCAGTTGTGGACTGCATATATGACTTTGGTCCCATCAGACTGTATTTTGTGTTTATTGCATCCTTGATTGCATCAAGATGCACAAGGATGATGGGTCTGTGTCCTCTAGGTTCATGTAAATGCAATTGATGATGCTTGTGCAATCATGAGATCGTCTAATGATTCTTTAGTTAGACTGTATCCTTGTCATTAAGCAACATGTTTAAGTAGAATTATATTACTTCAGGGCAGATAACTGTCATATACCCACCCTTCTTAAGTATATCTAAATACAAGAATAATTTTCACTTTTGTTCCAGTGAGACCTTAGACAATTTTACATTTTTACCTAAGTATCAGCCTCTATAAAACTGGAAACCTTATGTCAAAGCACAGGTTCAGTCATCTAGTTGGGGTTATATGGGCTTAATATGCATATCTTTCCTCTAATGGATTGTGTCAAATATTCCCCACTTCTGCTGAACAATTTTAGGATATCAGGGAGTTTTAGTACAATTAGTTACCGTAAAAATTATCTAGTCAAATCATGTGTTCTATAGATGAGGAATTGGAGACAACTCTTCAACAATATAATTAGCCAACAACAAAAACTGCTAATGGAATTCTGATCCTGCTGTTGGATAGATTATCTATACTTTTGAGATCAGGTGAGTCTTTGAACATAGCTGCAACCAAGGAACCAGCAGGAGAGTAAGCAGGAATTCTACTGAGGGGAATCCGGAGTACATTGTGAGGACAGGCAGTGCTCATTTAACAGCAGGTGGCCTGGGAGAAACTTTCCAAGAATGAGATGGACATATGTCAGCTCCTTTAACAGATTAGTGGTTGTTCATTTTATATAAATCAGAGAACATGGACTGATTCAGAAAGAGGCAACATTGTTGATGCAGCAAAGAGCAATGAATCAGAAGAGCTTGGTACAGATTGGAAACTAGTTAGCTGTTCTTACAAGGAAAAAGGACAATACTTTTCCTACTTCACTGGGTGCAAGCTATAAACTACTGGGTACAAACTACTACTTCAAAACTACAAATGAGATACTGTGCATGAAAATATATTGTAAATCATAGTATGACTTATAAATATATTTTTTATCAAAAATTGGAGACATGGCTCAGAGGTTAGGACCACTTGCAGCTCTTGCAGAGGGACCCAGGTTTCATTCCCAACACCCACGTGGTCATTCACAAATGTCTATACCTCCACTTCCAGGGAATCTGATGCCTTCTTCTGGCCTCCGAAAGTGCCTGCACATGGTACACTTATATATATGCAGGCAAAACACTCATATACATAAAATAAAAATAAGTAAAGACTGGCAGGTCTTAAAAAAACGTTAATCCCAGCACTCAGGAGACAGAGGCTGGCAGATCTCTGTGAATTCGAGGCCAACCTGGTCTCCATAGCGAATCCAGGACCGCTAGGGCTACAGGGAGACCCTGTCTTTAAAAAAGTCCAAAAAAAAAAAAAAAAACCCTATAAAGCTGTCTTTTTTCAAATGTCATAATTAAGTAAAATGTTAATAACATTTATATCTTTTTTCTGGACCATAGCTCTTGTCTGTGCTTAACTTCATGTACATCTTAACAAATCATAAAAATTTATAGAATAAATTTCATTACTTTCTCTATATCTCCATAAACTCATATATAAACTTAAATATATACACTATTTACATTTATTTCTATCAAAAACTGTTTATTTTATCTACATATTTAAAATACATATATTCATGTGAAAACCATATACATATTTGTGTATGTATACATAGATTTATACATTTCCAGGACTTCATTAAAATTATTTTAAATCATTACAATTAGAATAGTCCAGAATTTGCTATCATGAAGCAGGAATATTGCTTATATAAAGATATGAAACTAATCTTATAATAAGAATGTGTTCATGAGGTTAGCAACA
>NW_008350318.1:349651-355772 GCF_000622305.1 Nannospalax galili | reverse complement strand
ACTTGAATATATGACCCATCATTGCAAGCTGCATGCACAGAAATAACTTTTTGAATTCAGAATTCATTTTGATAGACATAGTCATATACTAGAAGCAGCTTGGAAAATGCTAACATTTATATAAAAATATGTGATTCATGATGAGTTCATCTATCATCTGAGCACTGGTTCATAGACAGCTACCAGGCTTTAGGGACTATAGCAATATTAAGATGGCGATTAATTGTCTTGTGTCATTAAATATATTTTCTAGTCCCGTTATTTTTGTTTGTTTGACTTTGAGACCCGGTCTTATGTAGCTCAAGCTGGCCTCCAACTCACTATGTAGCTGAAGATGACCTTGAACATGAAGGACCTGCCTTAACCTCCCCAGTGTTAGGATTACACACATGCACCAACATAACATGCTTAGCCTAATTCAAGCCTTCCTTCCTTCCTTCCTTCCTTCCTTCCTTCCTTCCTTCCTTCCTTCCTTCCTTCCCAATGATAAGAAAGTATTACTCATTCAATAACATACATATTACAGATTTCAATTCTGATCTTTCCTTGGACCAGTGGCATACAATTATAATACTCTCTTGCCTTCTCTGCTTGGCAACAGTAGTGAATGGAAGCTCCCAGTCAGCCATATGGTCATGAGGATGAATAACTAACGTTCTGCACTCTACTGTATTGCTAAGCTACTGTGTTCAATAAGTTAAGTGTATTTAAATGCATTTTCATCTTATTATACTTTCAATTTATAATTGTTTTATCAAGATAAAACCTCACCTTAAGCCAAGAAGCACTTGTAGGAAAGTCAGGATTATTCTTAATCCTTGATCTAAGCATGAGGGACACAGAGAGAATGAAAGACTTCATAACAGCAACAGGAAACTCACCTGCTAATGTTGCAGCCAGCACTAGAATCACCAGAAAGAAGCTGAGGCTGATGATGTCTAAGACGTAAAATCACCTTTTGTTCTTGTTTTGAAATTCTTGGTACTCTGTGGTAATGCTGGACAAGTTGCTATTTCCTATCAAAAAAATTAACCAGTTCTTCCTTACTGGGTAAGTGTGTTTAGGATGTCATATTATGTCACGATCAATAGATACAACTGATAACAATTCCTATACACTAGCAGATATCAATATAAACTAAAATATAAAAGACCATTTATAACATCATAAAATATTGATAACTTAATGGTAAAATATGCACTATTTGTACTCTGAAGAACACAAAACATTCCTGAGAGAAATTATAAGTATAAATAAATGGAGAGATCATTTTCCCAAGTTAAAAGACACAGTGTTGTTAAGATGTCAGTTCTACCAAAATTTATCTACAGGTTCATGATAAGTCCAAGTAGAAAAATCTCAGCAGGTTTTTATTAGGGTTCCAAAACACAGCAGCCCTCTGGTCTCCAACAGGGCCTCACGGACCTCTCAAGCCCCTGAGAAAAGGGACTCAAGTTGATAAGCACCCTGGTCTTTGAAGTCAAGAGAAGCAGACTTTTCTCCACTGTTTGGCCAACATAGCAAGTTTCCCCTTCGATCTCTAAAGGGGTCAGGTTTTAACAGTCCCACCTCCCACTTCCCCCCTAACTTTAAAAAAATACATATATATCTTCCTGCCTTCTGCATGCCCCAGAAGTCTCCTGCCTATAAAAGACTCCAGCTCACGACCCAGGGTAGACATTTTCCCTGCCCAGAAGGGAATCTGTCCCATGCATTCCTTTGCTAATAAACTCTATTCCTATGGAGTTTTATCTGTGTCTTGGTGCTTTCTCCTGATCAGCTGGATTCATCCATCAGCTGTTGCTGCTAATTTGGAAGATATTGGCAAACTATTTATAAAATACTTAAGAAAATGTAAAGAAACAAAAATAGACAAATCAACTTTGAAAAAGAATTAACTCAGAAGATGAACATCACTGACCTAAAGACTTTTAAGCTGTAGTTACCATGCAATATGGTTTTGGTGTAGACACATAGAAAATATAGAAACAAATCCATACATGTCCTGGACACTAGATTTTGACAGACACAGAAAGGATAATCATTTTTATAAACAATATTGAAACAATGGAATATCTGTATGTAAAAAAAAATTATTTCAATTCAAATCTCAACCCACTGTCACAAAGTAACAAAATAGATGAGAGAAATAGAAAATCTGAAAGCATAAAGGTTCCAGAATGGAACACTGGAAAAATTCTTTGTGACCTTGGGCTAAGTAGAGATTTCTTTCTGCTCTTCAAAAGACAGTGTTAAGAAAATGCAAAAGCAAGCTGAAGACTGGGGGAAAATAGCTGCATATCCAGTATTAGGTAATGGACTCATATTCAGGCTTTATGAGCTCTCTATATTTAATAAGAAACAAAAATTTCCAGAAAAAATAAGCTAAAGAATGAAACAGACATGCTTTAAAGATGATATGTGGATAGAAAATTCACAATTTAAAAATATCGAAAATCCAAATTAAGAGCTGAAGAAGTTGTTCAGCAGTTAAGAACTCTTGTTCTTGGTTCCCAGCACCCACATCAGGTGGCTCATAACCACCCGCCACTACAGCTCCAGGGGAACTGACACTCTCTTCTGGCCTCTTTAGGCACATGCACACACATGTATATGCAAGTAATAATGATAAAAATTTTTAGGTGCAAATTAAAACCAAATTTAGAAATCACCACACACTTAAAATGGAAACTAAATTTCAAAGTGACAGTATGTGAATTTAGTGTAGAATGACTAAAATGAAAGCCATCCCTACGATGCCTTGTGGTATTTAGGGATAAACTACAAATATAATCATGGTCCCATGAGTTTATAAAGCAGCTAAAAAAATCCCGCTGCTTAGTGATTTGGCAACCAGTTGCAACACAGGCAGCAGCCCATACATCTCAGGTTTACCACATCTCTTGAGTTCATCAAGACCTACATTAAATGATCGACCTAAGCCAATACCTATAATACCAGCACTTGGAAGATGGAGCGAGAGGAAGATCAGGAGTTCAAGGCCAGGTTCAGCTAATAGCAAGTTCGGGGCCAGTCTGGGCTTTCTGAGACCCTGTCTCAGAAAAAACAAAATAAAATAAACATGGACCTCTATTACTTAGTTTTGTGTAATTACACTCTCATGTTTGCACAGTGATAAAATCACCTACCAATATATTCTCAAAATGTGTTTCCATCCATACATGATGCATGACTATACTGGTAAAGATGTAGAAGACCCACAACACCATATAGTTTATTGTGAAAATGTAAACTGACAGTTTCTTTGGAAAACAGTATGAGTGTCTTCAAAAGCTACACACACACACACACACACACACACACACACACACACACATGCATACCTGCCTTAGGTTTCCTCTATTCTACTCATCGATGTTTCCCAACAGAAATGGAAATGTGTATAGACTTAGTGTATACTAAGACTTACACATTGATTTTTGCAGAAGATTATTTTCAACAGAACCAAAGTAGAAATAGTCCGAATGTCTATCATGGATGATTGACTAAATAGACATGCATTCTACTTAGCAATACAAAAGAGTGAACTATGAATACGCAAACAGAATACATGCATCTTGAAAAAATTATACTGAACAAAGGGTGCAGGACAAAATGAATAAATATTAGAGTCCAACTACAAAAATACCAGAAAATTCAAATTGATCTACAGTAAGGCACGCTGATTTGTGCTAGTCTCAAGGAGAGTGCACTGAAAGGAGAAGATGAGATGTTACAATGGGTGGGGGCGTAAGGACACACTTGTTACCAATAGAGTGGTTTATCATCAAGAGTATGGCAAGTCTCTCATGGATGAATCTCACACATTCAAAATTTATCAGATTGTACACTTTAAATGGTGCCTTATTATATAACAGCCCTGCATAAGTACAACTATTTATGTATCAGAAAAATCAGTTAGTTTTATTTACATCATGTGGTACTCTTTAAAAGATACTGTAGACAGATGAAAATAATTTGCTGCAGATTAGACAAAGGACAGAGAGACCATAACATTGTCAGCAAAGTTAGCAGTCATTCTAGATATGTTTGATTCACACAGCATCTAGAACCATCTAGAATCTTCATGCGTTCAACTTACCTGGAGACTGAGAGTCCCCTGAATTTGTCAGCCCCCTCATCCATGTCTCTTGTCAGGTTAAAAAATATGTATAAACTGGCTGTAGTGAACACCCTGGATTCAGGATCTCTGTCACTCCTTGGATTTACCTTCAACAATATAAATAATGATGATGAGGGTCTACAATGTGAATATCATGATAATATAAATATTATGACAAAACTTCCTCAGAATTGGGACTGGTTTCATAACTCCTTCAGAGTTCAACACAGTCATCCAAAAATCATTAAATGGGGGTCTGGAAAGAGGGCTCGGCAATTAAGAGCACTGGCTGCTCTTGCAGAGGACCTGGGTTTGGTTCTCAGGACCCATATGGAGGCTGACAATCATCCATAGCTCCAGTTCCAGGGGACTGATGCCCTTTTTTGGTCTCTACAGGCATTTCATAACACGAGTGCACCTGCATAGATGCAGGCAAAACATCTACATAAAATCAAAATAAGTAAATACATGAAAATATTGAAAGACCCATTAGATGTTAGTACAACGTGAGGAGGTGGCTGGAGTCACTAATGAGATTCTTCTGCTGGGCCAGTGGAGGGGAGTAAGGGTCACACACTGATGAAGCCTGGGAAGTCTCCACATGATTACCCCAGCTTACCAAAAGTTTTAGTTCATTTTGATCATTATGGATCCTAGCCATGCATGCTGTTCTAAATTATCTGAGCATGTAATAATGGCATTCGGTTAAAGTTGGCTTTAATATTAAATAACTAAAGCTAATACTAGTAGGAAAGATCCCATCTCATATATCTGTTGTATTATATGAGAGGCCTAGGTCTAAGCTCTTGATATCTAAGACTTTATTTAAACTCATAGTATTATCAGGTAGCAGTTTCTATGATCTTTAATTCACAGTTGAAGTTACTTCTTTTCATTTTTAATTTATTTTTATTTACGTGTATGTGTGTTTTGCCTGCATGTATATAAGAGTACTACATGCATTCAGTGCCTGCAGAGACCAGAAGCGGGCATTGGATTCCCTAGAACTGGAGTTACAGACAGTTGTTAGCCGACATGTGGGTATCAGGAACCAAACCCAGGTCTGCTGCTAGAGATGTCATTGCTCTTAACCACTGAGCCATCTCTCCCACCTCTGAGGTTGAAAAGCTTCAAGGAAACACACCTAACGTGGCTGTTAAAATACCTGACTGTGCCTTTAGGCCAGACCCTATAGCATGAATCATGCCACACCTCTTTGCAGAGCTCTCTGGGATAGAGTTAAGTAGTTTGTGCTGTGACTTGACAGTTCTCAATGATACCTGGCTTTTCAATGCTAATTGTTATGTATGCTGTGTTGAACTAAATCACATGATATGAAACTTTCTACCACTTCTAATAGATTATGAAAAGTCAGCTATTTCCTTTATTTGGGGGATTGGGCCAAGGCTCTTCAGGGGAGCCGCTGGAAAGATTGCTCTAGGCTGCTCCTTCACTTTTGATAATTCTGGATCCCTTCACACTGATCTTGTCATGGCTTTCAAAGTAAAATGGTGTGCAGCACAGCAGGCTACTTTCCCAGGATAAACTACAACAGTACAATTTTTTGTTGTTGTTGCATATAATGTAGCTTGTTTTCTGAGCTACAAACATCCTGAAACTCAGAATCCTATGACTGTCTTTTAAAATTGAGGAATGTGAATCAGATACGAGTTATGGTCACTCTGCAGGCTGGGGCTGATTCCTCACATGCTAGTTTGTTTTCTCTCCAACATCTATGTGGTTTAGTAGATTAGATGGAGATTCTGTTGGTTTACTCAGCTTTATAAAACATCAACCACAACCTTGGGTCTCAACTTGTTGGGAAAAAAAATGAAATACCTTGATGAATGCTGTAAGAACTCTGCATTTTGATAGAAAACTCTGTTTAAAATGTTGATTTAGATTTACTTGCTAAGCTTGCCTGTTCTGCCTGATTGTATCTACCACACATGGATGATTAACCTAGTTGAAATGCTAAGAATTGAAGTGCTGTAAACC
>NW_008350318.1:337826-349124 GCF_000622305.1 Nannospalax galili | reverse complement strand
AGGGACTCATTTATTGCAGGTGTTACAGAGCTTATAAAGGCACCTGGAAATATCCCCCCCTCCCCAGGGTGTATCTTAAGGATGGTCACCCGCTGATCATGCACGCCTCAGCAGTGCGGAAGTATCCTTCAGACTTTTAAAATAAGTCAGGCCTGCCCCAGTAACTTCCTCTTGGACCTCTGCAAGGTGAGGCTCTTAGGTCCCCACAAGTGCTGGGATCAAAGGTGTGCATCACCACACCTGCTCAACCTGCTGATTCATTTCTCTACACACGATGCCATTCGGCAATTCTGCAGAATCTCTGACTTATATCCTCCCTCCCAGTCCAGTTTTGCCATGTGCTTTCTCTCCCATGCTTCCTCAGCCAGTGATTCCTGCGTCCCTCCTAACCGATGGCTTTTCTTCCATTCACTGTTTCCTTTCAACACAGTTTTCACTTTGTTTCTTTCTAGAACACGGATCTATTCACGGGCCTTGTTTTTTCAGTTCTTCTCTTTTTCTCAACCACCTTACCCTGATCCTCAGTAATTGAACTATCATATTGTGTCATGTAGTTCACCCTGCTCCCTTCTTTTTGATACTGAACTGTTTTGTTTTACCATTCCATGTCTTAACACGTGCTACATTTCCTTCCCCACATGACCTCCTCCATTTGTCTACCCAGCTCATCCATTGCCTCCATCAGAGATAAATGAAATCAAATGAACAAATAGGCCAGAAATAATGCCCTCTCCAATCTGGTCAGTGAGTAGCCAGCGTCACTTCAACCCCATCAACTTCACAGTGTACTGCAGTATCCTCGAGTGTACCACAATGAGGCATATATATATATATATATATATATATATATATATATATGTATGTATATAATCTCACCACACAGGATTGGACCTTAATAAATGACAAAAAAAAAAAAAAATCAATGTCTCCTGAAAGAGTAAAGGAATGTTCCAGGCCATTTTCCACAATCTCTGCTACAGCATTATTGAACCTATTCATTCTTTCTAGAAACAAATCTGTTTTAATTCTAAAATAAGGATTTGCTTCTATTTTGCCTGCCATTCCTTGGTCTCTTCCCTCATTCCAGACTGGGTTATTCATGTAATTCCCTAGGTGCAGAAAAGTCTGATTCTCTTTAGAAATAGCTGGGATCAGGCAAACAGTTTTATTTTCTCTCTTAGTTTTTCAGAATGGCACCTGCATCTCCTTTGATCTGTCATTCACTGATATACCCTAAATTTTATCTGTCTTGGAAAAGTCAGAAAATTATATCTTATTAAATAAAGAATGACCAGAGGGTCTGGAGAGATGGCTCAGTGGTTAAGAGCACTGACTGCTCTTGTGGAGGACCCAGGTTTGATTCCCAGTACCCACATGGTGGCTATGAACCATCCTTAGCTCCAGTTCCAGGGGAATCCAAAGCCCTTTTCTGACCTCTGAGGCATTGCATGACATGGGTATATTCACATACGTACAGGCAATATGCTCATATACATAAAATAAAAATAATAAAGAAATTATATTTTAAAAGAATGACAAGAGACATTTTATAATTATTGGTCCATAAACTTAATCTTATCACTAAATCACTCCTCAACACCCATGTGGTCATATACATTCTAAAACTACTTTGTTATTTTGTTACTTTGAAAATATTTCCTAAGAGCTCTTGAAGCCCATTCATTCAGTGCTGGTTCCAACAGAGTAACGGAATTTTTTAAGAGAAAACTAAGAAACCTTTCTTTTCAAATCCATTTCTTACCATCACGACCTGTTTAGACTCACAGCTGCCCCTCTGTCCTCTAGCTCTGTCTGAGCTATGGGAAGCTCTGCAGGACCTTTCTCAGAGCCAGTCTGATGTCAGAGCGCTGACCTTGCAAAATCGAGATGTTTGCCAGTCCTTGTTAGCCTGCTCTGTCCCCTACAGGGTCTGAAGCAACCAGCAAAGAATGATTCCTATTTATAGATATGTTAGGGAATGGGAGGGGAATGAAAACCCAGCTAGCAACCCTAAACCTCAGAGCTTAGAAAAGTCCAAACCCCAGCTGTGGGTAAAGCAGGAAAAGGAAAGAAAAGCAAAAGCATAATAACCTGAGGGCAGAACCAAGCACACAGTGAGAAGTAGAGGCCCAAAGAGCTGATTAATCTGGAGATGCCAGAAAGCTAAGCTACAGTTCTTACCTGCTCCACCCCCTGAGAGCCATCTACATTCACATCTGCCTTTAAAATAGTTACCTCTTCTCACCCTCACTGTGGAGATGAGCTTCATCTGGGACCCTTCACACACATTTATTATTACTTATCCTTTTATATGCAGATCAATCAGTTTTCTTACTAAATCTGTGTTGTTTGAAAGCCAATATGTAAAGTCTTCCAAGTTAAACAATTTTACTCTGGGTCAAGGAAAAGAAAGACAGGAACACCCCCCAAGTTCTTGTTCACTTCCATATTCCTTTTCAAGTTAAGCGAGGCATCTCAGCTGCTGAGGATGAGACGTATATTTTAAATTAGTAGAGGTGGTGTTTTTATCATCTCCGTTATCTTTAGGGTAAACAATGCTTTTTAGCTCACTCTATCCAATCATTACTATTTGAAATCTTTCTTTTTTATTCATGGAGAACACCAACGAAACTAATTTTATTGCTTCTAAGTTATGATACAAATTTCCTTATTGTACATGGTGATTGAATTCATAGATGCTGACCATGGACACTGCAGTCAAGACCAGACATTTCTTTTATATGTATCAATATATACTCATAGCACATAGCAGGGGGTTTCACAAGAACATTTCATCCTGGTATATAATATAATTTGACCATGTTCACCCCCCTCATCAGCCCCTTCATTCCTCTAGACAGTTTTGCTTCTACTTTGATTAGACATTTCTTTGGAGACTAAACAATTTGATACTGTACTAGGCATTGGGATTCTTTTTTTAAAAAGCAACAGGAAAAAGTTATCCAAACAAAATATACATTAAGAATAATTTCTTGAATAGCTGGGTGTGGTGGCACATGGCCTTTAATCCCAGCAATCAGGAGGCAGAGGCAGGCAGATCTCTGTGAGTTCAAGGCCAGCCTGGTCTACATAGCAAGTTCAAGGCCAGCTGGGGCTATGGGTAGGGAGACCCTGTTTCAAAAAGACCAAGAAAAAAAATAACTTCTTGAATATAAATGGATTCATACCATATACACATAGTCCCCAACTTATAATGGTCCTGTTTATGATTATTTTTTCAATTTTATTTTGGTGTAAAGGTGGGGTATATCATAAAGAGCTGTACTAAAGTTCCTCTGAACATCTAAGTGGTGTTATCCAGTGGGCATTTGTGTGTAAGATTCCAGACTTTAGGAAGGAGATCATAATTATGGCTATAGACTTTCATTTTTAGTATGTATGAATTATCGATGCTTCAGACATAGAAGCAATTGCACATAGTGTGTGGAATCACAAGTGTGAAGTGAGGATATCGGATATCCCAGCATGTGTTACTTTATGATTAACACTCTTCAAAGACTATTTCAGTTTTCAGTGTAATGCAATGCAAAGTCATATCGTTTGCTTTTGATCCTTCATTATTTTCTTTTTTTTTTTTTTTTTTTTTTTTGTCCTCTGATACAGTTTCATTATGTAGCCCAAGGTGGCCAGGCTTGGAATTTATTATATAGCTCAGGCTGACTTTGAATCCTTAATCCTCCTTCCTCTGCCTCCCAGGTGTTGGGATCATAGGTGTGCACTACCAGTTCGTTCTGTTTTATCAAGGCACTGTATCTTCTTCCACCTGATACCTGCATTCTAGGCTAAGGCTGAATTTCATTCAACAATTTAACCAAGACTATTTTCTACAAATATAATTTTTAATCCATGAACGAATTGAACTATCTATAGACAAGAGCAAATATTCTATCACTTTACTTAAATTTATGAAAGTTGTGGATTCTTTCATAGCAACTGCACGCAATGAAAGTTTAATCCACATGCTTGCTGCTTTTGTAGAAGACAAGAGGTAGGTTCCCAGCACTCATGTCACATGACTCACAGCTGCCTGTCATGCCAGCTCCAGGGGCTCTGACACCCTCTTTTGGTCTCTAGGGGCACCTGTATACATGTGTGTGCACACACACATCATATAAATAAAATGAACAAAGCACTTATGCATAAACATTTCTTTTAGAAAACTATGATTTACATACCTAAGAATCAACAAATGCATAAATAAATGTATACCCCCCAAATTTGTGAAGTAATTTCTATTGTGCTGCACTTTAAGCCCTACATATAGAATATGAAATGATGTGGTTTTTTTCTTTCTGTCCCACTGTTATTGTGAATACTAATTACTGTACTTTTATAAAACTCAATGTTCATTAATATTCAGCTTATGGAGGTCTCAGTTCACCAAATGACAATGGATTGTTCAGCTGAGTTAGTTGAAAGCAGAGAAAAACTAGCTTGATTCTTATTATAAAGCATTCATTTTCCTGTTGCAAAATCCAATGAGCACAGATTTTTGCCTGTTCAGTGTAGATGCTGGGCATTTCTTGCTCTATAGCATTAGTATTTGGGAAATCAAGGATTCTGTCTCTGTTAAGTGACTAGAGATGGAAGAATGGAACATAAGAACCATAATCATTTGTAGGGAGGGGGTGGATTCTATCAGTGCAGGGCAGTTTGGTTCAGGCACTGTCTTTCTACCAGGTAACAGTATGTGCTGACAGCTACAGACCCATGGCTCTTTTATTAGAAAACAGCCTCCATTTTGTTCCTGATATTCTCATTTCATCTCGAAGATAAGGCAGGACAGTCACAGATGAGGCCATCCCCCGCTCTGCAAAGTTGTTTCCATCAGGAAGTTAGAGCCTGTAGATTCAGATACTGTTGTCTGCCTTGGAGGCAGGAGAGGGCTAAGATGCATGGAATATGGGGCCATGGGTGGGCCTTCCTTCTTCAGGACTCTGCTGCCCGGGTGTCCTCTTTTCTTAGGGCCAGTGCTCCCATTACTTGTTACTTGTTCATAATCATAATGTCTTACTTTATCTGGAATGACTGTTTTAATCCAAAGCAGACAGAGGCTAAAGCTCCTTCCTTTTGGGAAAATTATGGTTGCATATTTGAGAATTAACATTAAAATGCCTGGTAGCTGGGGTGTAGGTTTGTATTGGATAAAAGTGGTAAATGCTGTTAGAGTTAAGATGGGTCCAATGAAAATGGGCTTCTAGTGAACAGGGAAGAGACATACCTGTGTTGGTGTTTTGGTTTACATTGCCCTCTTTCCAAAATAGAAATTAACTTAGAGGTGAAAAATGTGGTGTGAGCAGGGTGTGATGGCACGCCTCTTTAATCCCAGCACTTGGGAGGCAGAGGCAGGTGGAGTCCTGTGAGATCGAAGCCAACCTAGTCTACATAGAGAGTTCCAGGTGAGCTGTGGTTACAGAGAGACCCTGTCTCAAAGAGACCAAAATATATATATTCAAAGCCTAGTATTTAGCATGAATTCAAGAATTATAGGATATAAAATCCTATGCTCTATCATTTTAGTTTTTTAACAATTTCTTTCTCTGTACACACCAAAGTAGTTTCAACCTTTGGCTACGAAGTGTTTTTCAGATATAGTGTTCCTCAATTACTCTCTGCAATAAATATCTATACACACACACACACACACACACACACACACGCACACACGCACACACGCACACACGCACACACGCACATGCACTTGCACACCTGGGCCTCATTTTCACAGGTTGTTATTATCTGGTAAATTTTTCCCCACAGTTTCCATTTCCTTTGGAAAAATCTTCCTTCCCAAACCTGATTTTCAGCCTACTGGGATTGCAGGGCTGGTGCTCCCTCCTCTCTACCTTGCCAAGAGGGCGGGAAAGAGAAAGAAGATACCAGCCAGTAAATACTTGTTCTACATGAAAATGATTTCAGAGGTAGATAATTCCCTAAATCTCAATCTTTTCTTAATATCTTACCTGATACTTAGCACATGGTACTACTTTACTTTTAGCAGTGTCTACAAATTGTGCTCTGAGGGAGTGTCCAACTTTCTGGCACTGGGATATGATGTCATTTATAAATTTTACCCTTCAGAAGTGTGTAACTGAGTTACAAAAAGAAAGAGGAGGAGGAGGAAGAGAAGGAGGGAGGAGGGAGTGAAGGAGGAAGCAAGGGGGAAGAGGAGCGAGAGATAATGAATCACACAAAAATGTCTCATGACATCTTAAGTCAGTCTATGCTTGCATGTCAGACTACATTCATTGTTATTCTGGCCTGGTGTGGTCCAGTCACAGATTGGCCATTCCTTGTAGAGCTCTAATTTTGAAATAATGTTTGAGCTTTCTGAAGAAAATGTCCTTTCAGATGAAGCCCAGATTCAAAGTGAAAAATAGATACAGATCCCAAACAAACCAGTTGAGTCCCTGGATTTAGCCTAATGCTGCTGCTGGGCAAACCAAAGTTTTCTTTTTGTGGATCTTAGTCTCATTAATAAAAGAATTTTAAAACAGACTCAGATGAAAGATCAAGGAAAATTTTATTAGAATTAGAGGGAAAAATAAGAAAGCACGCAAGCCATAAATCTTGGCAGCTTCCAGGAGGAGGGGGATGGACAAGATAATAAAAAGGAAGCCAGGCCTTTTGCAATGGAGGTTGGCAGTCAGCAGCAAGGCACAGCACAGGCCAGCAGGGAGAGGGCCTTCAGAGAATGAGAGAGAAGCCCAATGTGCCACAGAAAGTGTGCTTAGGCTTTTGGCTGGTATCTGAAAAAGAGGTAGAAAGAAGGAAAAAGAAGATTGTACCTTTCTGAATAACTCAAAAAGAGGCAGGCTCTGCAACGTAGATAAAGGAAGTTCTACCAGTGTCTACAAAGGAGGGGCTTCTGGGAGGGACAAATTAGTTCCCTTTCTTTAGCACATCTTCAGGTGCCTCTGATTTCCTGGGTAGGCGAAGTCATGGCCCAGTGATTGACAGGTCCGGCTGGATTAACCCTGAAAATAAATAATAGTATATAATTTTTTGTGTGGCTTAGGATGTCAGATTTCTACTCAGGGTCAGAGGTAGAACTTAGATTCTATGCTTCTGACCAGGAAGAAGTAGTTTTGTCTTTTCAGGCCTCAGTAAAGCCTAGATACCTATACTTCCTTAATATGGAATCTGCAGATCCACAATATACTGCGCTTCCCTCTGTAGCCATTTTGAAAACAAAATTCCTCTCCATGTCCGTGTCAGAAGAACAAATGATTTTGAAAATTGCATTTGTTTTGTGCCACTTTGTTCCAGAATATTGATGAAGCTGGATAGGTTAGTTCTATAAGAATGCAAACCTCTACACTATAGTTAAAATCCTGTGATTCTCAGGACGGAGTGGTTGGAGATGACTAGTGAATGATCAGATTTGGGAGGAAGAGTCTTCAGACAGAGTTCCTAAGAAAGTAGGTTTACTGACTGAAGGTCTTCATGCTCTCCCTCAAAGGAGAAGCTGTACTTCTGTTTGTTTTCCCCCCTTTGCTCTGGTGGAGACAGGGATTTTCCAGAGAGAGAGAGAGTGGCAGTTTATTTGTCTGCCACATATCAAATGAAAGCAGAAGTCCATAATTTTTATGAGTTTTCAGAACAGAAGTTAATCTGCTCCCATGCAAACCCTGTTTCATCCTCTCTTCACTGCTCATCAACTCATCAACAAGGGCATTTCACATCCAGGTTCTTCTATTGTGCCCTGTTGCTTTGTACTTAAACAATTTAATTAGTCTAAAAGGACAGTATTTGATTTCTTAAAAGAAACAGCAACTTGATATCTATTCTGGTTCTAATGAATATGACAATACAATTTAGAAAAACTGGAGAAGAGTTTTCCCCTGGTTCTAGCTAAATTTCCTACAGGATTCTGTTTATCAAGTTTGCACTTTAGAAGGTCTGTGTTCCAAAGAGAGGATTTCAGCCCACCATAGGTGTGTGTATGTGGAGGGGCAACCTTAGAAAGATTTTCCCATCTATACCACCTTAAGTTAAAACGCCTTTGCTTTCCATGTGGAATTCCATTAGATAACTGAAAGATATCGATACAAGAAAATACACAGACAAAGATCATTCTTTGAGATCACAAGACTTAGGTAACACTGGAGAATGTGGTGAGGTCCAAAAGGGCGGGGGGTATGGGGGTGAGACTGCCTAGAAAAATAAGGAAGCTTGCTTTAAAATCTTTTGGACAGGGAAGGAGGCTGTCTTGCACTATTCATAAGGGAGGGATCTAGAGGATGTAAGGAAGGTGTGGAAGAAAGCTACTGCAGGTGCCTTCACTGAATGGGGCGTGGGGGTGCTATGCACTGTGCTTTAATCCTTTGATGATTGAGTCTCTGTCATTCTCCACACACCTAGGGAATTTTGCTTCATAAATGCAGATGGGCTTTTTACCTCTCCTTTTAGCATCAGAGATCCCAGAATCAACTCTGAGTGCTGCTTGAGGGTGAAAATATAGAGAAAGGCTGTGCCTGAAGTCTGGAGGTGTCTAGGGACCCTGTCACAGACTTAAAGACAGATTCCTGGTGGAGTGCCTGCAAGCCATCTGTAAGATTGCAGGAAAATGTGATCTAGTTAGCCTCTAGTTCAAACATAACATTCCAGTCTCTCATATATATGAAAGGATTTTATGGGAGACTGGAAGTTGGGGGAAATGGGGTGGGGGCGGTAGAACTGACTCATCTCACTTCTTCAAACTGGACAAGGAATAAGAATAAGGGGTTAAATTAGCTCCCTCCCCCGTCCTCCCATATTCCTCAGTTGGCTGTAAGTTGCTAAATCAGAGGTTGGTATTTTCTCATTAGGAGAATATTATGCACATGTGTCTGAGAAAAGTATGTTGACTGTGTTCTGGATGAACTGGATGAAAACACAGATTAAAGAGGGGCCTGTGGATCAAGATTATTAGAAGGGTAATTACAAGTATAAGCCAGGAAATCCATGGAGCCTTGTGATGCCGTCTGCTCCATCACTGATGCCTCTTGCCTGACTCTTGAAACACAGTTCTGCTAGCTTCTTGGCTGAATTTTGGATGAGGTCAGTTTGATTTGCATAAAGGCAGCTTTCTTCATCTAAATAAAGGGTGGGGTCCTCATATTTCTCTTGTCAGGAGATCTAAGTCTCTCTGTTTTGTAATGGTGGCCATTGCTGCTCCCAAGGAATCAACCTGATCTTGAATTTTAATTAGGCTTTCATCAAGAATCTGCAGTATGTTTTGATATAAACAATAATAGTCACAGAAGTACTTAAGCTGGCAATTCCAATGCCAGTACCTGCTGTTATCCTTAAGGGGGTCAAGAATGGGAATTCTCTCTCTCTTCTTTTTTTTTTTTTTTTTTTTTCATGTATGGCCAGTTAAGGGGATAAGAAAGGACATTAGAAGCCACACCTACATTTGGAGATACATATGCTAGGATACAAGTCCCAGTCCAGTTGCTAGAGAGACAGAGGCTGACTGTGGTGCCACAGAGGAAGATGTCCTGTTCAAATAGGCAGGTAGTAAGGTAGAGGGAGAAGAGAATTTTTTTTTTTTTATCTTCCTAGACACAGAGAGAACTGGCTAAAGCTAGCCTGTCAGAGGCCAAAGTGTGACAGCAGGTTTAGTTACAGTTGGAAGCATTTTGGAAAAATGGGAAATGCTTGTGTGTGACTCAACTTCTGGTTTGATGGGTTGGGAAAGGTGGGGTTATAATGCTCCCTTGAGGTGAAGACTTTTGGCTTGTGCTGCAAGATTGGGTAGCTAGAGATCTGTGGTGTGGGAGGAATCTTTAGTTGTGAAAGGAGATTAGCTAGGAGGTGGTACCTATGGAAAAGGAGCAGCAAAGACGATCAACCAGGCAACTCCATAGGGGCGGGGTGGGCAGCAGTTTATCTGAAAGCAAACAGACTGTTGGGCTGCCTCTCATGGAGCAGGAAAACAGCAGCAGAGAAACGGCAGTGAGCAGGGAGAGTCAGACATCTTTCATAGGTAGGTAGGAGGTTGGATAACTTTCCATGACATAGGCTGGGCAGTTTAGCTCAGAATTGGTTGGTCGCCCAACAAGCAGAGGGACTTGCCTGGGGCTAAGTTCGAACCCGCCCTTTAGAATATTGGGAGCTGTGCTGCCATTTTCGGAGCCTGCCGGGAACTTTACCCAACATAGAGTTGATCATGGAGGCTCCTTAAGATGTGTGTTAAACCACTTTTCTTTTGGGAGAATTCTTTTTCCACCTTTAATAAACCAATCTTGATGTAAAAGTGGATCCCTCTGGGGATAATTTTTCTTTTTCCTTAGATGAGTAAGGAGAAGGGCTAATACTGGTAAGACAATGCAAAAGAGGAGAGGCCCACAGCTTGGAGTTTAGCCTCCCTGTCAGCCTTAGGATTTCTGAGGCTAATGGCTAGGTTTGATTTCAAAACTATTTTTATTAATTCTAATAGTGTTTCTTTTATGAATTTGAGTACTCTTGAGTTTGGTGCATATAAATTTAGGATTGAAATATCCTCTTGGTAGATTTTTCTTTTAATAAGTATGATATGTCCTTCCCTATCTCTGACTAGTTTTGGTCTGAAGTCCATTTTGTCAGATATTTAGAACAGCCACATCTGTTTGTTTCTTAGTTCTCTTTACTTGAAATTCCTTTTTCCATCATTTTACCCTAAGATGGCGTCTATCCTTGATGGTCTGGTGTGTTTCTTGTAGGCAGCAAAAAGTTGAATCCTGTTTTCTAATACAACCTGTTAGTCTGTGTCTTTTTATTGAGGGAATTGAGACCTTTAAGAGTCCGAGTTATTATTGACCAATGTTTATCAATTCTTGTCACTTTTTTTTGGTATTATTTTCTTTTATCTCTTTTTGTTAACTGCTCTGTAATTGTTTGCTTAATTTTTGTGCCCTCTTGGGACTCTTCAGACTAAAGTATTTCTTCTAATATCCTCTGTGGCACTGGCTTAGTGAACCTGGATTCCAGATTCCTTGTCTGTTTTTTTCCTAAGGAAAATTTTTCTTTCTCCTTTAATTACAACAAATAGTTTTTCTGAATATAGTAGTCTGGGCTGGCATCTGTGTTCTTTCATGACTTATAGGACATTGATCCGAGATCTTTTGGTTTTCAAAGTCTCCATTGAAAAACCATTAGAAATTGGCCCTGTCTTTGTATGTGCCTCGATAGTCTTCAAAACTTTTAGTATCTTTTCTTTACTCTCTATATTTAGTGAATTGACTATTGTATAATATGGGGCATTTCTTTTCTGGTCCTGCTTGGTGTTCTATATGCTTCTTCAAGACATAA